>NC_043702.1:24293115-24379495 GCF_006229205.1 Suricata suricatta
GGAGGTGAGAGGTGAGAGGTATACCAAGAAATAATGAGACACAGCATTTTGTGATTGTCCAACATGAAACTGACTGGAGTCCACATAGAGCTGGTCACTGTAGTGGGAGCCAGAATCAAAAAGTTGCAAAGGCCCAGAATACAGGTGGAGCAAACGGAATTTAAGTAACACACATGCTGTGTGAGATTTAGTGAGTTAATATGATACTATCACTGGACCAGTGGCTCTTCTAACTGGTGCCGTGGTCTCTAACAGTGGCATGAAAGGCTGTGGGGGTAGTTGCTATAATCTTGCTTTAAAACGGCTAGGAATAAAACCTAAATCTCAGAAATCCAGTCATTCTTAAATGTATCTAACTATTTATAGAATCTAGTTATAGTTGAGAATTCTGAGCAAATAAAAGAAAAAACAAGCTGTATCACTTTCCTTATGAGTTTAACCTTAACATTATCTTGTGGGTTAGGCCTATATGATTCAAGCGTTCTTCTTACAGGAACTTCAACTCCCTGTGCAAAATTATTATTTTATTTTTATTATTATTTAATTCCTTTCAGTTTATTTATGTATTTTGGGAGAGAGAACCTGCACACAAGTGTGGGAGACACAGAGAGAAGGAGAGAATCCCATGCAGGCTCCGCAGCATCAGCATAAAGCCTGATGCGGAGCTTGAACTCACGAACTGTGAGATCATGACCTGAGCCAAGACTGAGAATCAGATGGTCAGGTGCTTAATGGGCCCCTCCCTGTGCAAAATTAAAGAGCAGCTCCTTGACACAGGGAAGGCTCTGGCCCATAGCTCAGATTCAAGTCTCCGCTCTATCCTGGAATGTCTGAGGTTACGTATTCCTGTGTCTCTAAGCTAGCTGGCACTTAGATTATTGTGCCTTCCCTCAACAAGGGTCTTAGTGAGAATGATAGCAAATATAATTGCTTCCTTCTGCTGTCACTGCAGTGATTAACACCTATGGTACTTTTAGTAAAATACAAAAGGCAAGATAGGTAGAGATATTTAGTCTACAAAGAACAAAGGTATCTATGGCATCAAAGAGAATACTAACATCAGTAAAGAAGTAGTTCTCTTTAAATGGACAATTTCAAATTGATTTCAAGAATATTGTATAAAACAAATGTAGAGGCTTAAATAAGAATGATGTATTGGCCAACTTTTACTAAAACTTATTGCTTCTATGGGCCCTTTTCACATGATACAAAGCGACGATGATTTAAAACAAGAGCTGGTTCTATTGACCTTCTTAAATTCTCTAAGTTTCAGGTTCCTCAGTATTAAATATCTTTAATAGTTATCACAAAGATTAAATGAGATGCATATTTTTGTAACAGCTTCATAAACAAAGTATCATGTATAAATCATCACCTTTGTGAGATTATGTGAATATTTTATACAGATACTAAACCACTGAAAAAATATATATAATATGTATGTATTTATAAACATACATACATATATGTACATACATATAAACAATTCATCTTCATCTGCTAGAATTTGAGCTCAAAGTAATGACTGCATTGAATGTTGAACAAATGAATTTTTGAATTTACTTCAATAACTGATCAGCTTTATTTAATTATAAACTCAAGTGTTCATTGATTTAGGAATACGTTTATTGAGTGCTTAAAGTATGTATGACCCTATGCCATGTTCTGGGAATACAACGTCGTATATGATATCCTCACATTGTTTGACTAGATTACTGCTTAGTGAAAAGACAAGCATAAAATGATTTTTCAAAAGTTATTCCAGTTGCAGAATACTTTATATACTTTCCCATCAAACCTGTGGTACATTCCACTAAACAAAAAATATCAGACTTGAAAAACAGTCTTACCTCATATTCCTCACTTATCACAGGGGGGTTCACAAATGCATGATTCTCAGAAACTTATACAAAATTAGTTAATACATTTGAGTTGCACGTGCTTGAAGTGTGACTATATACTAATAAAACAAGCAAATCACCATATGTTTAAACCCCTGAACCTTCAAGAAATTGAAACTATTCTATGAACTGACTGAAATTTCTGGCTGCTCCTTAAAAAGACATTCAAAACAGATTCACTACTAGTCAAATTGATAAAATTAGTGAATTGTAAAGAATTTGAGAAGATACAAAAAGAATTCCCATGAAACTGACAACTAAAGATGGGCGCTAATTTCGGAGCACTTCACTTGTGGACATATTTCACTTTGGCCATCTTTACTTCAAGAAGTAGAAAAAAAAGGCAAAACAAAAAGGTAATGATCACATATGAACAAGCTAAGAAAAAAAGCATGAGAACATGAGCTGTTTTGATGATTTTGTCTCTTAGGTAATCATTTTAACTTGCACTCCAAATTATGAGAAATCTATATAGGATACGGGCATTGTATGTGAGCATTTGGACTTCTGAAGATTTTTCTTTTTTTTTCCCAAATGGTGAAGGAAATTATTTCAGTTGGCAAAAAAACAAAACAAAAACAAAAAAAACCCAAACTAAAACAAAACACAGAAACAAAAAGATAGCTGAACAGTGCTGCCACCTACTGGTCAGAGAGCTGTCAAGCACTCTTGTGAATCCATTGTCCCCTGAAATGCGTGGAATATGGTTATTTAAGTGTTGATGACATTCAAATAACACATCCATTGGATTACCTACAGAAATAATTTCCCATATCATCTGGTGAAATGTTATTTTAAAACTCTCTCAGAATTGCTTTCAGTCAATAATGAAGAGTAGGTTATTGCAATGCTGAATTTTGTGTTTCTCACAATCAAACATGTGTCTGTGTGTATGACTACTGTCTCTTGAAATAGATGACCATACTAAATAGAATAATTTCTGTTCCATTGTGTAAATTAAGTTTATTGGAGACAGAAATAAAAAGGACAATGAAGGAGCATCACTGAGGATAAAGCACATTCTTTGCTGTGAGTAGCAAAGATTGATACATTCGGCAAAAGAGTGGTTCATAGAAATTCATAGAGAGTTTTATTTAGGAGATTGTTTTAAAACACAGCAGGTGCTATTGACAGCACATTACACAAATGAGGGGGCAGGAAGGTTTATTGACGAGCCAAAAGGAGAGTTGGCCAGTTTTTGTTGGCCTGATAGGAAAAGTTATTACCTTTGCTTGTTTCCCAAGAGGCTAATGGAGCTCTCATGGGTCTCTCTAGCCACTAAATAACATCAGTTAGAATGATCCCAATTAAAACAGGGAGTAGGACATGTGAAATTCAAAATGTAACTAATAACCCCTTGACTGACATCCTCTGTAACTTTCTCTTGTCACACATACTCTTTAAAATTCTGATTTCTTGCATTAACTCCTATCACTCTAAAAATCTTTAAATTGCTAAAAAAAAAAAGTATAGAAATGTGCCTGCCCTAGTAATCTTAATGCTTGAGGTCTTCTAGCACCAGTGGAATTGTGTGCCTGATTTTCTATATACTACATCCGAAATAGAATGTGAGAGGTATGAAGCATGAAATGAGCAAATACATGGATTTAGAATAAACTGAATTTTCAATTTTGTAAAATATTAAATATATAACTAAAATATTCTACTATTTGATGCTTCCTGGGCTTTTATTCATAAAATTGTATGCATTAGTAGGTTATAACTTATATTTACTATATACATATTCTTGGGTTCCACATGTGATTGCAGGCAGATATTTCACATATTTAGTCAATACATAATTTTTATTAAAAAGATATCAAGACAATAAGAAATTCTAGTTTTATTCTAATATAATCTACATATACTTTTTTAAAAAGGCTGTTCGAATGAGTTTTACTAGTTGTAAATGGTGGGAAATCTACACAGGACAATTATAGACACATGTCTGTAGATTTACTTGCAACATTTAAAAAATATACATTTAGATACATTTGTATTCTAATTAAAACCAGAATTTTTATAGTTACTTATTGGACCTTTACTCTTTAGAGAATATGTAGAGTTTTCATAGTTTTACTGTTTCTACAACGACTATTGAACTTCAATGGTATAACGTTTTTTTCCCTGCAACAGTGCTAGTTCCTTTTGTAAAACGGGATGTACAGGTACATTAAAGCAGCTAAACAACTCTCCACAAAAAAGCAAGTGAACTGATGGTCTAGTTGCCATAGACACATTTTTAACGTTAGTTAGCCTGTGCAACACAAACTGCACGTACTGTCCTGGGATCTGCGTCTGCTCCTCTGCTGTTTCCTTGTGAATGAAATCATAGTAGTGATTTATAACACATCTCTGTGGTTAAGATCCAAGGCATGCTAAAGCTATGAGATAAATTTAGAAAAACGTTAGAGCTTTTCACTTAAAAACATGTCTACTGGATGCAGTCAAAAACACATTGTACACTGTTAATTCTCACATCCTTTTCCGTTTTACTTGCTTTTTTAAAAAGATAATTAATTGGTGAAGATACTGAAGAGTACTAGTGTAGGAAAAGGGAAACATTAGGGAAATTTTAAGAGGAGTTATAAACAAGGTGAAATTAAATAAACCAAATTTTTATGTGAATAGTGCTCTCCGGAGTTGTGTTATGTAGTGGCCTAAGTAATATCTACTATTTCGGCATCTCTAACACACTTCTAAAATGAGCTCAAGACTTCAGAGACCTTAAACTTTAAAGATGTGAATTTAATCATACTCCTACTAAATGAGAGCAGTATATTTTTTTATTTAATTAAATGTTAATTTGCTCCTTTCTTGAAGTGTTACCATATGAAAAGGCACATATGATAATTAATAAAGAAATAGAAAATCACTGGAAAGCTAAGCTACAAATTTTCTCCTTGCAATCTGGTATTAAGGATAAGAAATTAAAGAGAGATTTCATGAATGTAATATACTAAAAGAGAAGGAGAAAATCCTGTGATTTTAATTTTCCATGCCTTCCTTCAAACAAAGTTATACATCCAGAGACATATTTAGTCATTTATTATTTTTTGGAGAGGTAATTATGTGTATATTTCATTCTGTAATTTTATGTTAATATCAATTTTAATACTCATGAAATATTATTAGAAATACTGAATGATTAATATGACATCTAATAATATTATTATAGGTAAAACTCAATGAAGTTCTCTACAATAATGTCTTTGAAATGAAAGTAAGATATTATACTATAACACATATAGTGTGTGAAGAAGATTTCCAAAGGAGATATCTTATAATACTTATCTATCATAACTTAATTTGGCCAATATCATTATCTATATTTATCTATGTTATCTATATTATCTATATTAATAAAGGTAATTTCTAGAGGTAGAGATAATTGAAAACAGATTTACCTCATTGTTTTTATTTTTTGTCTGTATCCATGTTTAGTTGATCCATGAAAGAACATACTGAGCAATACTTCAGAGTACACATACTGATTATTTCCATTTATGAAAAAAATGGGAAGAAATAGGTTCTATTTATATATTTTTATTAAAAATATATTTAATATATTTCCTGAGACATAAACTAAAAATTTAATTATTTCTTAAGTAGAAATATACTTGTTCACCTTTAAATGAAAAGTTTGGCTAACCTGGAAGCTTTCTAAGAGGTTGCATTTAGTTCGATATTGTTCCTTAAACAAGCTGAATATAGTACAGTCCACACACTAGGTTCCGTATGTGCCTCTGCCCACCCTTGCCCTTCTTTTACCACCCAAGCTCTTTTTCTGCGAAACTATTGAACCAAACTCCATGACTACCGTCAAGAAACGTCCCTGGGTTCTGCATCTGCATTTTCTAGTATTTCTTTGCACATCCTCGTGTTTTCTTCCCTCATTATGCTGGGCTTCCCTTTCGTTCTCCATAGCCATACCTGTAGAGAGGATAGTCTAAACAACTTGCTGTCTCCCCGATTCGTGTTCAATTTCCCTTCCAAACGGTTGTAGACTACCTTCTGTGCCTAACATTTAAGCAAAACTTTTATCCATAACACTCCTTAATGTCAATTACAATAGAGTCTATTCAGTCCTCTTCCTATATTGACATTCTAGCCTTTGACATTGCCGAACTGATTATTTCCTGGATTTCCACTGCAATGTTCTTTGTTGAATCTTCTCCCATCCACCCCACCCCCATCTTTGTCATCTGTTTCCTTCCTTGTTTCTTCTTTTTGCCTTCACTTACATACATCTCCTCTCTTTGGATTCTGTGAAGGATTTTCCTTCATATCCACAACATCAACCATTTCACATGTTCTGGTGACTCTCGAACTTATTTGTTCATTAAGAAATACTTATTGCCCACTTGGGATGTGCAAGATGCTGTTCTAAAGGGTAGAGAATACAGTGTAAGTAGCAGTGACAAATTGACCTTATGGTGCTTCCGTTATAGTTGGTGAAAGACAATAAATAATAAATAAACAATATGCTAACATATTTCAGGTAGTCAAATGTGCTATGAAGGAAATAAAGCAGGATAGGATTTAGAGACTTAGAGGAAGATTCAAACAGTCAAAGATGACTTCTCTTAGGAGATATTTAAGCAGCAACCTGAATAATGTAAAGGCTAGTCCTGCATATATTATCATCCAGTCCGCAGCAGTAACTAAAACTTTGAAGTTACCCTTCATATTTCTTCTTCCCCATGCTCCTATCCTATCTAATATTAAGTACCGTTGATGTGGGCTCTTAAATATCTTACAAATTGTTTTACTTCTCATCTCGCCCATCATTTCTACCACCACCCTAGTGCAGGCTACCATCATCTCTCACTTTGACTATAAAACAGCCTCTTAGCTCTCAGTTTTACTTTTTTCTTCCCTCTCTAATCAGCCTTGAACACAGCGGACAATAAGCCTTTCTTGAAATGTAACCCAGTTATGTGACTTTCCAGCTTTTCTAGCTATAATCTCCCAGTGATTTTTACTACTCTGAGGATAAAAATCAAAAACCTGAAGATGGATCTAAGATCTTCATTTTAGCCCCTTCAGACCCCTCCAGTTTCATCTCACACCACACTCCCACCTCATCATTTCTGCTTAGCCACGTTGGCTTTTTTATAGACCTGCCAAATTCCATAAATCTTTCTAACCTTAGTTCTGTGCATGCTGTCCCCTAGACCTGAAGCCAAATTGCCTATGTTAAAAATCCAACTCTACCGATTACTGTGTTGTCTTTGGGAAAATCACTTGAGATGTTCATGCCTCAGTTTCATGACCTGTACAATGGTATAACAGTAGTACTTACCTCACAGGATTGTTGTGTAAAGTGCTTATGACACTGCTTATCAGTTAATAAGTGCTTTTGGAGTGTTTACTGTTAAACAAATCCTTGCAATTATATCGCAGTGCCTAGAATGTAGTAGATTCTCCATAAATCCTTGCTGAATGACTATTGATTCCTTAGTCAGCCACTGGAGGCTTCTTTCTGTCTTCTTTCTATGACATTTATCTCTAGGCCTCTAACTTACCACTAAATCAAGTTATCCTTCCTCAGCCAAAGAATAGTGTAGTTCATATCTATAATATTCCTGTAGGTAATTCCTCATTTCCATTAAATTGACTTTCTTTTATTAAACCCAACTTTATGTTTTATAACTTGTCTTTAGTAATGAAATGGGCTATAATATTGATACATATTTATTAGGGATGAGGATATTTCTTCACAGATGGTATGTGTGCCTTCTATTTCATATTCAGATTTAATCTAAATTGCATATGAACTATATCTGTTCAGGTTACAAACTGGTTATAAGCTGCTGTCCTCAACAGAATAGAACAATTAATGCATTCTTGAGTTAGAATTCAATTTATGGTTATATTATAATGAATAACCGTTTGCTAATTTAATAAACTCTATGCCTAACTGCAAATGTTAATAGAGGAAAATAGTAGCTGAACTTCAGACTGACTATGAAATAAAAAATACTGGATTTTTAAAAACTGTTAAACCTTTATGGAAACATCTTATTTTCATACCATTTTAATATTCTGCTAGTAATACTATATCATACAAACCGTTTCAGGACAATACTATAATAACATGAAAATGCAACTTACCTTTAAGGTATATTCTGTCTAGTTTTGCAAATAATTCTTAATCATTATTTGTCAAACTGCATGTGTGAGGTGCATTATCAGGTGCTAACTTATATTAATATCTGAACAATAAAAATGTGAACAATTTTTGTTTATAAAGATGATTCAAATTGATGCGAGAGGTGAAAATAGAACAACAGTTAAATCTATTAGGAGTACCTGTCTGGCTCAGTTGGGAGTGTGTGATTATTGATCTCTGGATTGTAAGTTTGAACCCCATGTTGGGTGTACAGATTACTTAAAAATAAAATCATAAGAAATAAATAAAAAAATAAGATAAATGCATTTATTGGTCTTCTTATTTGAGAACACTGAAATATATAAAATGTGCATAGTTGAATATTATAGTTTTCCAAAGAGATTTTAAATATTGCAAGAGTAGAAACAGTGCCTTTATTTGCTTGTTTGTTTATTTATTTTTTTAAATTTATTTATGGAATTTCTCGCAATTCTTAGTTCTGCTTTTCTTTTAGTGAACTAACTTCTCTCTTCTACCCAGAAAAAAGTATATGCTGTATGACCTCAGTGCTAACACATGTCTAGCATTGATCTACAAACACACTTGAAATATTTATTAAAGTAATACCTCGTTATGGAAAATATCTTACCGATACTTGAGTTTAATCTTATATTTTGTCTTAATGCAGTATAGTTTTGCTAAAAAATAGTCTAAATGTTATATGTCCTTCAAGATATATTTCAAGGTTTACCTTTGTTCACAAAATTGCTAAGTTCTCCATTTGGAATTTCTCTCTTACCCCCATGTGTGCATAGGTCTCTGTACCTCCACAACAGCATTACCACAATATGCATGCATTCTAAGTGTGTGTGTGTGTGTGTGTGTGTGTGTGCGTGTGTGTGTGCACGTTGTTGAATGGATGTGCACAAGTACAATTGTCCTTCCTCCTTTGTCACCTCTAGAAGACTGTGAGTGACTGGCATTTTCCCCCAAAGTTATCCTCTGACAATATTTGAATTAAAACTCATCTTCTCTGGGATGGAAAGTTCAGAAGAGTCTTCCTCAGCGATATATTCTGATTTAGGTTTAAAATAATAATCATAATAATAAGGCTAAACAAATATGTATTCTGAGGTTTCTCCTCACTTGTCAAATCCCAGCTATGTTCTATGTAACCTATATTCCAAATGAAGTGGTCAGTTTTGTAATGACTGTTGTTTAAACAATCTAAGACGCACTCATGCCCAAGGTTGGATTTTGTTTCTGGGTAAAATCTTATGTAGCATTTATTTTCAATCTTTGAATAGGTTCTACCTCCTAACACTGACAGTCATTTACATGCAATCATAATATACAGAAACCATGTCTGGTTGAAGTGCACTAAAGAAGAAAGAAAACGTGTTAAATCTGAATGGATATAGAGCTGATTTATAAAAATATCAGTCTTATCTGTAGATTTCATGAGGTTCCAAAAACTCAAAATTAATATGTAGTCCCAAAAAGCCTCTTTGTGACTGGATTCAAACAAAGAATCATTATATTTTAACAGATTTCATTTTTTTGCCCAAAATATGGTATTTCTACCAGAATATCGATATAGAAAAAATTTACTCCATTTTATTTTCATATCTTTGCATAAGATTGTGTTTATAGTGCCATTATCCACAAAAGCCTTCCATAGAGCATTTTTTTCTTGTAATTAAAACAGTAGGAATTAATGACAGGCTGCGGATGCTTGCTGTTTTTGTAATAATGAATTGGACTATTTGAATGGGTAAAAAATGTTAATACAGTGATTATTTCAGACTGAGCTAAGTCTTGTCATAAAAGATAAAAGTATTAAATTTGCATTAGATGTTTTAAAATGAAATTGAATACTGTGAAGCCATATAAAGGTAGTCCAACATTGGCAAACATTATTACAATTGTAAAGAAATATAGAAGTTATGGTTCAAATAAATTCACTCTGACGACAAAATAAACTCATGGATTTTTGTGACCCAAGGTCACTGGTTTCATTAAATCCATATATTCAGTTCTTGGCTTGTGTGTTGCTTAATTGTGCTACTCTTCCAGTGGTTTATAGTTTTCTTAAAGTTAGGACCTTTTAGCTCAATGTTACGTATTGTGACATGGGGGAAAATCATTTGTTTAAAAGATACATGATAGTTAAAAATTAAATTCTGTAAGAAACATGGATCATTTGTTACTAAACATATAGAGAGAATTATCAGAAACCAAATTGTTAAAATCGATTAAATAGTAAGAAATGTCTTGTTCATATGACTAAAAAAGGCAGCCTCTCTTATTCTCATTGCTTTAGAATATGCATCTTTACCTGATGCTATACAATTATAGCCTTGTACTTTCAGGGTAAAATAAAGTTTTAGAAGGAGAAACTGATTTTACTTTTTAAATGTTTCGATGGGAAGAAATATATTGTGGCCTATGTGTTTGTTGGTGATAGTAAGAAAGCCTTTGCAGAAGAAACTACTAGATGAACGCTAGTGTCCAAAAATCATTCTGAGTTTCTATGAGTTTTTCTAACATCCATGTATTTTTACAAAAGTGTTGTTTGCTTATTTGCCCTGATCTCTATCTTCCTGTCTCACTTACTTGATAATACCTTTCCCTGGACGAACCCAAATATATCCAATTACTCTCTTCTTCTGCTTCTGAGGACAATAAAATACTCAAGTCAGTTGATGCAATTACAAGCTTATGATTTCTATCTGATATTGAGCCTCAATATGTGTGGTGATCTTCACCCTGCTATGTGAGCTTACTTCCCCATTTCTCCATGGATGCCTGTGTGCTTGTTCACACAGCAAAATCTGAGAATGTTCTCCTTTGGGCCATTTCAAACCTCTTCTCTCTGTCTCAAATTGTCTTTAATTCTCAGCATGTGTTACTGCTTTCTAATTTACCAAAAAAAAAAAAAAAGTGATAGAAAGATATTCTGCACTGTTGCTCTTCTCCAGCTAGCAACCTTTCCATCGTTGCTGATTCAGAGAAAGCATTCCCTTTCTTCCTTTACAGAGCCTACCTTTTACCTATACTCTTGATCCCATCACAGCTGAGGTATTTCTTCTCATCCTGTATCATTAACCTCTCCTGACTCACTGCCTCCTCTCGGGCACCTTATGTATCAGTTCTCCAGGGGTCGTAGATGAGTGACCTCAAATTGCTTCCTCTTCCTAAAGCGATGACCTTTGTATCCAAGTACTTTTAAAAGGAGCACAATTTTTTGTTGACCAATGTTCCTCGAAATCTTGCTTACCCCCGAGTCTACTGCTATAATGACTTTCACCAAGGTGACCAATTGGTATAGACTGATTGTATCCCCCCCCAAAAGTGTATGTTGAAGCCTGATAACTTTAAACAGCAAAGAACAATTTTATTTAAGTAAAAGAAAAAAATGAGTTTATTTGGGAATAGCAGAGAGATTGCAACTAGGGACAAGCAAGCTGTAGTGAACCCTAGGCGAGCCTGAAGGGAAAAAGGAAAGGTCAGCTTTTATTAGGTTTTAGGAGGAAAGTGGGGAAAGTTGTTCTGAACAAAAACTTCTTGGAGAGGAAGAGTTCAAGGTTGTGGCATTTTCTCACTGGCTGAAGGCAGTGGTGAGTTAGTATAACGTTGCTGGGGCAGAGAGAGATCTTACTGCCTTTTCTTAGAAGCAGGAGGAGACACTAAAGGGCTGGCTTCCTCTCTGTTTCTACCTTGTGAGGACACAGTCAGAGAAGGGCCATCTGAGAGCCAGAGATAGAGCCCCTTCTGGGTAGCTGAATTGGCTGGCACCCTGTTCTTGAACATATCAGTCTCCAGAGCTGTGAGAAATAAATTTCTGTTTCGGAAGCCACCTAGGCAAGCCTGAAGGGAAAAGGAAAGGTCAGCATTTTGTTATGCCCCTCTGAGATGACTAATATAGATTTTGGTACAAAGAATGGGCTACTGTTGTAGCAAATATCTCAACATGCAGAAGCAGCTTTGGAACTGGATAATAAGTAAAGGTTGGAAGAGTTTTCAGGTGCATGTCAAAAAAAATATATTTTAAGGATGATTCTGGTTAGACCTTAGAAGGAAATGCGGACTATGTTTGTTGGAAACTAGAGGAGAGGTGATCCCTGTTATAAAGTGGCAAATAATTAGGCTGAATTGCTTGTATCTTAGTGTTTTGTAGAAGGCAGACCTTGTGAATGATAAAATTGGATATTTAGCTGAGAATATTTCTAAGCGAAGTGTTAAAGGAGAAGCTTGATCCCTCCTGACTGCTTATAATAAAGTGTGAAGGGAGAGAAATGACTGGAAAAAGGAATTGTTAACCAAAAGTAACTAAGACTTGAAGATTTGGAAATTTCTCAGCCTATTCATATTTAAGAAAATAATAAAGTATGTTCTGATGTGAACACCAGGGGTATGGCTAGAATATTACTCAATAAAGAGTTTATGAGATTATATGAGCTGAAACACTTCCAGTTTGAACTAAGGGGATAGAGTCAGGACAAAATGAGGAAAGGCTGGCTATTGGATTTTGCAAGCAGCTCCTCAGAGTAATGGAGCTATTTGGCCATGAACGTCCACTCTTTAAGAAGAAGGGGGAAATGCCCCCCAAAACAATTCAGAAGTTATCTGGGCCACTATCTTGGTTTTCATATGTCAGATGACCTCTGTCCAAAGCCACAGGGCTAGACTACCCTGTAGAGCCATGGAAGGAGGTAGGACTCTTCCCAACTCTGCTTTGGGGATAGGGCCACCACCCACATAGATCTTGAAGGCAGATCATTGAACCAAAGATTATTCTTGAGCCTTACAATCTTATGAAGTTCAGCTTGCAAGGTTTAAGATACATCACCCTTTCCTTCTGTCCTTTTTCTCCCTTATGGAATGAGAATATCTATCCTACCCCTAACCCCCTTTGTATTTTGATAGCATGTAACTTGTCTGGTTTTACAGGCCAATAGCTGGAGAGGAATTTTGCCTCGGGCTGAATAATGCCTCAAGTCTCATCTATATCTTAATTAAATAATACTTAGATAAGGCTTCAGATGTTAGAGGTTAGAACTGACGCTGGAACAATTTTGAGGACTGTTGGGATGAATGAATGTATTTTGCACATCAAGAGGACATGAACTTTGAGGGCCCATGGGCAGAATGGTATTTTTTCTAAGATGACTAATACACCAATATTTCCATTTCCTAAACTCAAGGGTCTCCATTCAGTTATCCTTTCTGACCTCTCTATTGCATTTGGCATTGTCCCCAACTTCACCTTGAAATTCTCTCGTTTTCTCTCCACCGCCCCAATATCAATCTGTCCTTTTTTACTTTTTCTTTGAATCCGACCTTTACTTTTAGTCACTTTTGCCTTTATTTTTCCCTCTTACCCTTTCAGTTAACAAGGATGTTTCTCTTGAATTTAATGTGGAAACACTGTTCTCTCACCCTGTCTTATGGCTTTATTATCAGTGATAAGCACCCATCTTTATTTGCTGCTCTCAATTTAAAATTAATTCCCCACGGTACTGTCTTACTCAGACCTTCAACCATTATTATCTGGGCTACTATTATCATCTCCTAATCGATCTCCTTGATTCTTTCCAATCTCTTTACCCTTGTGTATTCTTCCCTCAGCTGCCAAATCTGATCATGTTAGCTTGTTTCATCAAAACTTTCGGTGGCTCCTCTGTACCTAATATCAGGTAGTTAGAATTTAAGTGGACAATTGTGACACTTCTAGCCTTTGTCAACTTATGCCCCATCCTCCTAGAACTTTTTGTATTTTTTTTCCCAAGCATACTATTACCTTTTAGTACTCCGTGTTTTGTTTTGTTGTTATTTTTTAAATTATTTTTATCCTGTCTAGAATGGTCTTACTATGTATTATACCCCCAAAATTGAAATGCCTATTTTTCATTTAGTATCAAGCTCAAATTCCACCTTTTCTGTGAGACTGTGTGATACGGAAAGTGTCACATTCCCCCTTTTCTGTACTTTCAGAACACTTCCTTTACATTTTCTGTGGTGCCCATGTATATCTCTCACACTAGGCTGAACAACTTGAAGGAAACTCTATGTCATCTTTATATTGAAAAAGTATTAGCAGAGTGCCCAGCAGTACATAACAGCTATTCAATAGATGATTGTTGAGAGACACAAGGGAACCTTATTTATTTATTTATTTATTTATTATTCTCAAGTTTGTTAACATGCAGTGTAGTCTTGGCTTCAGAAGTAGAACCCAGTGATCATCCTGAAAAATGTGTTCCTTAATGCCCATCACCCATTTAACCCACTGCTACACCCACCCACCCCCATCAACCCTTAATTTGTTCTTTGTATTTAAGAGTCTTTTATGGTTTGCTTCCCTCTCTGTTTTTTTCTTATTTTTCCTTCTCTTCCCCTACATTTATCTGTTAAGTTTCCCAAATTCCACATATGAATGAAATCATGATATCTGTCTTTCTCAGACTGACATATTTAATTTAGCCTAATACCCTCCAGTTCAATCCATGTTGTTGAAAATGACAATATTTCATTCTTTTTCATTGCCAAGGAGTATTCCACTCTACATCTATACCACATCATCTATTTTTAAGTTTATTTTTTATTTTTTTATTTTTTACATTTATTTATTTTTGAGAGACAGAGAAAGACAAAGCATGAACAGGGGAGAGGCAGAGAGAGAAAGAGACACAGAATCTGAAACAGGCTTCAGGCTCTGAGCTAGCAATTAGCACAGAGCCCGATAGAGGGCTTAAACCTACAACCATGAGATCATGACCTGAGCCAAAGTTGGATGCTCAACTGACTGAGCCACCCAGGTGCCCCAATACTACATCTTCTTAATCCATTCATCAGCTGATGGACATTTGGGCTCTTCCATAATTTGGTTATTGTTGATAGCACTGCTATAAACATTGGGGTGCATGTGCCCCTTCGAGTCAACATTTTTATATCCTTCGGATAAATTCCTACTATTACAATTATTGGGTTGTAAGGTAGTTCTACTTTTAATTTTTTGAAGAACTTTCACACTGTTTAAACCCAAAGCTAGAGTCATCACAATCCCAGACTTTTAACCGGTGTTACAAAGCTATAATCATCAAAATAGTATGATATTGTCACAAAAACAGACACATAGGTCAATGGAATAGAATAGAGAACCCAAAAATGAACACACAAATATATGGCCAACTAATCTTTGACAAAGCAGGAAAGAGTATCCAGTGGAAAAAAGACAGTCTCTTCAGCAAATGGTGCTGGGAGAACTGGACAGCAACATGCAGAAGAATGAAACTGGACCACTTTGTTATGCCATACACAAAAATGAAATCAAAATGGATGAAAAGACCTAAAGGTGAGACAGAAAATCACAAGGAAACTTTATCCTGTTCAACTATATGTAGAGTGAATTGTATACACAAAAAACATTGTATGCATAGTAAGGTAGAAGGGTATCAAGACATTAAGGTTCTTGGTGGCTCAGTTGGTTAAGCCTTTGCCTCTTAATTTTGGCTCAGGTCATGATCTCACCATTAGTGAGTTTGAGCCCCACATCGGGCTCTGTGCTGATAGCTCCAAGCCTGCCCTGGATTCTCTGCCTTCCTCTCTTGCAGGCACTTTCTCTCTCTCAAAAATAAATAAACACTTTTTTAAAAAAGTATCAAGAAAAAATAAATAATACTTGGTCTTTTTGTATTCTTTTTAGTAGCCTGATCTAATGGAATATGCATACATATATGCAAATATAAGGTAGCCCCAATTTTCACATGTAATGCATTCATAAAAAGGGTAAAAGTAGAAATCTTAAATATGAACAATAGATCTACATATTATAGCTGGAATCCAATTATAGATAGCTTGAGAGTATCATAAAATATTTAATTTTTCTTTATCTTTATTTCTCATGTGTAGTGAAGTATTACAGCTTTCTTCATATTTTTTCCTCTTTTTTTCCCTCTTTTAAAAAATAACACAATTATTTAGCTTAAGTTCAATGAATATGTATACCGTAGTTCTTGAAGACATGCTAATTCCAACATCCTTAATGATTTCTCTATGTCTTAATTTTATTAATTTTATGAAAAAAATGTTTATATCATTTCTATTTTCCATCTATTTTCCTTAGAACATCAAACTGAAGGGTCATTCAGATAATTATATAAGGAAAGAAAAGTGTATAAGCACAAAGCAAAGTTTTGTTGAAATTAAACTGTTGTATGAATAATGGCAATACTAAGACATGTGGTTGTGGGTTGACAGATGATCTTATGTCTTCTAAGTATAAAAGTCTGAGAATGAGGAAATTATGTTATTCAAAAGCTAAAATTTTGAAAAATAAGAATCATCTCTAAATCAAGGTTCTACACAAATGGGGCAGTGGCAACAACTAACAATACTGAGTGCTTATTACGGACCAGGCACTGTTATAAGAATTTTACATGCACCAAACCCATTTAATTCTCATAACAAGCTTATGACAAATATGCTATTATTATCTTCACCTTGTGGGTGATGATACTGGCAAACTGAGAAGCTAACCAACATGGCTAAGGCATACAGACAGCTGCATAGAGACCGGTGGAGCTAATACTGGAAGCCTGGGAAATCTTGTTTGCGATCTGACACATGTACTGTACTCTCAGTCAGAGAAGAACGGGAATGGATTGAGAATGACTCTTTAGAGTGTGGTTTGTGTGATGGGTATTTGCAGCTTTTTTCTATGTGAAGTATTAACTGCATAAATCTGTGAGCTGGTGAGAAGAGCAAATGAAGAGGGCAGCTTTCACATTCGACTTTGTCAGTGTACATGAGCAGCACCTCAATCTTCCTACCTTGTAGAAAAACAGGTAGCATGTAGCACAAAAACAGTTTTCTGCAAGTGAAAATATTCACTATGCTATCTGTAATACATATGCAAGAAAGCTGGAAAATTGGCAGATATTTAATATCTTTGATAAAAGAGCAAAGGGATAATATGAAATTAATCACTAACAGTAAAAATTGCTTCCAATAATATTAAACATTTATTATTCTTTTTATTCTTCCTTTAGTTTTAATTGTTATAAGACTATGTGTTTTGTATGTTTATTATTATCTGGAATTCCTTTTCTCCTCACCAGGTGATTCAAAGGCAGTAGAAGGCATATGGATGAATAGCTGGTGCACAGAGGGGGAAATCAATCAACAGACTACTATTTGTTGATTGTCTAAAATGTGATGGGATTGGTAAATGTGAGAAGGATCAAATTGAGTTAAGTCATCGCAGCAGGAACACACTGTTTTCAGCTTCAGGCAGTTAAGGTTTCATAAGGGTTTAAAGCAAGAGTGAAAGGTGGTCAGATTAAAACTTTAATTTTTAAGATGTGAATAAGCCAAAACACAACTTTCTACTCCCATCCCTCACTTTGGGGTTTCTCTTAAAAATAATCTGATAGACTAGTCAGTTTAGTAAATGAGTGTTCAACTGGGAATCAGACGTATTCGAGTCTTTTTCTATTCTTCACCTGAAACTAAGATTGTGTAATGTGCAATCCAGTATTTCAAAAGCTTGAATGCAGAAGATGCAGCTAATTTATAAATTTATAAAAATGTATGTTATTTCTGCTTTGTAAACAAAGTAACCTTGTGTTAACCTTATGAAAAAAGTTATTTTACACAATGCTTTATAATCTCAGGGTTTAGTTTTAGAGACATGACAGAAGATAGGTAGGTAGGTAGGTAGATAGATGATAGATAGATAAATGATAGATAGATAGATAGATAGATAGGTAGATAGATAGATAAAATGGGACATTATAAGGTCATATAATAGAGTGATATAATTTCCTTGTGAGTGAAGGAAGGCTTTGTGGAGAAATGAGAGCTGATTTGTGATCTAAGAGTCTGAGATGGCCCCAAATCTGCATCTGAAGCATAGGAGAAGGAATGTAGCAGTATGTGGTGATGGGATATGCCAGGTCAAGAGAGAAAAAAGTGCAAAGACAAAAGAGCCAACAGAATTTTCAGGTTGGTTTGAGCCATGGAGTTCCAGCTGAGGAATTCCAAGAAAAGAAGCTAGAGTGACAGAGTTGCTTGGAGACGTTTTTCAGTTATAGGATAGAAGAAACAGTTGTATACGCACACGACAGCACATGTGCGCATGTGCACATGTATTGATGGGGAGTGGAAAATGAGGAAATGATGAAAAGCACATGGGGTCAAAGAGGAGGATTAAAAAGGGATGCATTGGTCTTCTCTTCTACCTCTTGGACTAAGTCTGAGCCTTTATGGAGTCAGGAGCTAAGTCATGGAAGAAGCTTTTAAGGGAACAGTCTGAGACTAGGGTCTCAGTCTCAAGACTATTCTCAAGAATAGAAATTAATGTGACTGGGGAACATTAGCACAGTATTCAGAAGTGCATAGAGCCCTTCGCTGAGGCAGTGCAGAGTACCACAAGGCTCCCACTCATTGTTTTGAATGATCATAAGCTGCAACTTCCCAAGCACCAAGAGACAGGAACCACTAGATGAACAGTAGTATTCACAGCAGCTCCAGCTGAAGTTCTAAGGAATGCAGAGCCCTGAGGAAAATAACCAAGGAAGTATTCACGAACATCAGTGAGGCTCACTGGGGAACGCCACGGATTATCTGGAAACAGCTTCTAAGGGACAAATAGCCTACAGGCAGGTTGGGCCAAGAAACAGTGAAGTTTGTGTTATGACTGTGACACCCCCAAACTATAAAACGGCAAAAACTCAGGTGACAACTTGCTGCCAGTTTAAATAGAGATAGACCATTCTTCTTTATAGTCATGTGATATCTGACATTCTTATGGTGATGTTGGGCTAGAAAATGAGCCAAGCCAAAAATCAGCCATTCTTTTCTCTTACTTCCTTATGCAGAGACTAGAGAGAGACAAAGCCCTAGCATTCTGTCAAAGGGAGAGTGCAAAGTTTGAAACAAAGGAAACACACCAAAATGGGCTTCCAAATCAACTGTAAGAGATTGAAATGAACACTGAAAGCTCAGGTTCCAGTCCTTCTGAGAATTTTAAGGAAGAAGGAACCTGAGCAAGAGGAGCATGGGGCAGAGGAGGCAGGGATGGAAAGTAGCTCGGTAACTTCCAGAAGGGAGTATGTGAGTTTGACATGTATTGGAGCAGCATTTGCGTAGATGGGCCAGGTCCACTGGGGTCCAAATAAATGAAGCAGAATGGAATTGAATGATACATTATATGTGGACACGAAATTGTCTCAAATCACATGAGAGGTTTTAGTGTTCTAGGAATGTCACATTTTTTTATGGGAAGACATTTATTTAAAAATATTCAGCAGCTATAAATAAATTCAATTGCTTGAACTCATAAATGAGTGAATCACACTTAAGAAAATAGTTACTGAAAATTTTTAGTTTTGTATGATGGCAGTTTGTTTGTGATAAGTACACCTCTTAACTTTGATAGTTTTCTTAAGAAGGAAAATTATACGGGGGCGCCTGGGTGGCTCAGTCGGTTAAGCCTCCGGCTTCGGCTCAGGTCAGATCTCACTTTGTGGGTTCGAGCCCCGTGTCAGGCTCTGTGCTGACAGCTAGCTCAGAGCCTGGAGCCTGCTTCCGGTTCTGTGTCTCCTTCTCTCTCTGCCCCTCCCCCTCTCATGCTTTGTCTCTCTCTGTATCAAAAATAAATAAAACATTAAAAAAAAAAAAGAAGGAAAATTATATGCACATGTTCCCACCCACTGAACTTTATGATTTTCAGTCAGTAGCATACGGCTCTGTGAAGCTAAAGAATATTAGGAAAGATTGGTTTATGCTCAATTATAACAAAGGTGTCAGACACTCAACCTCCTCCCTGTAGTGTCTGAATGTATTTGCACAATATGTATTCTCAGAGAAAGGCTCAGCTTTTATCTGTTAATCTAGAGGTTGCTGTATTAATAGTTTGCACAGTTCATTGATTTTTAATTAATTTCTAAAGAGGCACAGAGGATAGCTACTACAGCCCTCAGACATCTCCGTTCTCATTGCAATCCATGTCTTTATTGATCGGCTGCCTAAGGAGCAGAAATAATCCATTTTAAGTATACTTTTCTGAGAGAGTGTGGACACTGTACAATTCACTCCTGTCCTTGTAATCATATTGGCAAGAGGTCAGTGAAGAGGAAAAACTATAGTATGTTTAGGATTCTCTTGATCCAGGTAGATGAGGTTTTTTTTTTTTACCCATTATTTATTTGGAAAAAGTTGAGCTATGGTGAAATCACGACAGAGATCTCACCAATCCCAGGAGAAACCCCAGAACTGGAATAGTTCTTCATAGTTGTCCAGGGGGACTCTGTAACCGCCTCAGCCAATTGGTGGATATGGGCTGACTATGAGAAGGGGAAACCCCCAGCAAAGTGGCATTGGTGTCAGAGCAACCAAGGAGATGTAGCTGAGATGCGAGCTACCTGCAGCCAACACTCCAGAAGCTGACGGTATGAGTCCGTTGGTCCTGAAGAAGTTTCTGGGCACTACCCCACAGCACCTACTACGTGTGTGTGTGTGTGTGTGTGTGTGTGTGTGTGTGTGTGTGACACACATATACCCACTCAAATATATTATTGGGAATATTTGTGAAAAGTACATTTCAAATATCAACAAATATTGTTTTCATTGCACATTATAAAACTGATATAAATTTAGCCCTCAGTATTTCAGAATCTCCTTAAGAACTGTAACCTAAACACTTTTCTTAAAGATTATAGGTGCAATTGGAAGATGTAAGAATTAACTGACTATTGACTCCAAGCTAGTTTAGGACAGCCATGTGAAATCTGCTTTTCTTCCTCTGAGAAGAATAGTAGAGAACATTTCAGGACAAATAGAGTGAGAAACAAAAGTTACTTTACCTAACAGTGCTGAGTACTTTTTCTTTCTCAAATTGTACTTTCAATAAGAGGGTTGAATTTAGGGTTTTTATTTAGAAAACCTTAGAATGTTGAATCTTCTAGGTGTTTTACAAACATGAGCACATTGATTCCTGAAGACAATCTTCAGAGTAAATACAATTATTGTCCCCATTTGATGACTAAGCAAATTGAAACACACAAATAAATTGACCAAGGACCCAGAGCTAGTAAGAGCTAGGGTTTATTTCTAAAGTCTGTAATTTTAAACATTGGATGCATGAAACTGACTTTTATCAAGACATGTTCATGGCTTTCACAAAACATTTGAAGGAAGGCATCTACTCTACATCTTTCTTTACTATTCTCTGTGTCTTTTATTGTCCCACAATTTAATATTTTATATATAAATCTATTGTACAATTCCATCTATCATGGAATAAAAATTTAAAGCTAAAGGACACCTCAGAGATCATTTAGGCCAATCTGTCACTTTTATAGGAGAAGTGAAATGAGTATCTGAGATCAAAAACCTAGTGAGCAGCATGTCTGGGACTTCGGTCTCCAACATTCAGTTCTGTGTTCTTTCACCACTGCCATGAACGAGCTTTTGCTGGTTGAAAAGACTTCTCAGTTTATTTAATTATGAGCCCCCTTAGTTTCCCTTCATGTGCTATTTGGATAAAGTCAGTTACTTCATCCAAAAAGGCCCCTTTCTTCTCTTGAACATGCTCATATCTTTAGCCCTAACAGTAGAGAGCATTATAGTTGAATTCCCTCCCCCCCTCCAGCATAGAATTGCTCTTAGAAAAGAGGAGTGATTTTCATGTAAGGCTAGCTTTCCTGAAGCTTCCATGTGTTATTAAAAAAGCTTGAGGTTATTAGGATGAAAACAGAAAAAAAGTGTACTCTTGCTAACTCCAGAAACTAAAGCCTGTGAAAGCTGACTGCAGCTTGAAATTTTTAGCTCCACACATGTGTGTGATGAAAGTGGCACATGTTCTATATATGGGAAGCAAATATTTATTGTCAAAAATAGTCCGGTCTCTCTTGACTTGTGTTAACTTCCTGCAACTGGGCAGAATACATTTTCACATTGGATTAAGACATAACAATAATGCATTTTTGCTAGACAGTTGTGATTAAAATATCTTAAGATTGAAAAGAAGGTCATTGCTAGGTGTGCATCAATACTGTTGTATTTTAAAATTGTCAGTCACTGATATTTTCCATAGAGCAGTTTAGATGAGTCGATTTTAACCAGAGATTAAAAATTTCAACTCAATTGTAATAAAATTATCCTTGGATTTGGTATTAAAGTGCATTTCTGAAAGTCAGAATATAGTTTGACTTTCCCTAGCTAGTTTTATTTATTAAAGCACCTTTTAAGAGGTATAAACAGAACAGAAAATAAGTAAATACCCTTAAAAAACTCATAACAGCATATAGAGCAAGTATGAAAAATGGTGAAATACTGAAGGTATGGATAATGGTAAACTCTGAACAGTTTGAGTAAATAGACTCATAGCACCTGGATCTAGAAGTAGGCAAAATGCTCCTAAAACATGTCTAAGAAAACTCCCAACCATGCTGCTAAAAGACAGATACTCCGGTACAACATATATACTATTTTATTCATTCTTCCTGCAATGTTGAAAACTCTCCAGCCTGTCTTATTCATGACCTTTAACTTCACTAAGATCCTAATTCTGTGATGTATTGATGGAGGGCACCAAATCTCTTAGGAGATTCCCTAATTTTTCCTTCTCTTTATATGACAGCATCCTCAGGCGAATCATTACTAAAATAATACTTTGAACAGTGATTATTTGGAATTTGTATCCACACATTAATCATGATGGATTGGTTATGGGTATATATATATATCACCATTTGTAAACATTTATTGAACGCCTACTGTGATATATTAGTTGAGGTTCACAGATTTTCTGAAATAAGCAATTCAACTTAATGAGGGTAAGTTATTCTTGTTCACACTACGTCTGTTGATATCTATCTGTAGAACAGTAATAAAAGCTTGCGTGTTCTGCACTTACTATATGGCAGTTACGATTTAATCTCCTTACATATATTAACTCATTTTATCTTTACAACCATCTCTGGCACAGGTGCTATTATGACCATTTTAAAGATGAAGGTGAGGGCCAGGTTAATTAACTTGCCAAAGTCACACGGCTTCAACATGGCAGAGTTGGGGTTCAATCCATGTGATTGGCCACAGAATCTGCACTCAAACCAATTTCAACATCCTGCATATTCTGTGGTCAAAGCAAGAATTAAGTTTCCAATTTATATGATTCAAATTCCTGCTAAGTCAGAAAGGGTTCTATTATTTAGCTGAATTTTAAATAAAAATTCAAGTCAATCACTTGCATTATGCCCTGAAATTCACAGAAATTTCTTATAATATTTTCGTTCCAAAAGAATGAGGATCTTTTAAAGCTCTATGACTTCACTGTGTACATTAATTTCTACATGTCCACACAGCCCTGTGAGCCATCAAGAGAGGGGGAGGCTGAAAAGTTCAGATTCTAGGGGCGCCTGGGCGGCTCAGTCAGTTAAGTGTCCAGCTTCGCTCAGGTCATGATCTCATGGTTCGTGGGTTGGAGCCCCGCATTTGGCCCTGTGCTGACAGTTAGCTCAGAGTCTGGAGTCTGCATCAGATTCTGTATCTCCCTCTTTCTCTGACTCTCCCCTGCTTGCGCAGTCTCTCTCTGTCTCTCAAAAATAAAAATAAAAATAAACAAAAACAAAAACATAAAAAAGTGCAGACTTTAGAACTCCACAGGAATCAAACCCCAGTTCTGTCACTCAGTAGATGACTTGGAGAAGTAACTTGACCTCTCTGAGACTTGTTTTTGGGATGAAAACAGTATGCATCTCAGAGGATTAGTTAACCTATAAATGTAGAAGCCTTTAATGTCTGCCATGTTCTGAGTATTCAGTCAATGTTAGCTGTCCTTATTGTCAGTGTTCGTATTCCCATAAGATACTCTACCTACATAGATATGCAAGGACATGGGAGTTGCTACGAGGCAGAGTAAGTTTCTTTTCAACCGATGCAGCATCCCTCTGTGATAATGAATGGCCCTTCTTTTTAATTATCTTCATACTTCAAAGGACTTCATCCAGTTTATTTTTGTCACTGTTATTTCTAATAACTGCCTCCTTAATTGCATCACACTCTGATTTAAGGAGTGATTTTATTTTGAAGAAATCTAGCAGAGAATGTGATTCTAATGAGATTGTCTGGTAAGAAAATCCTATCTTAATAATTGCAGTGTGGAGAAACCTATCATGAGCAATCCCATAGATGATTCAACACTGTAATTCAGGTGTGAAAGCAGAACTAAGGTAGCCATCATAATTAATGATCTAAAGATGTGTATTAGTACAATGATGTTGCATAGTTACAAAGCAACCATACAGATGTATTTTGATGATTTGGTAATGATATAAATGCTTCTGTTTTTATCTTTTAGTCATGGTCAGGTAGGTGAGGGAAACTATACAGAAATTACCATCTGGTTGCCTGAACCGAGTTCTCATTATTTTGAAGAAAACACTTTGTTATAGACAAATAGAATTGAAGTTCAGGATAGTCTATCACCTGCTAAGACTTGGCATATAGAATATCAAAGAACATTTGGAGTTTCTGAAGTTTTGCTTGTAACATGGATGTGTCACGAGGGTCTTAAGTTTCTTGGTGGTTATTAGTTCCCTATTGGTATATGATATATCACTATTCCTGCACATGCTGAAGAAATATTTGCATTAGGATAATATTTAGTTAAAGGAACTATTATCCACGTAAATTACAAAAGTCAGAAAACAGAATCGTTCGTAATGTACTCTCCTCTTCATTATTCAATTAGCAAGATGGTTACTTTATTGTGTCAGTGTAACTTGGAATTGTTCTCTCCCCGAATTTTCTTCTGGACTAGTTTAGTTGAAAATTCAGATGCTCATACATGAGGAACTAGATGAGTATTGTAAATGAACACGTGGGTAGTAATAGTGAGTGGTGGGATCCTGGCAAACTAGAGGCGCCCTCAATGGAGTCCTGCCAGTAATCAGCTAAAGAGGATGTTGTAAGTTGCCCAGTGTGACAAATATGTATTATGTAAAATGGACATACCTCGTAGACTGCCTATCTGCAAACTTTATCTCTCATCCTTTTCCATCACATCACTTTTCTTCTGCATTGTGGCAGTGGCTCCTGACTTCTGCTGTATTTGTGTCCAATCCTTCGTCTATACATCAGGTGGTTTTTTCAAGACTCTAATGACCATTGTTGTCACTCTCCTTTTTCAAACAATCTCTGCATCACCACACTGAAATGCAGATTTTCTATCATGACACATAAGAGACCCTTTTTGAATCAAACCTCTTCTTTGTCAGCCTCACCACTCACCACTCTCCCTACTTTATACATAAATATTTAGAAATACAGAATTACCTACCTTTGTCCCAGTATACCATGGTATCGATGCCCCCACGTGTTTTCTCTCTAACTGCAATTTTCTCCTCACTTGCTCAACTGGTGGACATCATTCAAACTTTACTTAGGCCTCAGGCTCTCTGCACACTTTCTAGGATATACAATAAATGGTCCTCAAAACACAGTTCTCTTTGAATGACTTACATGCATCATACTGATCCATTCAAGTCTGTGTTCCACGTGTCCCCCTTTATTAATAGCTCTGTTCTCCTGCAATGAACAGATCTCCTCTGACTCTTTTTTTTGTTTCCCTGATATCTAGCACAGTGCCTGAAACATAGTGTATATTCTGTCATTGTGTGTGGATCTGAATATTAACTTGTGGCCAACACACTTACCATATTCTGATATGAAAGTGATAGGAAAGAGAATGATGAACGTTTTCATGGAAATGTCTTTTAAGGGCAAATAATTAACAATACTTTGTCTCCAAGACAATAGATCTAATTTTGATCCCTTAAGTCATATAAGAGCTTTATGTTTCCAGATTCACCTTATTCTAGGAATTTCTAACTGTTGAGTAAGGAGGACAAAACCTTATAAATCTCAGTTGTGGACTGATTTCAGAAAACACAAATACATTGCTGACCAGTTGGACCATATCAGGCAGTACGTCCACTGGTTGTGTTTAATGGGCATAGATAGTGTAGTCTTTGGCTCATGATGCTGTTTGAAGCAATCTTCTCTTTACACTACACTGGGTATATGGCTCTTTTTTTCTTTTTTTTTTTTTTAAGCTGTGTGATTTATTTGTCTGTTTTCCGCAGTTTTCGTTTTGATATCAGAAACCGTTAATCCTTCAAAGTCCTGCAATTGTGATATTAACTACCAACAGTTTTGATTTGCAATTGCCATGAGAGTATGCTTTCACCATTTTATAATAATCTGACTTGTTTTCAAATGACAACTTTTGTTTTTTTTTACCGATACAGAATTTCCTCTAACACTTCAATAAAAATATGTTCACTCTAATCTAGGCCTCTAAGTTTACATCTTGAGATTTACATTAACCTTTAGTTAAGGCTAGTGTTTAATGACTCTTAGTTTACTTACTGGTAAAGTAAAATTAATATTTATTGTTTTTATTAATTTTTGAGATACTACATATCCCTAAATGAATATATGTGGATATGTGTGGATATATGTAAATTGTTGGCAATCAGTAATAAATTTTATGTTTAATGACTATGTTTTTTGAAGAAAACATTAAAGGCTACTATAAGGGTCGTTATAAACAATGTAATTTCACTTGTGGGTCCTTCTAATGACTACTACTGCCATTGAAGCCGTTTTTAAAAATTATAGGCTTTTAATGCCTCTATGGTATAATTCATTTTTTGCTTAATTAGTAAGAATAATATAATTTTTCAGCTTTGATAGAAAGTATGATGGCGATTTTGGTGCCATTAAACCTGCATATGAAAAAAAATTTAAATTATGGATGGATGTATTTGTTTGGAGCAGGTATGTAAGGGAGCATGACATGAAGGAAGAATTATTGAGAAGAAAACAACTAGAAACGTGTGGGTCTGTTGGCTTATCTACTGAGACCCACACACACCTCACTAATGAAAGTGTTTGCAAAAGAGTATAAAATCTCTGGGGAAAAATGATCTAACATTTAGTTCATATACAGGTAATTCATTCTTTACAGGACGTTAGGGGGAAAAGGCCAAAAGCTACTTGTGGTTTGCTTTCTTATCCCTTTATTAGGCTTTTTCCTAATTTTGAAAAATATTCCAGGATTCTGGCTTCACTTAGAGATATCAAGCATTTGCAGCTGAAGGCTAAGAAACTGCTTTTTAGACAATAGGAAAGCCTAGGCATCAACTATCTTTTTGGAACTCGGTGTTTTTCAGGGAATGATGTACCTGGAAGAAAGACGGCTTGTTCATCGGGATTTGGCAGCTCGAAATGTCTTAGTGAAATCTCCAAACCATGTGAAAATCACAGATTTTGGACTAGCCAGACTCTTAGAAGGAGATGAAAAAGAGTATAATGCTGATGGAGGAAAGGTGAGTATCTTTTTAGAGCAATATTGCT
This sequence comes from Suricata suricatta, assembly GCF_006229205.1. NCBI lineage: Eukaryota > Metazoa > Chordata > Mammalia > Carnivora > Herpestidae > Suricata > Suricata suricatta. The sequence goes on from NC_043702.1 coordinate 24,320,563, forward strand.
TGAAAATATAGTATGATATCTTTTTATCTCCTTATATGTTATAAGAAGCCAATAAGCTTGAGGTTAAGAGATTATAAAATCTCAACTCTACCATTTGTCTTCTCTCCCACCCAGGGTCAAATGTATGTAGATGAACCTACTTTCATTTCTCAAAAGTAGCCAAAATAAGACAATTTGTCTCTAGTGGTCCTTATGTCATGTCCAGTGTTGGGAAGTAGAGGATCCTTAGGAAATCTAGAAATTACACTTAAAGGTCATAGACATTGTTTCATTGACCCTAAGAATGTAGGACTGACTACTACAGAGAGACACAACTATTCTTTCATAGACTAGGGAGAAGCCTGGCGACTACCAAGAACCTTAATTTATTGCAAAGTTCATCATCCTATTTAACTTTTAATCCTCCTATACCAGATACAACAAAATCCTCTTAATCTGGTTGTGTTTTTTTAAGCTTTTATCATAGAATATGATTGACCAATTTATTAATTTTTTTTATTCTTTCCACCAGAATGTAGCCTGCTATATCCTGGGAATCTTAACAGTGCCATTGCCTCCTCTACTTTTCTGACTTCCTAGCCTCAGGCCTTGCCTGACAACTGTTTTCTTGCCGTATGATCTCAGCTCATGCCTTAGTTCCAGCTCTTGTTTTCCTCATAAACCTGCTGCTTAGATTGCTGTCCTTGGCTAAACAGTGAGGATATCTCTTCTCCATCTGGAGGTCCCTCTAGCCTTAATATGGGAAAACTTAGATCAGGAGAGGTCAAATGAAATATGCAAATGCAACCTTAACATATGTATAAAGTAATGCTAACAAAAAAGTTATTAATATATCATATAAATGTTTATCATATGCCTTATTTATCATGAGCCATTCAAATATATATTATAAATATTTTTAATTATAGCCCTTCAAATGTTTAGCATTGATTTTATGTACCATGTAGTATGATTTTTATATAACTTTATCTGATCTCTTATATAACTATATATCTTCAAATCTTATCACAAGACAAAAGAAAACAAAATTTGAAAAAACCCTTCAGTTTTGTAGCATTTCCTGACCTTTCCTTGATTTTATTAGACTGTTTTGCCTGTTTACTACCAAATTGCAGCAGTTTGAGACCACAGCTTTGAAATTCATGACAGGATTGCACAGTACAAGTCTATAAATCACATGACTTGACTTGTCTTAAGAACATACAGCTGTAGGATTTGTCTAAAGCAAGATTCATTATAGCTTTAAATGCCTAGTAACCATTAAGTCTTTATCAAGCCACCTGTGATTTAAACTTACTTCTTTAACACAATGTCCATAGTCCATAAAGTCAGCTAACTCCTTGCCCACAGGGAAATTACTTTCAATGTGTCTTCTGTTCCCTTTCACTGAATGCCATGATTCTGTCATAGAGTTACCTTGATGTCACCTTGGTGAGCAGCGAACCTCATGATTTCCAAGGCCTATTTAGTTTTAAGCTTTCAACTGCAAAGTAGAAGTGTTTATCTTTATTCTGTAGAACCTAATTATATTTCCAGCTATATAATGCTGCCCTTCCTACGTGAAACTTACTCTGCTGACCCATCATCAGCAGGGTAAGTAAGTTGTTTCTCCTGTAGTGGTGACAGATTTGTACTGATTCTCTCATATCCTTTTATAGAATTTCTATTTTGAAAAGGCTACATATTTTCAATATTGGCTAACCAAGACAAGGGAGATCATTTGTAGCTGGAGAACAACACAAGCCTAACTTTGGAAATTATTATTGTAGGTGTTTTAAGTGACCAAATTATATGAGAGGAAAAACGGAAAGGACAAGTGTAGAAACAGTCTATTGTACTGGTGGTCAGAAATTTTCTGAGGGTAAGACGGGATAACTGAAAATGTAAGAAGTCTCATTTTGGGGGCAAAAATGTAATAGACCATATTTTTAGAAGCACATTTCTTAGATGTTTAGAATAGTATTGTGAGTCATAATAACTAGTAACTGAATTAATTGCTAAATATTAAGAACTATAGAAAGTGATACTTATTTTAATATTTTACTTATCATTGTTTAGGAAACTTTTGAAATTAATATGTCTTTAGGTTATTTCACTTTAAAATTTTATAAATTTCAATTCATTGTTCCCTGTATTAAAAAATAGCATTTATTATTATGGTCTACTGGTAGAATGCAAACTGGTGCAGCAACTCTGGAAAGCAGTATGGAGGGTCCTCAAAATATTAAAAATAGAACTACCTTATGACCCAGCAATTGCACTACTAGATATTTATCCAAGGGATACAGGTGTGCTGTTTCAAAGGGGCCCACCCCAATGTTTATAGCAGCACCATCAACAATAGCCAAAGTATAAAAAGAGCCCACATGTCCATTGATGGATGAATAGATAAAGATGTGTATATATATATACATATATATATGAGTATTACTTGGCAATCAAAAAGAATGAGATCTTGCCATTTACAACTATGTGCATGAAACTGGAGGGTATTATCCTAAGCAAAATTAGTTAGAGAGGGACAAATATCATATGACTTCACTCATATGAGGAATTTAAGATACAAAACAGATGAACATAAGGGAGGGGAAGCAAAAATTTTTTATAAAAACCGGGAGGGGAACAAAATATAAAAGACTCTTAAATATAGAGAACAAACAGAGGGTTGATGGAGGGGTTACGGGAGGGGGGATGGACTAAATGGATAAAGTGCACTAAGGAATCTACTCCTGAAATCATTGCTGCACCATTTGTTAACTAACTTGTATGTAAATCAAACAATAAATAAATAAAAAAATAAAAAATGACATTTGTTATTATTATATTTATATTTTCTATACATAAAATCAACAAATACAACTGAGGCAAACCAGAAATTCATATTTTAAGCAATGACTATAGAAATGACTTTTTATACAACTATAAAATGTTACCTTTTCGTTTCTCTTTTTTTTTCTCAGATGCCAATTAAATGGATGGCTCTGGAGTGCATACACTACAGGAAGTTCACCCATCAGAGTGATGTTTGGAGTTATGGTAAATAAATCTTCCTTGTGAACTAAGGGTTTTAAGACAAAATTAAATATATTAGGTTCGTGTAAAATATCTTAAACCAATTTATTTTATTGTGTTGGAAATACCTACTTACAAGCCTTGTTTCTTAAGGGAATTAACTCTTTGCTCTTAAATTTAAAAACTCTAAATAATATTGTTATCTACCTTTTTTCATTATTCCTTGGTTCTCTGTAATGCAATATATTAATATCTCAGTTGAGTTGTCTACCATAACCTTTGGTTTGGTAGCAAATTTTCTGATCATTTTGACAGGGGAAAAAAAACAGTCAACTTTAGGAACAATGTCATAGAACCTCATGGCCTTAATTTTCAAAAACTCTTTGAAAACAGATGAAAAATAGAAGAATTTCTGTTCTATAATAAGAAAAAGTTATTGTAACAAAGAACAATCACTGAAAGCAGTAAGGTGAGGGCACTAAATGTGAGGGGAGAGATAAGAGAAGATTGCTAATCGCAGCTTTGATTTTAATTTACAAACTACTTTGGAATAAACAGACATTTTAGAGAGTGAGTAATATGAACTGGGAAAGAGTGATTTTTTAAGCCTAGAACTCTCATTTAATTGCATTTAATTTAATTGTTGAAATGAGATACTTAGCATTTGTCTCTTCACAACTTAAGTCCACCCAGGTATTAATGAGAATGAATTAACACCTTTTCTAAGTTTAAATAAAATCGGTATCTCTTACAAATTAAAAGCATAATGCTCATTTAAGTAAAAAGCGGGTGGTGAGTCTTGAAAGCATAGTTTATTCACATTTATACTTAGGTTTATCTTTGTTATTGTTTTTTAGGCAAAATATTTAAGCTATTCAATCACTAAATAACTTATACCTCTTATCTAGAAAAGCACAAATTATCTTTAAAACAAACTTAAGAGACTCCTGGGTGGCTCAGTTGGTGTTTGTCTGACTTCGGTTCAGGTTATAATCTTGTGGTTCATGGGTTCGAGCCCTGTGTTGGGTTATGTACTGACAGCTCAGAGCCTGGAGCCTGCTTCAGATTCCATTGTCTCACTCTCTCTCTGCCCCTCCCCCATTGGCTCGTGACTGTGTGTGCGCTCTCTCTCCCTCTCTCTCTCTGTCTCATCTTTTTCTCAAAAATAAATATTTTAAAAATAAAATTAGATAAAATAAAAATTTAAGACACTTCTTTAAAGTGTTTTTTCCCTTCTACATGTATGCTATAGGTTTAAAATTTCCATGAACACCTCCTGTGTTCTACTCAGCGTAGAAGTAGAAAATATGGTGTGTTTGAGATTTAGATAAGTATGGGGAAATGCTTGAAAAATTTAGTTGTTGAACTAAAAGGACTAAATAGAAACATCTATTGTATATATTATAAGGTACAAATTAGCATATATATTATATAATATAGATAAATCCATAGATTATATCTTATATGATAGATTTATATATTACATATATATTTTGATATATGATGTATATAGCATGTACTATTTTCTTTTTCTTTCCCCTTTTTTCCTATGTATATTTCCCTGAATTAAATGTAGGAATCTACTGCAGGCAAATTTTAAATGGCCTCTAAAATAAGTAGGCAGGCAGATAGATGACAGAATGATAGATAGATTGATAAGTAGTACTCATCTTTGAAATATAGCTCAGGTGAGGCTCCTGGGTGGCCTAGTTGGTTAAGCTTCCCACTTCAGCCCAGGTCATGATCTCGTGGTTTGTAGGCTTCAAACCCATGTCTGGCTCTTGTGCTGTCAGCTTGGAGCCTGGAGGCTGCCTCAGATTCTGTGTCCCTCTCTCTGCCCCTCCCCCCTCATGTTCTGTCTCTTTCTCTCAAAAATTAATAAACATTAAAACAACAACAAAAAAAGAAAGAAATATAGCTCAGATCATCAACCCATATCTGTAAGGCATTTTAGGATTTTTATGATATATAACAGTTGATTGCAAAATGTATCCAGACAGAGAGAAACATAGTATTGTATACATTGCACCTTTGTAGAAAATTGGCACTGGGTGCATCTTTATTTTTAGAAAAATAAATATTATTCGGCTATGGCTTATGTCTTTGAATGATAGTATTGTGTGTTTTGAGAATGTTTCTAATTCAGTTTTCCTGGAATTGTCCTTCTGGGTGAAGCCATCTCGGTTTAACCCTGTCTTTCACTCCTAGAAAGACATAATTGGATTATTATTGGCAGAAGTGAGGGTTTTGATGTTCCTGCTTTTGTTTTTGTACTCATGTTTCTTTATTATATTTTCTATTATTTTGATTTTTAATTGCTTTTCATTTTCTTATAAGTTCTGATAGAGATATAAGAGCATCTATTCTGCCTTTTATAACTGCATACATAAGTTGATAAAATGTCCTCACTGAATACATATTCTATAAATATGTATTTATACTGACTGAATAGAAATGGACAGCCACCCACTTCCTGTTCCAGTCTGCCTCATGGACACTGAATCATAATGATTGGTTCTAGGAAGTCACTCTTTAATATGCAAAATTAAGTAGGGTTTTAAAAAATTAGGTTTATTTATTTGTTTATTTTGAGAGAGAGAGGGAGGGGGAAGGGCAGAGAGAGAGAGAAACCCAAGCAGGCTTCACGCTGACAGCATGAAGAACTACATGGGGCTTAATCTCACAAACCCATGAAATCATGATTTGAGCCAAAACCAAGAGTCAGATGTTCAACTGACTAAGCCACCCAGGTGCCTCATAAGTAGGATTTAATAAAGATCAAACAGTTAAATTGTGTCACTAATTACATTTTTACATTATACCTAACAATCATAAGATATAAATATTAAGAACAAATCAAGTGATTGTTAATGATATTATTATAAAGGATAATTTGCAAATCACATATACTTTTATATTTTAAGCTTTGTACTTTTATTATTAGTCAGTGATAACTGTTATGAGCTAAAAATGACTTCAGTCTGAATATATAATTCCTTACAGATGTAAGTGGAAAAATAACTATAGTCCTAATTAATGGATTTTATATTAAGCCATATTTTGCATATTATATGCACCAATTAAAATTTACTTGGTGGGACTCTTATGCACAGATAGCTATTTATGAACTTACAATCCTTATCCTTAAGAAATGATAAATTCTTAATTGTGTAATTATTAGATCATAAAGAAAAGGTCTGTAAGGCATATAGTATTGTTCAAATGAGAATCATTTTCACCAAAGCTAGCTATTTACATGTTAATATTTACAGTATTTGCTTTTACAGAATGAATCACTGTTCTAGTGATTCAAGAAAGTGATTTCATTAACTAAGAAATCAACTATTATTGATTCCTTTCAATTTTGTGATGCCTCATTCTCATGTATTATGTTATATATGGATCATTCCTCTCTCAGGCTCTCACAGGTATTAGACAAATAAATCTGTGTGGTTTTCTCCACTTGTTCTCTTTGTGTAAGTTAAAGAGAGAGCCATGATTATTTACCGTAATCATAAATTATTCATTCTGGCACCACCGCTTAGCCTATAGGGCTTTTAATAGCAAAGAGGTTAATCTCAAAATTAGTAAACATCAGATTTTGCCCACAATAATATTTACTTAATACTGGATATACATATTTATAGTAAATTGTTAGGCTCTAATGTGGTATAGTGAAAATTAACGTGAGTCATCAAACATTAGCATTATTTAAAAGTAGTAATGGGTAAAGGATTCTATATCCTGATACCCAGTCTGACTTGTCTCTGCTACTCATTAAAAATTTCAAAACAATAATAAGATAATTGAATTCCCCACAAAGATTTTTTCATTGGGCTTCTGCTAATGAATGTAGAAATCTGAAGAGCCTTTTTTAGTCTATTTTTGATTGCCTTCTAGGGAGCTTTCTTTCGTCACTGGCATACTGCTGGTTTACTCAAAGTGTGTTGTTAAAGTGCTGATGTAAATATTTGATCTCCAATTTAGGAGTTACCATATGGGAACTGATGACCTTTGGAGGAAAACCCTATGATGGAATTCCAACGAGAGAAATCCCGGATTTATTAGAGAAAGGAGAACGTTTGCCCCAGCCTCCTATCTGCACTATTGATGTGTACATGGTCATGGTCAAATGTAAGATTGCAAAATAATTTTATCATCAGCATCATCACTCTTAGTAAAGCAATAGTATGATTCATCTACCTGCATAGTATTTTTGTAAATTAAAAAAATATAAAAGTTCAAAAATAATTATGAAAAGATCATGTAAAGACCTGCGTTTTTGTGATTATTATGAATAGAAATATCATGCTTCCATGTTACAAAGTCAAAATTATATGACTCTTACTGTTTTGATTCATTTCACTTTGATTTTTATAATTTCCATGACAATCACATTGTCTTTCATAAAGAGATGTAATTAGTCACAATAATGTTAATAATCTTTATAGGAAAATAGCAGTCTAAATAAATGATCTGGATATAAAGAAAGAAAGCTTGAATCAGATAGTTAAAAAAAAGGAATTAAATGGAACTAGGTTTACCAGTTTTAGTCAACAGGAAATTAGCAGGGTAGAATGGAAAGTAGGAAGACATGAGCCTATAGTGAAATAAAATGATTATAAATGTTTACTTTCTTTTCAATTTGATCATTTGTTTACATCAAATGCTCTAACTTTTTTTTCCTCCTTTCTATGCCTCAGACACATATGTATTATCAATGTGTTTTGGCAGCCTAGGCTCTTAATTTAAATAGAATTAAGGGAGTCTCTGGAGTTTCCTAGTTAATTTAAGTGAGATTAACATTCAGCAATCTTTCTTGTGTAATCTGGGGTTTTCCCCTTTTGATTTACACAGGGTTAGCAAAGAAACAAACTGGTGAAGGTGAATAAGCATCTTATTAATAAGAGACTTTGGACCCAGGTCTACTCAGATTTATATTCATGACATGTGTGATACATTCTGACAGTGAGGAAGGAAATAAAAATGTGCTTTCCAGTTCAGGTCAGAATGCCCTTTTCTCTAAGCATAGTTCTATTTACTCAATATTTAGTTGGAAAGAAACGGATACCTCCCGGTGAAGTTAACCTTTTTCAGTTCGAATCATTCCAGAAACACCTATTTTCTCATTAGCATCTTTGTATTGACAGCATTTTTCTGTGTGTGTGCAAATGGATGCACACAGCACAGCTTTGTTAGGAGAGACAAAAATTCAGGTGATATTAATGATACATGAAACGACACCCAAAGACTTCCCAGAACAAGGATAAAAATTGAATTCACAGAAAAAAAGAAGCATACTTTATAGCTTTATTGGATCAAACATCTTCAGTAGTCATCTATGGAAAAAAAAAACCTTAAAAACGTGTACATTATTACATAATTTGATCTCATAACCAGCATAAGAAACAAGTGAGAGATTTCATTTTGATACTGTGATGAAACAATGAAAAATCAAGAACAGAATTTGCCTAACAGGGAGTTTTACCTTGCTTTTATGAGTTTTAATACCCAAGAAAAGGGTCTTTTGGCAAGAAAACCAAGGAAATCTTGGTGCTTGTATTCTTGTGACCTCATCAGCTAAAGAGAGTCTGGGGAGATAGGCCAACTTTATCTAGACCCCCAGATAAATAATAATACATACCTTGAAAATTGCTGCTAGTATTTCTATGCTGCAAAGGTTAGTACTTAGATAAGCTAATGGCTAGTGCTGAACAAACATTAACAATCACTTTGCATTGGTTTTTTTCCCACCAGGAAAAAAAAATAGCATGAGAAGGTTGCTTTCTATTCCTTTCCCCACCCCCTCTGTGCTGGTGGTGCAACTAAAATTTGTACAAAATAATAAACTATATCCCAATTACCTCCTCTATAGCCATCCAAGAAGTTCAAAAAAAGAAAAGAAAGCATTCTCTCCATACTTAAGGAAAAAAGGATAGAAGACTCTATAAGTTTCTATAGTTAGCCTAGGTTATGTTTTCTAAGAAGAAAAACTAATGTTAAATTAGATCAATGGAATAATTATTCCAAATTATATTACGATTACTTATGAATATCAATAAACTGCTTGAGATAGAGGGCTTTCTTTTTTTTTAATATTTTTTTTAATATTTGAAAATAGCCTATGTTTTCATGAAATTTACACTCTACTTATTCCTAATTATGGATACAGTGACTCTCTTATTGTGTGTGAATTTCTAGGCTGGATGATTGATGCAGACAGTAGACCTAAATTTAAAGAACTGGCTGCTGAATTTTCTAGAATGGCTCGAGACCCTCAAAGGTATCTGGTTATTCAGGTTAGTACTTATCTGGACTTCGGAGCTGTGTAAATCACTGTTCATCAGTCGATTAACTATGCAAAGTATCATGTGAAAGGACTTATGGAAAAGAGCTTTTTACTTGATGTCAGAATCCCTTCTAGGAATCTTCCCTTAGTATTCAAGTGCCTCTGCTATTAAACACCCAGGTAATTATGATTATCCACATACATAAAAAGTCCTTATCCTCATACAAGCCTTCTAGCACTCTGCTTTTTATTAACATTATGTGGTAAGTCATGTCCAGTATTAAAATCTTCCCTTTTCAGAATAAAAGAAAGATGAATTTTTGTTTTAATCTTGTCCATGGTTGAAGACAGTGAGTTAAAAGTGTCAGTATATTGCATTTAATTTCCTAAAATATATTTATAAATATATTTTGTTTTCTTAGGGGAGATATACAGTGTTCAAGCAATAAGTCAGATGCAGTGAATTGATGTACATATGAATCAAATAACAGTCCAAAAAAATCATTTTACATTAAACACTAGAAAATCTGGATTGGATAGTTTAAATATTATAATATATTTCTCTATGACTATTTTTACCTAAATCATAAACGAGTGAACCTTGGCTTACACTGAATTAACTTTCCTCAATAAGACAAGGTAGCATTTATCTTCCTGTCAATAGTCTGACATGAAGACAAAAGCCACGTTTTAGAAGCTAATAGCTTCAAGTCATTTTTCCCCAAATTAACTTGCATACACAATTTGTTTACAAATTTCACATAATTTTGAAAAATAACAAAATCATATTTAAGAAACACAGGAGGCAGAAAAATAGGGTTTTGGTGGCTCTCCCACCCTCGTTGATATTGTTTGCCACTCGTGCTGTGATTTTGAAAGCTATCACTTTAACACTGGAACCTATGTGTCCTGATAGCTCTACCCTCTCAAACCAACCCAATACTATACAGTAAAGATTGAGAAGTCAATTGCTCTTTATTACTTACTCTTAAAGTCACAGCTCAAACACCTTGGCAATGGTGCCTGTTATTCTCAGGTCTGACATAGATTATGACTCCCTCAAAAGAGACATAGCATACTGCTTTAATCATCTCTAGTGGCATCCATCACATTCTGTTAAATGTATTTAGCTTACCGTGTCATATCTAAGTATGTTACATGCTCCTTTGTGACTGGTAAATGTGTTAAAGAACTATTTTTTTAAACGAGTGCATGAGTTTTCAATCACTTGTTTTGATATTATATAAATTTGCTGCCAAGTCCATATATTTAAGATGAAAAGAAGAATCTTCATTTGTTCGTTTGTCTGATGGGCAAACTTTTAGGGTGATGATCGCATGAAGCTTCCCAGTCCAAATGACAGCAAGTTCTTTCAGAATCTCTTGGATGAAGAGGACCTGGAAGATATGATGGACGCTGAGGAATACCTGGTCCCTCAGGCTTTCAACATCCCACCCCCCATCTATACTTCCAGAGCAAGAATCGACTCAAATAGGGTAAGAAATGATTATATACCACCTCCCATATTATTTCTGAGAAACAATTTGTAATATAAGTACTAGAATTACAAACTAATTATACAGCTCAATTCAGCGGGATTCCTAGATTAAAAGCATACTATACCAGGAAAAGATAAGCCATCTATAGTTCATTTTGAAACACAAGCATGGGTAATACAATATATACTCTGAAGTATCTTTAAGATTTCAAAAAGAAGAATACTGTCTTTGTCTTATGTTAGTCAAATCTTCATTTTAAAACATTGACAACCAATTCAACTAATAAAAAAGAACTGTTTATATAAATGAAAATTCTTAACATGATAGGCTCTTTAAAAAAGAGGATAGGACTTATTAGTCAAGAGGTGATACAAGTACAACCTCTCACTCAAGAGACTTTAAATATTTTCTGTCACTTCAAAGTAGAAATAGAAAACTGCAATACTTTGAAGGATATCAATCATTTTTGGAGGACTACTGTATCCTTTCTAAGATGTAGATTTAGGTTTTGAAAGAAGCTTCTGAAAAGAATTTGCATTTACTTTTAAATATTAAGCACACTCTATATGAGTATCATTCTTTTTCTGAAAACTGTCAACCCATGTGTTCATTCGTTTGTTTTTTTTTAAAAAATATTCAATATTCACTCAACATGTTGAGTACTTCTGCATGTAAGGCACAATTAGACACTTGAGATTCAAGGAATTTTGACATAATCCCTGGCTTCAAGAAGTGTACACCCTCCTTCATTTAAGAGCATTATCATAGCTGTGGAACAAACAGCATCCTATTTGTCTTGACCATAAACATAAAAAACCTTTCAACTTGCTGTTCATTTTCTAACATGAAGTTATTTGCTTTATTTCAGATCCACAGCAATAATAACATAACACTCACCTGGTGTTTATTCTATGTCAACACATGTATATTAAGACTCTTAATCCTTACAACAATATCATTCGTTTCTATTATCATTGTCTCCATCTTACAAATAAAGAAACTTGTCACAGTTAAATGATTTGACTGGTGTGCTACAGTTAGCCAGGGGGAGAGTAGGATTCTAATGTAAGCAGGATGCCTCCACTACATATACTGTTGCTTCAAAGTTATTGGAATATGTTATTTTCATGATATGGTTGCTTTTATTGACATCAACCTCAATGGTTGAGATACATGTAGTTTGAGAAATTTGCTGGGTGATGATGAAATGCATCCTCCAACCTTCCCCATAGCTTTTGCTCATTTGCCCCCTTTATAAGAGCTGATGTAGAAGGCGGCAAATAAATACCTCAATTTTTCTTTTCTATGAAAAATATGTCAATGCATCCCAATGGGGAGAAACAACAAAAAGTTTTACAAATTAAATCAATAGTCATTGAACATCAGTCTTGTTTATGGGAAGGAGCAAAATTTGTAAGGTATATTAACAAAGCAACTTTTCCCCCTCTATATACTTAGCAACATGGCCAAATTATAACTTTGGTATTTATAATTTTATATGGCAAGTTTATTACTTTTCTTAAAATAGAGACATTATACAGAAGAGAGTTTTCCTTCCTTAACATGAAATGCTATAGGGCCAAGAGCTTGAATCTTTTTCTTTTCATAAGGCTTCTCAGATTTCAACTTTCTGATCATTTTAATTTATGCTCGATGCAAGGAATTCTTAATAAAGGTTTGAATTAACTTAATGAAATTAGTGGGACAAAGTAGAAGCCACATGAGGAATTATTTGGCCTTCAGTTATCATTTCTTATTCCACATTATTATTTAAACAATGTTATCTGTAGATTTCTTTTTAGTTTTTCGGGCTTGTTAAGGGAATTGTGCTTTAAATACCATCTTATTTTCAGGCACTTAAAAGCCTATTAATCATCTGTGTTTTCCTCTTTAAAATAAAATCTGGTTTTACATAACTTCCATGGTAATTTCTAATTTGTGCAAATGCTATTTTCTCTACTTCTTCCTATAAAGTTAAGTTATATTATTTTATAGTTAGAAAATAAATTACTTCAATTTTAGGTTCTGTGGTCAACTTACATGCTAAGGGAATATCTTTAAGTAAATTTTAATCAAGTGTTCCTTGAGCATATTTGCTAAACTTTGAAACCAAAAAGTAATTTGGTTTTTAAATATAGGCTCGTTTGCTCACTAACTGATAAGTTTTATATAATGTTCTTAATATCTTTACAACTTGTTTCTTCATTTGTAAAATAAATACAATGGTAGTTAACTTATGTGATTGTTAAACAATTAGCTTTTTAAAAAGTGCCAGGCAAATAAATACTTATTCTCTTTTTAACATCACTCAAATTTCATTTTTACTTATTTCCTTGTCAATATCACAAATAACAAGGTTTCCCACATATTATCTACAAAACCCTGTTGATTCAGTCACTACTTGACTGAATACTTCTGCTGATGTGTTTTTTTTTTATAGCAAATAAGAGATAGGGTTCATTTCTCCTATGGTGCTTTTATTTCAAATTCTATATGTATTTTGATACATGTTATGACTTTAAAGCAATGAATCAATTAAAAATACAAAGCTGACATTTATCCAGCAAGTTGATAGATACAAAGGCAAGTATTGCTAAAGAACACCCAACAAATTTAGACCTGTTGTTGTTATTTTTATTCTTAGTCCCTTTTTAATACTATCTCAAATACTTTTATCACAATCATATACCAAAAATGCTTTCTCTAGCATGATGAAAACAGAACAGGAGAAGCCATCTAACTTCTGCAAACTTCAGTTCTGTACATCTGTAAAATGAGGATTTAAAAATCTGCTCAGAAGTACCTGGGAGGCTCACTCAGTTAAGTGTCTGACTCTTGGTTTCAGCTCAGGTCATGATTTCACTGTTTCGTAGAATTGAGTCCTGCATCAGGCTCTGTCCTGACAGCACAGAACCTACTTGGGATTCTCTCTCTCTCTCTTTTCTTTCAAAATAAATAAATAAAAATACGTGCTCAGAATATTGTGAAGGTTATCTTTCCAAGATACCTAAGTGTGTTCCCCATTGATGGATGTGTGGGGATGCTCAATAGTGTGGAAATGAATAAAGACCAAACAAATGAGAAAAGTGAAGGCTCTTTATTCAGGGCTTGTAGCAAGGGGCGTAACCGCTGCCACCTGCATTTTGGCAGAGACTCAAAGGCACACAAAAGAGTGGGAAAGCTTTATAGTGGAGGAAAGGAAGTCTTCAAGCATGCCTTTGGTTAGAGGCTGTCGTCACGGGCAAACTGTAAGTGGATAGGTAGTTAGAAGCAGAGCATCCTACGTAATTAGTTATAGGTACATATTTATGTTTCTCTGTTTGTCCTAAGTTGAAAGTGGTGACAAAAGTTAGGGAAGCTATTAGTTACTCAACGCCTGAAGACTTTGGTTCACTTGTTACATATGTTATTATTTAGCTTCCCGGATTGCTGCTAGAGGTACCAGTCTGGCTTCCTGCAAACCTTCCCTAGCAGAACTGGCTTCCTGGCCTGTTTATTATAGATACCATTTCCCAGGCAAGTTGCTATTAAGCTGGGGGTTAGACTTCTCTGTTTATGCATCATCTAGCCATTGTCCATTTGTGTATTTGGTCTTTCGATAGGTTTTAGGCTCCAGGGCTGTCTTCTTTCTCTCTTGATATATTTATTTAAATACACAATGCCTGACATATTGCATTAAATCCTTGTACAGTTTTTTAATTTCTGTAAAGGTATTTCTCTGTTCATGTGCATAAAAATTCTGTCTTTTTTTTTTAAGTTACCTAGATTTATATTTCTCTGGCAGAGTGAATTATATACCAAATGCAGGAACAATGAATAAAAATAGCTAATAATTTGATGTTACTAAAGATATTTTAGTTTTAATGATATTGGAAAATTTAACTTAAAATCTTCAGTGCATTTTTGTAGAGAAGGTTTCAGTTGTTGCAGGATCATTCAGTCGTTTGTGATGAATAGTTTTAAAGATGTAATGTTCTACCTCTTTCAAAACATATCAGCTAACTCTCAATTATCCAGGCCAGGGGAAGACAAAGGAACTGTAGCTGTCCCACACTGCTGGAACAAGTGACCCACGGTGGGTCTCTCTTGACAATTTAAACATTTTTCCCCTTCTTTCAGATCTGCTAAGAAATAACTACATTAACATATCTGATTTTTTCCTCCTCTTTTTGCCCTTTTTCTCCCAGAATAGGTTGTATAAATAGGTTGAAAAATAAATAAAATGTAAGCAGAAGAAATAAAGGATGAAGAAAAATAAAGGAGCTTAGTATATAGAAAATGTGATCTGTTTCTGAGTAATTGATTATAGGCTACATATTTGCTCATAAAATGGGATTTTACATACTTTATTTTGTGCTATCACTTTACCCTCAGATTAAATTTTGTAATTTTGAGGGGCACGTGGGTGGCTCAGTCGGTTAAGCATCCAACCTTGGCTCAGGTCATAATTTCATGGTTCCTGGGTTCGAGCCCCACATTGAGCTCTGTGCTGACAGCTCAGAGCCTGGAACCTGTTTCAGATTCTGTGTCTCCCTCTCTCTTTGTCCCTCCCCTGCTCACGCTCTATCTCTCTCTGTCTCAAAAATAAATATTTTTAAAAATTTGTAACTTCGGTAAAGATATCTTAGTAAGACTACCACACACATTGTAATTCCCATGAAGAGTTTTACTAATTTATCACTTAGGAAAAATAGAGGGGCATCTGGGTGGCTCAGTCAGTAGAGAGGGCAACTCTTGATTTCAGCTCAGGTTATGATCCCTGGGTCATGAGATCAAGCCCCACATCAGGCTCCACACTAAGCATGGAGCCTGCTTAGTATTTCCCTCCCCCTCCTCTCCTCTGCTCGTGCTCGCTGTCTCTCTCTCTCTCTCTCTCTCTCTCTCTCTTTCTCTCTCACTCTCTCAGATTAAAAAAATGAGAAACACTTTAGTTTCCACTATAGGATTTATGATATTGTGCCAAATATGCTTCCTAATAATGTATATAAACTAGAAGAAATTCAAGCAAAATGATGATGCAGGGACAGGGATACAATGATATCATTTTCAATAATGATATTTGAAGATATAAGAGTTTCAATCACATTTGTTTTTTCTGTTCACCAGATCAAAGCTATGATTTCCTATTTTATGAAATCACAAAAATAGTAAGAGTGATGTCAGCTAGAACTTATTGAGTGCTTACTATGACCAAAGTACTATGCTAAGTGTTTTAAGTTTACTGTTTCACTTTTATTTCACAAAACCCTATGATGTAGGCACTAATATTCTTCCCATTTTAATTTTTTTAATGGTTTTTTTTGAGAGACAGAGAGAGACAGTGTGGGTAGGGGAGGGTCAGAGAGAGAGGAAGACATAGAATCCAAAGCAGGCTCCAGGCTCTGAGCTGTCAGCACAGAGCCCAATGTGGGGCTTGAACCCACAAACTGTGAGATCATGACCTGAGCAGAAGCTGGACACTCAACCAACTGAGCCGCCCAGGCGCCCCACTTCCCATTTTAAAACTTAAGAAAATTAAGCTGTGGAGAGCTTAGATAAGGAGCAAATCTAGAAATTGAGTCCGGCTTTCAACAATCCCAGATGGAGGCCATCCCTAAATTAACAGTGGGGTGGGGGAAAGGTCCTCATTTCAAGTTCCTATTAAACTTCTTACTATGTATGAAATTAGCACTTTTCATTCACTTAATGATAATTGTATAAAATAAAATATTTTTTTTTATCTTTTATAAAAGGAATGCCACATTCTAGAACAAACTCTGGCATTACAGCCTTAGATCACTTAACCAAATTCAGTTTCTTCACTTTAATGATGAAAAAATTGAACTAGATCACCTATTAAGTTCCTTCTAATTTTAAAATTATGTTTTTATCAAATGACTTTTTGAACTAATTATTATATTTTATGAATGTATATTATTATCCTCAAGCAAATATTTATTTGGAAAATGGCCAAAAGCATTTTGTGTTGCCTCTGTACATACTTGTGTCCTTTTGTGATTGAATACAGAATAGAAAAACATGGGGACACGAGTTAAGGAAGCGCCTCGTGGCTAAATGATGTGCTGGGAGAATTTTGTGACGGTATAACAAGGTTACTCTGGTTGCAATTTACCAAGAATCAATGTCAATTCTAACAACGGCTGCTACTTGATGATAAATGGTTGTAGTCTCAGGATATCGGTTTTACGTTTCTTCCAAAATACAAGGATCCCCACATGGTATCCTTGATGTGACTGGGAGCTTTTTTTCCTTTTCTTTTTCTCTTTTGTTTCCTTTTCCTTTTTCTTTTCTTTTCTTTTCTCTTCTTTGCTTTGCTTTTCTTTCTTTCTTCTTTTTTTTTTAACTCTATTAGGCCAAAAGAAATTTTCTTACTATGACACACCATATCACTAAGTATTTTTTGTCCCAAAGTTTTCCCGATCTAAGTAGTAATTTTTAAATTGTTCAAGTTATTAATTAGGATAGAAGAGTAAATGAATTAATATGTTGGATATTTATCATGGGCTAGGCACTGATTGGACAATGAGGATACAAAGTTGCAAATCAAAGATTTGCCTAAAAAGAGTTTATATTTTATTGGGGAGATAATATTCTAAAAGCAGTGTGCCAGAAATTTTGGGAAAAAGACAAAGGAAACCAAATTAGCCTAAGAACATTATTCTAGCTCTATCATTATTAGAGGATGAGGATGTAGCTTGGAAGAGGAATAAGAATTTCCGTAGTGCAAGTCTGAAATGGCTCAGAAGAAATGCTAAACAATAAAACCAACCAACCAAAAACCAAACAAAAAAACAGAACCAATGTGAACAAAGGCCAGATGTCCTTTTAAGTGTACACTAAAAATCCTGGTTTTTAGTCTCTTGCTTCTCATTAAAATCATCCAATTTAAGCTGATTAAAAATAATCTGTAATCCAAAGTCAAAACAATTAATAACTTTAATTTAAAATTTATTTGAGACACAAATACAGAATTAGTTCCATTGTAGGCTGCTATAAAGGTGATTTTATAATGTACATTTTCATTAATAGTTAAGTACTTCCTCTTCATATTTAGTTGGACAAATAATTCTTTAAGGAAATTTAAAAAAATTATGGAAATCAAAAAAAAAATCATCCAGTGCAAAACAAAATCCTTTTTGGGTTTCCTTGAAAACAGTTCTTGAATTTCT
This sequence comes from Suricata suricatta, assembly GCF_006229205.1. Taxonomy (NCBI): domain Eukaryota; kingdom Metazoa; phylum Chordata; class Mammalia; order Carnivora; family Herpestidae; genus Suricata; species Suricata suricatta. The sequence continues at coordinate 24,338,532 of NC_043702.1, forward strand.
CTCTTCTGATTCTTTTGTCATAAATGTAATTCAGGGCCTCATCACTTCACGGAAATTACTACAATATCTCCTAAACTGACATCCACATTATTATTATATTTTTTGGGAAATGAGCTCAATTTCTAAATATAGTGTTTACATTGTACCAAGTGGGAGACACTGTTACTGAATGTTTTGAGTACCTGACCCTCTATCAGCACTAAGTCTTCCCATTTTGTTTATCCTCATCGGTTTACAGTGAACCTATCTTTTTTACAATAGGATAAATTTGAATGATGTATGTCATTAGATTTCTCTTTATATGATATATAATCTTATTGTCACCAATAGCTGAAGGATTTTTGGATATGTATCTTAGGAAATTCATGGTCATTCTAGTTGACCAGTCTCTGCAAATTATTTTTTACTACTCTCCAGTTCACATACACAAAATTTCCCGGAGCTCTAAGCATTATCCCACACTGTTGATCTCCTTCAAAGTAGAGATCATGCTGGTGCTTTCTGTTCTGGTTTGGAGGTGTGGGTAGGTAGTTAATTTAACAAAAATGTATCTTTCCTTCTGCATTATAGATGTGTCTCTTTTTTCTTTTTTTAATTTTATTTTTAACATTAGTTTTAAGTTTATTTATTTATTTTGAGAGAGGGGAGAGAGAGAGAGAGAGAGAGAGGGAGGAAGAGAGAGAGAATTTCCAAGCAGGTTCTGCATCATTAGCATGAAGCCCTTAATGCAGTCCTCAAACTCATGAACTGTGAGATCATGACTCGAGTCAAAATCAAGAGGCAGATGCTTAACTAACAGAGCCACCCAGGTGCCCCTGTCTCTTTTTTTCTAAATGAGAACATAGTTTCAAACTGCATTTGCTTATTCTCCCAAGTTCTTAGAAATGACAGGGTTTTAACTTGGTTCTGATCTCTCTGATTTACCACTAAACTGAGAATATCGTCACCCTCTCAAATGGTAGTATTTATGCAGAAAAATATCAAATGAACTTTTTATGCTATGTTTTCTCTACCAGTGATTTTCTTGAAATATGGATGCATTATTTTCCTTGGAGTATCTTTGTAAGCTTTGCTTTTTCTTTTCCCCACTATCATCCTTACATTTCTCGCTAACTTCCTATGTATTTTCACTGAATTTAGATCATGACATCCTGTTAAACATAATGAGAAATGCTCTACAGTTCCAGCTCTAGATTCTTCATTTAACCTTATATTTAGAAATTACAAACAAAAATCAATCTTTCAGTTTCTTAAGTAATAAAGAGATAACTTTTAGACATCTTCCTCTACTTGTGTATTCAGGTATCACAAAAATTACTTCTGGCCGATTTAGACTTTGGGTAGCATCTCCTTGTACAATAGAGTACATTATGATGTCCTCTACACTTGTTTCTGTACTCTGCAGTGAATCTGCTTTTTCTGTTAGCAAACGCTTGTCTATATTCCCTTCTACATTTTTTCTTATGATAAAAATTGCTATTATTCTTTCTCTCCAATCTGTACACTTTATGTGTAAAACTAGTTCTCCTTATGTGTAAAACTAAGTACTAATGCCCATAAATGTGTGCTTACAGATGTAATGGAGGTGGAATACTTCCTATGTCTTGGTAAATCAGAATGATTTCTCCACTAGCGCTACAGGCTGAAGTGGTAACAAGACAGAATGTCCCAGCTTCAACCTTGATGGAGGAAAAGAGATTGGCAAAACACACACACATATACATACATACGTACATAGCAATATATTATTTCTTTTACATTAAAGTCTTATGCTCTCACTTCTATACAGACATAAACTTTCCTGACTACATCGGCAATATTATCTTCCCTATCATTTGCCTGTGGCTTGTCCTTTCTTTCTGCTAGCATGTATATCCTTTTCTGGATGCTTATTTCAACGAGGTTTTCCCTAACTGAAATATAACCAGTAAAATAGATATATAACCAGTGTGGTTTGCCCTTGACCCAAGTAAATAAGATAAAAAATATATAGTAATTTGCACCACTGAATGCCCCATTGTAATATGAGATGGATGCCTAAATTTGTGAAGTGTCAGAGCTGGGAGGGATCTTAAAGTCCTTCTAGCACAAACCCTCTCTTTTTATAGATGCGTAAACCAATGCTGGAAAAGCAAAAACCTACAGCTCAGCATTCCTTGCTTTTAAGGGAGAGGTGGAAAGCCATGGTGCGATTTTCATGTCTAACATTCAATCCTCTATTGGCTCTGTCTGGTTTTTTTTACTGGTCAAACCATGGAAATCTTGATTTTGACTTCAAGTCTAAGGAGATTTAGCATCAATTGGTTTAAAGGCTCCTGCTGGGAGTGCAATGAGAAGCTAAAGACCCTGCTGCTGTTTTGCTTCTTCTGTTTATCCTTTTGTAAGACTCCCTGTAATCAAGAGTTAATGGTTTAGGAGGATCAAATGGAACTGATAGTGCCAAGAACAAAAACCAACCAAACAAAACCAAAACAAAACCAAGAACCCCCTCCACCACCACTACGCACCCACACCCACACACACACACACACACACACACACACACACACACACAACAGGGACAATGACTGTATTGGGACTTAGTAACTCTCAGAGGCTTGAAAATAAAATGATCCTTGCAAGTTTCACAGATGTTTCAAAACTTTATATACAAACCTAAATATAGCCACTATTTATTGATCCCATATTTATGTGTCAGGTTCTGCTCTGAGCTTTTTACCTTATGCCCTTAATCATCACAACAAGTGTAGATAAAGAACACTGTTCTCATTTTATGAAGATAGAGACTGGAGATAGAGATGAAAAGTCTGTTGAGATTTCCAGCTTGTATGGTAAAAGTGAGATTTGAACCCAGCTGTGTTTGGTCTACACTCTATACTTTTAACTTCCATGTTTCATTAGGGGAAAGAACCTGTGAAATCAATATATAATCTTCAATAAATAATAATTAAACACATTATTTAAGAAATCTAATTATTCAAATGAAGTTCATTTAAAAAAGTTGGTACAAATGTCTAGTTACTGTTATTAAAAACATATTTGGTACCATCCTTGTGAAAACATTTTTACTCTAGCTTACAAGGTAATATTTCAAAAAATACCCTCACCTCTCCTTGAATCATTTGGGGATTCAAAGTCTACTACAAAAATATATAATTATAAAATCAGAGAGTTTTTCATTCTTTTAAAATTTTTTTAATGTTTATTAATTTTTGAGAGAGAGAGTGAGCGAGCGAGTGAGGAGGCACAGCGAGAAGGAAACACAGAATCTGAAGCAGGTTCCAGGCCTGAGCTGTTAGCACAGAGCTCAATGCGAGGCTCGAACCTATGAACCATGAGATCATGACCTGAGCCAAAGTTAGACACTCAACTGAATGAACCACCCAGACTCCTCTCTTCATTTTTGAAACATCCTAAAAAATAAGTGATAGCTGAAGAATGCTTTGGAGTTTACAAATTTGACATATGTAGCACTTTACTTTCACACCAGAACCCTCAATTCAGAGTAAACAAAAGTCTTGACCTGTAAATGACTTGAGAAATTAGTTAAGAGCTTGGTTATTCAAGAACGAAACCAATGTCAGGTCTTCAGACTCCAAACTGAGTGACCTATCTATTAAATAATGGTTCATCTCAGAGAACTCATAGTCCTTGCTGTCTGTAGCTTTTCATCGGTCCAGGAGCTGCATATTGCCAGTTTCCTACAACACTGAGACACCACAGACCACAGCAATGCTGTTTGTTTAAGAAGACTCTAAAGAACGTTTCAGTGTTCTTTATGAAATCATTCTACACTAAAGCAATTGTCAGCTGGCATACGAAACCTTTTTGAACAATCAGAAGAGGCTTTTTCCCTTCTTTGTTCAAATGTACTAAAGAAGAAAATCAGAGCTAGGAAAGGAGACAAAGAGGAGGGAGGGGCAGCTGGATTTGGAATGTTAATGAATGTTTTATCTAAATCATTTAGGCAGTTATTTTTTAGCATTATTGCCACAAGATTCCTAGCTCTGCTGTATATTACTGGAAACATCTCATCAAGAAGCCTATTCTTTACTGTACTAGACCTGGGGAGCACAATTGTGAGTTTCCTTACCCTTTATACAATAGAATTGGGAGATTATCATCAACTTTCTATTCATATTTTGTGGAGGTTATTTAATTTATGTATATCTATATTTATTTATTTATTTTTACAAATCTATCTTTGTCTGCCAGAGCTCCCTGTTCAGTCAGGCCAGCCTGTTATGGTGATTACTCCTGCAAAGGCTTGAGAAAGAGATGTTCTGTTTCACTCTCAATAAGGATTGATGGCATTTTGAGAGGTTCAGAATATCCTTTGATTACTCCGGGAAACGGAATGGAGAAGATGGTTTTGGATGGTGGGGGGTGGGCCAGCTCATCAGCTTCCCTTTGTGCACTTTCTACAGTGGAACGTACCCTAATCACAAGCATCTTGTGTTTCAGCCCCTTTCCTCGCTCACCTGCCCAAATGAAAAGTTCCCTTTTTCAGTTCAGAATTCTGACATAAAGAGAGTCTAATTTGTGCTCTGTAGTTTTCACTTAGACACTGTCAATGAAGGGCTGTGGACTAGCCTCTCATTACACTTGAGCAAAAGCAGAATTGAGAGATGGGTAGACCACCGTGGGAAAAACTCCAAATGCTCTGACTGTATTTCTTATTGCAAAATGGTTTTCATATTGTGATGACAGAAGTAGTGCAAATCAGAGAGGGAAAGAAATTGAAAGTTTAATTCACAACTAATTTGAGTTGCTTTTTCCAACAATAATCATACATTGGTTAGAAACATCCATACTTAAGTGTTTTCTGTCCCTGCAAGAAAATAATAGTGTTTACAACCCTTAGCATATTGAACATGTAAAATGTACATAATTCAGATTCATTTGGAGTCTGGGATAGTCTCCTTTTAGTTGGAGCCAGGTACTGCAGTAGACCCTGTGGTAGAGAGAGCAGGCTATTGGATATTCTGAGTTGAAATTAATAAACTCATTCTTTTATTCCTAGTCACTGCATACATTTGTAGGAGTATGAGATGATTCAAAAAATAATAAGAGGTGACACTATTATGTGCCAGGTATCCTATTAAGTGTCTAATATTTATTATTTCATCGAATCTCAGGAAAACTCTGTGAGGTGTTTACAATTATTATTGCCTATTTTGTATGTGGGGAAACTGAGGCATGGTCGCTACAGGTGACCTGGCAGCAGCATCTGTAGAGGTTATATTCTTTACCGCAAGACGTATTTCCTCTCACTCTGCTTTTGATGTCTTTTTTTCTGTTTTATTATTGCTAGAAGTACAGTACTCAGTATTTTAAAGACCGAGTACATCAGTAAAGAATTTTGACTTTTCTTTAAATTTTTTTATCATCAAAATCTTTATAAAGGCTAATTTCGATCTGTAAGGGGTTACCTGAATAGTCTTACTAGTAGCTGCTTATCCGCTAACGCAGAGATTTTTCACTCATATCTGTCAAATAGCATATTATTTTAAGCAAGTAAAAAAGAGCAGCTATTCATTCAATCATGTATTCACTGATGGAACATTTCTTGATTTATCTTCTATGAATCTAACCTCATGATTACCTACTACGGCCACATCCAGCCCTGCCCTTGAGAAATTTACAGGTAACTCATGAGGCCATAAAATGCAATGTGCAAAGTGTTACAATACGGACACAGAGTGCCTAAAGAGTCATTTGAACACACTGTTGTTTTGAAGAAGGAAAAGTGATACGGTCAGATTTGCCTCTAGTGAGAAAATTCTGGCAGTTTTTCGAAATGTGAACTAAAATAGAGACTGCTTACCTGTTGAGGCAAAGGAGATAGTATGTAATGTTGCATGCATGTGATAGGTTTTGTTTTGGTTTGGTTTTTGTTTTATTTTCTTAGTTGGTATCAATGATGGTTTTGAGATATAATCAACAGAATTTGGATACCAGTTGGATATTATAGAATGAGATAGAGAAATCAAAGTGACAGCATGTTTTCTAATTAGAATATTGAGAATATGTTAACATTATTATTAGTGTAAGAGAACACAGAATGTTTTCTTCTGTTTTATAAGGAAATAAAATTAATACATTATATTAATAATTTCTATAAGGAAATATAATTAATATTTTAGAATATAAGTAGATACTGCTTTTATAGCCTCAGAAATACATGTCTAGAGCTCAAGTGAAACTAAATCTTGATCTGGAAGCCATTATTATTCTGGATTCATGACATACTGTTATTCTTTTTGGGAATAGTTTCAGTAGAATATAGCACTAGCCGAGAGCAGCATACAACTGACTGAAAAGTAAAGTCAGAAAGGGGGACTTTCTTAGAAAAATTCTTCCATGTGAAGGAAAGAAGGGAGGCAGAATGTGAGATAAAATGGTCCTTTCAGTAGGAGCAAATCCCTTCATACTTCACTTAGTCTCTTCTTTTTTTTCCCCAACAATTGATTCTCACCAAGAATTTGCGATGTTGGTCAATTTGACTGAAGAAAGAACAGGTGGGCAAGACTGAAGGGTCATATCTTACTTACCCTTTTCTCTCCTCTTTGACTTTTCAGCTCTGTTTTTTCTTAGACTAATCTGAGTCTCCAATATTTTCTTTCTGTGTTGTATAGTATAATTTTCCCTCTTTTATCTGAGCTCTTGGTGCTCGGCTCTTGGTTGATTTACTTTCTATTCCAAACATTTCACCAACATTTTTTGCTAATTCTTTACAAAGTTAGTTAGTTGTCTCCCAAGAGATATTCAGACTGGGGTGCCTAGGGGGCTCAGTCAGTTCAGCATCTGACTTCTGTTCAGTACATGATCTCCTGGTTCATGAGTTTAAGCCTTGTGTCTGGCTTTGTGCTGACAGCCCAGAGCCTGGTATCTGCTTCAGATTCTGTGTCTCGTCTCTTTCTCCCTTGCCCGATCATTCTCTCTCACTCTCTCTCTCTTTCTCTCTCTCTCTCAAAAATAAATAAACATTAAAAAATTTTTTTGAAAGAGAGATTCATATGGGTTGTAATAACAAATAGTAACAAATCTTCCACTTCATTCCAATTTTTAGAGTAAACTGACATTCAACATAGAGCCATTTAGATTCTATTCTCTCTATTTTATGGAGAGCAAGGATGTCAGAGAGAGAGAGGACATCAAAGACAGGTTAAGGAGCTTAAAAGGATTGGCTAGGGATACCTGGGTGGCTCAGTCGGTTAAGCGTTCAACTTTGGCTCAGGTCATGATTTCATGGTTCATGGGTTCAAGCCCTGTGTCGAGCTCTGTGCTGACAGGTTGGATCCTGGAGCCTGCTTCAGATTCCGTGTCTCCCTCTCTCTCTGGCCCTCCCCCACTCGCACTCTGTCTGTCTGTCTCTCTCTCTCTCAAAAACAAACATTAAAAATAAAATAAAAAATAGATTGACTAAACTTTGGAGGAAATGCAGTGGTGAAGCATGTGAACACAGACTAATAAGGAGTCAGTAAATCTAAGGACGTCCACAAATAGAAGACATGGCTTTTCAGAGGCACCATTCTGGTTGAATACATGATTGCTCAGTCCCACCAAGAGAACCAGGAACAAGGGAATAAAAATATGTTTGAAATTCAAGAGTTGAGACCTGGGAGGGCAGCTGTACCAAAATAATATGGAAACTGAAGGCACTAAAGGTCATATTGAGAGTCAATGATATAATTAACCATGTGGTACAAGTTCTGTATTTTTTAACCTATCATCTACCTAATTATATATCATTATTTACTTACTAGGAACGGAATGTTATATAGGTTCCTTCTTTACAGTCATTCACATGTAAAAAAAATGCTAACAAAAGAAAGAGCATTTTTCCCCATTTTAGGCTAAGGAAACGGAGACACAGAGAGGTTGGATAGCTTGTGACAGAGCTAGTAAGTGGCACAGGATTCAAACCAGTATCTAACTTACTTCAAAGACCATGCTGATAAAATAATGTGTCAAGCAATTAATTAAACAGCACACACACAAAAAGGCAGAAGATCTGACTGAATCTAAAAAAAAAGAATAACCAAAGTGAATGAACACAAGATATTTTTAAAACTTCTGTAATGGGAGTTTTTCCTATTGGTATGATACAGCCATGTGGTAGTTAAATTGAGGTTGAGGTCATAGGCAAGGAGGAAACTCAGAAACCTAGATGTTCAGTGGCATTCATGGTGAAAGAATTAAATGTGAGCCAGATACCACGGAGCAATGGAATGATACCATTGAACCGTCTGAGTGTTGGGAAGTGCCCACAAAGACTATAGAAAATCACGAGGATCAGGTCCTGTTGAATAATCATTTAATATGAACCTCAAAAAGAGGAGGGGCTTGAATGAATTTTGAAGAGCTATGATCTGGAACCTTACAGCATATCAACCCTGGCTCTGATGCCTGCATTGAATCATGGAATGAGCATTCTTTACTGGAAAGGATGTTCTCAAGATGCGCAACCCTCTGATTGTTCATGAATGCTAGATTTTTGATACAAAATAAACTTAGGGAACATTCTTAGTAAAGTGAGGGTAAATCAGCAAGGTTATGTGGAGCCAGACACATCCTTGGGAGTAGGGGCAGAGCCCCTTTAAGAAAAAGAATGCAAAAATAAAAATCTTACTTTTTCAAAATTTACAAATCTAAATCCATGTGAACCAATGATGAGCTCTTTCCCAGGATTGGAAGTGGCTGTACAATTGAAGAGCCTGAAGCTTCAAGCTTTCTCACTTTCAAGTAAATTCATTCTGGGCGGAGAAGGTGAGAAAACATGCAAGCATAATGGCTGCCCGAAATGAATGTATTCTTGGCTTAACTAGCATATTTGTCAAAGCTTCCTCTGGGGCTTCTGGTATTTAGAAACTTAGGATGGATGGGGTTGGTCCTGGAAATTTAATATAATAACAAAGAACTCTTTATTTATTGTGCTTCTTTCCTCCCTCCTGGAGCAGGAGGGTCTAGTATTTTTAAAAGTTTTATTTGTGGGCTGATAAACATTTTATGAATGTTCACCTGACCATATGCTTAGGATGAGCTTGCTACTTGTTTTTGCTCTTCTCTTGACCAGAATTTACAAACAGGAGAATATGAAGGCATTTCAAAGCAAATAATTCACAACCTGGGCTTGTGTCAAGCTGTCTTGGAAATATCTTCTCCTCCTGCATAATTGACATCCAATATGGTTTTGTATAGTAACGGGCTGGATGAAAAATCCTAGAAGTTCTGTCAGAGGGCTAATATTACTTTTAATTTTTCTCACCTGAGCTTTTGGTTACCAACTTTTCAGTAAGAATTAAAGAGATTAGTATTAGGAATGATCAAAATGTCTTCCCACTTACTGTTTTTGGCAAAATCTGAGCTACTAGATTTTTTTTTAATATTCAAATAAGTAAATTTAAGAAAAAGAAGAAAGGCAAGATACTAACACAACTCATTGCCAATATATTTAAGGAGCTTGTTATCCTAAAAGATGATACAGATGAATTAGAAACAGGTTCTAAAACTCTTGGATAATTTGTAAATAATAAAAACAGTAAAGATTCTGAAGAGAGCCTGGGGTGTCTACCCTTAAAGTCTTATGGCAAGAAAGGCACACTTCCTCTCCTATATGATTTTATTTTTAAAATCAACCATTAATATTTTCTTTGGTCAAAACATAACTGCATGTTGGCTTAATATCTTCCTTTCAAAATGATAAATAATAATTATGCTAGTGTAATAAAGGACAAAGGGGTCTGGGAAATACACCAGGGGCTTTTCTTATCTGTCTAGTACTTTTTTGGTTTGCTTGGTAGTCCTTGGGAGAAAGTCCAGGGTATGTAATATGTGGGAAAGTCCAGTCTTTTTATTTTTCCTAACTCCCAAGTCATTTATCAAATTATTTCAAGTTATAAATCTTAGAACTTTTCTGTAACTTAGCTACTTTCTTTTCCAAGATGTGTCTTTCTTAAAGATGTTTAGTATGCTTTGAAAATCTATAAAATGCTTAATGTATTAAAGAGGTGACACACAGGAATTCTCTCTCTACTAGAGTACAAAAGTTCAAACATTTCCTGCATTACCATGTGCCTCTCTTAATGCCTCAGCTTTCCCTGAAAAGATCAACAATCACAGGGAAGAAAAAAATCAATCTAAGCACACATTCAGCACTGAGGGCTTCTCCTTGGCCTGCTGACAATGCCTCGGCATGAATTCTGAGACATATCTTATTAGGAGCCTGTCTGGATGCATTCAAGTGTTCAGTAGAAGCGATTCAAGAAAATCAAGGCCAATACATACTCGGCAGAGATGTGAATTTCTAATGTTTGCGTTTCATTGACTTTCTCACCCCATCATCTGAAGGAAACAAAAGTAATGATGATTTTTTTCAGTTTATCATAATCTCAACTGTTAGGTCACTCCATTAATTTATTTTAGTGGTTACGGAATTTATCATTGGACATTTAATATGCACCTTTCTGTTACTAAGTAGAGGAAGAGTTTCATGGGGTCTTGTTGATTTACTGCTGCACAGAGAAAAACATTATTTTTAATTTTCAAAGGAAGATTTTACAATGACTTTAAATGGTATATTAATCAATATACATTCAAAGGAAACCCGTAAATTATTTCCCACCATTTTATTTACCTAAGTAACACCAATCATTTTTGACAGTTATTTCAACTGAAATATGTGATACCAAATTTGCAAAAATAGGCTTTAACATCACACAGATAAATATGCAGCTTTATGATTACTTTCATTCTGGTATACAAGAAACATGCGGTTATTTGATCTGCAGCATTTAGTGTGTGTGTGCGATACTTGGACAAGTCAGGATCTAACTACATTTTCTTTAATTTAGTAGAAAAAAGTACCAAGTCACACACATACAAATATATACATAGTTAAAATTTTTTAATGTTTATTTATTGTAGAGAGAGAGAGAGAGAGAACAGTGGAGGGCAGAGAGAAAGGGAGACACAGAATCTGAAGCAGGCTCCATGCTCTGAGCTGTCAGCACAGAGCCCGAATGGGGCTGGAACCTACTAACTGTGAGATCATGACCTGAACCAAAGTCAGACGCTTAACCAACTGAGCCACCCAGGCACTCCTATATATTATGTTACTTTATTCAGAGATATTTAACATGAACACAAAACTGTAAAACTCATAAAGCAGGCAGGACAGACATTATTATCCCCATTTTACAGATGAGGACACAGCTCTGAAGAAAACTTACCTATGGTAGCAGAGTAACAGAATGGCAGTGCTTTGTCCTCATCAAGGGCTCTCTCTCTTCCTACAGCTTCTTCCCCTCTTGAGACACACACCCTGTAACTTTGGTTTAGAGTTTCATTTACTTATAACTTTGATCTTCTATACTATTGAACCATAATTATCCTAAAAATGCTTTTTGAAAAATTTAAAATGTCCCTTCCCTGCAGGTGTTTTACAACACAGTATAGAAATGCAGATGGGTGGTACATACCTCTTAAAAAGGGTACTTTTAGGCATTCATGTTTGATTTTACAAACCAAATTGCATTTTCCATCTTCCTGATGACAATTTATCCACAGACCTGTCTTCTCTATTATTCTTAGTTAACAATTTATATCTGTAGGGATAAAGCTGAAAGCCTGAGTTTGGTAGACGTCCAAAGCATTAGGAAATACATAGATGTCTCATGAGAGTGTTGTCATACTAGAGATAGAATCCTGAAGTTTTATAACTACTTGGGAAATGAGTATTGCATTGGGAACCATTCACTGTATTGGAAGACTTTTTTTTCCCATTAGAAATAAGATTTTAAACAATGCTTCCAGAAATAGCAACTTCACTTTAAGAAGAGTGAGTATATTGGATGACAAATAATATTCAGATAACCATACTTGGGTTCAATTTCAATTTAAGACTCACTGTATCTATTGGCTGGGCTATGTGTAATATATAATGTGCTAAATCCCCACATTCCTTAAAACATATCTTTCTGGCCTGCTGGCTGCAGTTCCTGAGATTCTTATTAATAGAGCCACTCTGTGGGCTTAATATACCTTTCAGTCTATCCATCCTTTGATCTGGTATCCCTTTCACTGAACACTCATTTAGTCCATGCCCTTGGCCTGTGTTAGGGATCAAGGGTAGGGTGAGTACTAGAGGAAGTCCCCTTCTGAACAAGCTTACAGTCTGTGGAAGAAAGCATATGAATGAAGTAAATAAGTAACTAGAACATAGTGATAAATCATCCATATAGGCTAGGTGATAAGTTCTTAGTAAAGTTTTTAAATCACTAACTAAACATAATCAGGGAAATGAAAATTTCCCATGGGGTTAACATGTAATCAAGTCAAAGAATCTAGAGAGAGCATTGAGGAAAGGGTTAGAGTTTGGGCAAAGGACTGGAGGTGAAGAAGAGGGTGGACCCTCATAGGAAGTACTGCAGTACATTTGCCTGGGAGCTTGTGAGTAGGAGGTGGAGAGGTGAGGCTAGAGAAATTGGCACGGACAATGGCTACCAAAAGTCTTTAATGCCACAAGAAATTGAGATTTGGTTTAGCCGGAGGCAACAAGGGGTCTTGCAGGCTCCTAAGTAGGGAAATGAATTGTGAATATTAGATTGGCGTGAAGGGAAGGACTAAGATCCAGGAAATGAGTTAGACAATTCTTAAAGTTGCTCTAGGCAAGAAACCATGTCATAATTAAGTTTATTGCATGTGCCTATTTTCCCTAGAGAGTCCTGATTTACTCCTATGATTGTGGTTTAATTACCAATAGTATTTTGTTTTACCCTCAAAGGATCTCAGTTAGAAGGATAAATTATCTGGAACCTTAACTGCAACTAAAATAGTGCCAAAGCGCATGAAGAAAATGGTTGGATTCTTGACATATTAAGACATCTGAATGGATAGGCCTTAGATGCTTAAAGACGAAGCATGAGACATAGGAGTAAAAAGATGATACTAAGATATCTAACTTGCACAGATAGGTAAATTGTAGATATCATCCATAAACCCAATAAAGAGCTAGATTCAGTGTAGGGAAAAGAGATGTTCATTTCAGTTTTGAAAAAGTGAACTTTGAAACGCCATGGAACGTTCTAGTGGAGGCCAGTGGCTCATTACATGCATGAGGGTTGGTATTCAATAGTTCAATGTTAGCTGAGGCAGAGCCATTGTGATCTACTAGCACTCATTTGAGAAAATTCCCCTGCATTATTCAGACTAAAGAGATGCCCTCTGTCTTAGTTACAGCCAAGTTCCTGAGGAAAGGATGAGAGTGTATGTAAGAAAGGATGTTTCAGGGTGTGAGTTACTGGCTCAGAATGGTACACCTTCCGTGGGGGGAGGATGTAGGTATAGTCTCATTTCCAACAGAACCAGGGCAGGAATCCATGGGCTCTGGAGTCTGTTGGGGGTGGTAAATGATCCGGAGGCAGAAACTAAGAAGTCAACCATGGAAACACTGAGATCAGACCTCACCTGCTTTAGAGTTTCACCTTTGTTTCCCCTGACTCAGGCAGACATATTCAAAGGACACCAAGTAGGTATTTTTTCTCTGCATAATAAACCATAAATGTATTTCCTAATTAGGCCTATTGATTTTGGCTTGTTAGTAACTAACTGTGTGACCTTGAGGAAAATCACCAGTCACCTCTATTACCATAGCTGAAAATAGAATATGATTGGGTGATCTCTGGCACCCATGTCAGATTTAAGTTAGAGTCTCTTATTTTGGGTCTATTATATATTTTACATCCTTCATGTTTTTGTTTGTTTGTTTTTATTAAAGTATCAGCCATTTTAGAATTTCAAAGGAAATTATTATGGCCACGGTCCCGGCTAATTTAAGTTGACTTGGGCAGCAAAGAGTGTAAATGGGAAACTAAGAAGTACTGTGGTCGTTTTTGTTTGTTTGTTTTGGAATTTTAGGAAATTCCAATGTGGTTCACAAATAGATGCAGGAGTTCTCTGTATATTTCCTTCTCTCTTTTTATATGCAGCAAAATCAAACTTGGGGGCTCTTTGAAAATGGCAAAACTGCTTAAACTATAATCAACAAGTAGCTCTTGGGGAGAGCTTTTTTCTCTTGGGGTGCTACCTTCAATCTGATATTCATTTTGGCTCAGATCAGTTGTAAATACCATTCCTGTTTCTGTGAAATGTAACCGGTGTTTGCTCTGGGCTGTTGGGACAGCCATGTGCTGTTTGCTCTGTCAGGAGCCGAACCCGAGGATACACAGTACGTTATTCAGATCAGCTCTCATCAACCAGCTGTCCGAATTCCAGGTGGACCATTCAAAGTCTTTTTACTCACAGCAACAGCTGTTGCCACCCTGGTAGCTTAAAGAGCAGTAGTTGGATGAATCAACCATTGTTACAAATTCACTTTTTATCTAGCAAACAGTTTGCACATACTAGCAGAACTGAAGATATTTCCACCCTGGCCCACGCTGAAATGAAACGAAAACTGTAAGCCTTATCTGTCTTTTGTTAAGTTGTTTGCTTATTCTCAACACTATCTTTTAAGATACTAAATAAAATCTACATGCCAAAATTATATTTCTAAAATGTGTAATTCTATTTCCTGTAGTAAGGCTTTCTATCTCTCAGTACATAGCAATGGCCTTCACGTTTTTTACACTTGCACACGTAGACTGCTCAGAATAACTATTATTGTTATTTTCAATATGTAATAAAATTTCTGAAGCTTGGATTATTGCTAAGGAGAAGATTGAAATATAGAATATTTCACTATCGCATCATTATTTGCAAGTAAAAGCAAACTCCGAACAACCACTAAAGAAATATTTCTAAATAGAGCTCTCATACATAGTGTTTTAGTGAAGATTCATTTGCTGATAAATAATATGCACATGTGAAAAATAGTAAAAACAAAACAAGTCCATATATGATCCGGCAGCCTGCAAAAGAAAGCGTTAGTTTGAGTGGATTTAATAAGTCTTTGTTCTTTGTTTCAAGCTATTAATTTTCTTACTGTGTGTATGAATACATATACACACGCATGCCATTTGTGTGTGTGTGTGTGTGTGCGCACACACACACAAAGACTAAAATTGTGATTTAAGTCTTTACTAATAGTACAAACAGAAGTATGTGATACCCAGGCCAAGGCATAGCATTTTGGATTCTAAAGTAATTGCATTGAAATTCATAGTGCTTAGTTTTTGGCTTTTCTCATTTTCAAATCTCCTTCTTAAATGCTTAATTTTTTAAACACTTTCTATAATCCCAAACATTATCTCATCATACAGTTATAGAAATAGGTATATAGCTATAGATAAGCATTATAATGGCAAAAATATATTGAATAATAAGCTTATTATATATGGATAGATACATGATCAATACTTATATAAGTATAAAATCAATATACATTTATATAAATATAAAATAAATATATAAATGACTATTAATTTTGTTTTAAATATTAGATGTATTATATATACAATATTAAAACATTAAATACAATATAGATATAAAATACATTGCACAAATACAAAATACTTTATATAGATAAAAAATCAATAAATATTTATTTTTAATTACTAGATTTATAGCTAGAATGTTAAAATAACATTTAACATCCCTCTATGGAGAACAATTTGTTTTGTAAATAAAGTACTACTTTAATAAACATTGCTTTTAATTAATCTGTGTGTGGATAGCTTTTATCAAAATATTTAATACTATTAGGGTATTCCTTTTGTCTAATAAACTTATAACCTATTTAATAGGAAAAAATGGCTTCTGTCTTATAATCAAAGCTCCATTAAATTTATTTTAAGAGTATATCAATATGTAATTCAACCAAATGCCATCATGGTTAAGGCTGATATGTTTGGTTATAGTAAGGAAATTATATTTTTCAGAAAAACATAAAAAATGAACCTCTAAAACTGACTTTTTATCATTTATTAAATGCCAATTTAAAGTAGATGGAAACTCTAGGAATCCTGTTTCTAGAGCTGTCAGACATGTGTTTTGACCAATTAACTTAACCTCTTAGGGAATTAGTGTTTCATCTATAAAATGAAAAGTTTAAATTATAAAACTTTATTTCACAATTGTATTTTCATTAGTCACCATCCAAACATAATCTTGTTTCCCAAGAATATATAGTCATATATTGTATATAGGCTAAGTGATACTTTATAAATACTCCATTGAGAAAAAAAAGAAAAAAAGTGCTTCATATACTTTGAAGAGATTTATGTGAGAAGAATGTATAAGGTACCTTTGCTTTCATGTTAATCACATTTTACAATATTTAACAATCAATGGTGTAAGCTTAAGGCAGAATATTTATTTTACATGCAAATAATTTTTCAGCTAAAAGTGATTTTTCTCAGGGCGTCTGGGTGGCTCAGTAGGTTAAGTGTTCACCTTAGGCTCAGGTCATGATCTCACAGTCAGTGAGTTTGAGCCCTGCATCGGGCTCTGTGCTGACAGCTCAGAGCCTGGAGCCTGCTTCAGATTCTGTGTCTGTGTCTCCCTCTCTCTCTGCCCTCCCCTGCTCATGCTTGCTCTCTCTCTCTCTCTCTCTCTCTCTCAAAAATAAATAATCAAGGGCGCCTGGGTGGCTCAGTCGGTTAAGCGGCCAACTTCGGCTCAAGTCATAATCTCACTGTTGGTGGGTTTGAGCCCTGCAAAGGGCTCTGTGCTGACAGCCAGCTCAGAACCTGGAATCTTTCTCTGGATTCTTTGTCTCCTTCTTTCTCCGACCCTTCCCTGCTCATGCTGTCTGTCTGTCTGTCTCTCTCTCTCTCTCTCAAAAATAAATTTTAAAAAACATTAAAAAATAAACATTAAAAAAATTTCTTTTAAACCCTGGTTTTTCTCACTACCTATTCCATAGTCCGGTTTATCTTTTCTGAGATAAATAAACTGAGGGCCCAATAAGTTTAGGAGTTTGCTAACGGCCACACGGCATAGTGGTTAAGCGTTCAAGAGTACAACCTTCATGGTAGAAGCCCACAGGTGACCACTTGTTCCAGGACTATGCAATTGTCTTCAGAGTTTCCTGACCTCAATACATGGTCCATGTAGTAAAGGGTCTTCATTAAGTAATCTTCATGATGTTAGGTTATGAAACACTCAAGCAGAGAGGCGATTTCAGGATTCACTTGAAGACTTTGTCAGAATTTGGACATGGTAAAATCTTACTGATTTCATTTTTAGTCTTAAACATAGATACTGCAATTGAACCAAATGTTCTTAAGGATAAGTTAAAAAATTGGGAAAAATAACCACACTTTTTCTAACTGAAATATACCAGTGAGAGGCCTTTAAGAAACCTCCGGGAATTTCTCTTTAGATTTCAGCAGCATGTGTTAACTGAAGCTAAGCGACAATTAGGAAAAGGTTTAAATACCACAACACACTTCTGAAAAGAAATATAGACCTGCAAAAAAAAAAAATTGTCAGAAACCAACCAACCAACCAGCTAACAAAAAGCCTTTAGAATATGCACCAGGATGAAGAGAAATAAATTCTATGTGATTACTAATCTCAAGAAGGGTGACAAAAGTCTTATTGTTTATCTTGAATGAAGCTGAGGAATGTTGGCACTTATGTAAAATCATGTTTCTTTATACCCTTTCTTTTTTGACTGTGCTAATAATGTCCTTTGACTTTTTCATATAACAGCAGCAGAGGCATAAAGCAAAAAAGTAAATTCCTCTTCCAATCTGACTTACCTTTAGTCAGGTTGGAAGAGGAACTTATTGACTAAGCCATGGAGTAGGAATAATAAATCATAAGCAATTGTGGCTTCATGGAAAATCTTTGGATCTATCTATCTATCTATTCATCATCTCCTCTATGAGCTCTTCACATTCTACTTATAGTTTCTTTTGTAGCTTAAGTCCCTGTAGTTAATTAAAATGCAAATAAGCTGGGAGGAGCAATACTACAAATCATCATTAGTATTTTATAACTAAGGCTAGTGAGTCAAAGTCCTCCTGGAAATAATTTTTCACAAGACAAAGAAACCGTGAGAACTCATTTGAGAGAAGAGTTGAAGCATTATGCAGGGGCAGAGAGAAGTTACAGATAGGAGAGAAAAGAAAAGCTAAAGGTAAAAATCTACATGTGACATAATAAAAGGGTAATAGATTTAGATAGCCACGAATAGGTGTGTGTACATGGGAGGGAGGTATAGCTTCTCTGGTCCTCAGTTTTCTCGTCGTTAAAACGGATATCATGATTTTTAGTAACAATATGTATGTTGAAAGGTTATGAGAATAAATAAAACCTAAAATAGTCTCAGACATATGGTAGGTTAGTCTCTCTTCCTGTTTCTCAATCTGCCTAAATGTAGTCATTTATTCATCTATGAAACAGAATAGACATTGTGATTAATTGGACTTCAAGATCTGAGTTAAGAGAGTAGAGTTATTAATGGTGATAAAAGGCACCATGCCTCTATACTTTGTAAATCCTGAATTGACTCCCATTCATATTTACTCCCATTCATAGCTTCTCTTTATTAAAAATTCTTTTCAATAATAGAGCAGATGAGACATACAAGAGATAAGATGTTCCAAGGTTAATGAAAAATGAACAAAGGATAAGATCCCAAGTCAATATTCCTTCAACCGAATCACAGGCTTATTATTAACTATTTGTTTATCTTTTTAATATTATATAATTTCACATATTTCACTTATATCATTTTTGCTAATTTATTTTTGAGTAATAGAGGAAACACTTTAAATTTATTTATTTTTTCTATTTTTTTATTCAGGGTGATTCTTTTTTTCCTTCTTCTTCATTAACAAGTCTGAATCATCCCATAGTTAAGTCTGTTTTATGTTTGATTCTTAAATTTGGAGTGTAGTTTTATATTTCTCATGGTGTTCCCATTGCTTTTTTGTCTTGATTATCAAAGACACATTGGCCTTTTTTTTTACAATATCTAAAAAAAAATCCATGTTTTTTACTGAAGTTTAATTTACATAATATATATTACTTTCAGGTGTACAATACAGTGACTTGACATTTTTATACATTATGAAATGATCAGCACAAAAAGTTGTCATTACCATCTGTCACCTACGAAGTTAATATGGTATTGTTGACTATATTCTCCATACTTTATGTTACATCCCATGACTTTATTTTCTAACTAGAAGTTTGTACTTCTTGATCCAAAAAGCAGCATCTCACCTAGTCATACCAAGTAGATAGATGAGTCCATTAACCAATAACACATACACAAATAGACAAAAGATATTTGGTGTAATTTGTATATACACGTGTGTGTGTGCCTGTGTGCATGTGTGTGAGCCAGCTCCCTAGATTTGTTTGGTTTCTCTCAGTTTTTATTGGCTTTTTGTCTATGGTCACATTTTGTTTGCTTTCTTCTGGATGTTTTATGAAAAATGAAGATCCTAAATCTAGATGTCTCAAACTCTGGCATGTTGAACTCAGTTGTGAAAAAATATGTTACACCCATACATCAGAAATTGTACATAATGCAGAAACCGTTTTATTTGTCTACTACCTGACCTGTAAAAATGTGAAATGTGAAAATGCCCATCAGAAGGTTAAGAATACATGACAAGGAGGGAAAAAAATCGAGAACCTTTAATAGTTACATGTGGAAGTGTTTAATAATAAATCTGTGCTGATAAATTGATAACATCTTACAGAGATACTTCTGTTTTAGTTCAAAGGATTTAGAGTATTTCTTGACCATAGAAACTTTAATCCTATAGTTAATATTGATAGGAACAATTATCTGAAGATAAAAAACAAAACAAACTCTCATTAAGTACATGTTTAAATTAGGTAGAAGTTAGTCATTAAGCATGTATTTTGTTTGTCTCCTAAGAACATAAATGTGCATGATATTTAAAAAAATATTAAAGAGGAAATCCATCCAATTAACAATGTAAAATTTCCCAGGGACAATATTTAACAATATGATGTTTTAGTGAATAAATAAGAGAAATGCAGTGCATGCAAGAAGACAAACTTTCGTACTTTTATCATTCAGCTGAAGCATACATTTCATGACATGATGTATGTGAAGTGCATTTAACACTGTATTTGTGATATTTGCTGATATTTGCCTTCCCTATAACCTCTGGCATTTCAGCCCACGTTCATCATACAATGTGCCAGTGACAGGGCCACAAAGTTAAACTTGACTCCATCACCCTTACAAACTCCCCTATCACCTGCCAGTTTATAACCAACCTCTTTCTATCTCTGTCCTGCTGACAGTAAATCCCCTCACCAGCTCATTGAACAGATGCACCCAGTACTTCCAGAAGATCCACAAAGCTGGGCTTTGATGGACAGCAGAAAGTGGAACAATGAAAAAACAAAAGCCTTTAAACTGAGAGCACTGCTTTGTTCTGCTTAAAACTTTAAGGTCACTCCAGCTCGATCTGACTGTGGGGATCTTAATTTTTACTCTACCAATCTGCTTGCAGCTGTCATTCTTTCCGATATTAAAAGTTCAGCTCTTCAAGTGTCGGGAGTTGGGGGGAGGGGGCGGGGAATGAGAAGAGCTTGTTACAAACTAAAAACAGCAGAAACAAGTAAAATCTGGCTTGGTTCTCAAGTACAAAAAGTTATTTTCAAAGCCTATAAATTATGACATAGTGATTAACATGTAATTTAAATATATTTAAACAACAATTATATCACATTTCCAGCCCAGCTAATTGGCCTCACAGATGTTCCCTTGTAGCTGCATTGCCCTTCCAGGAGGAAATGAATGAGGTGCTTTTTATCATGGAAAACAGAAAAAAAAAAAAAAGCAAATGAAAAAATGGAAACAGAAAAATAAAAAGCAGCCAGTAACCCTAAAAACAATGAATGCTTAAGGGACTTTGCTTAGCATTTTTTTCCATTTTAATGCCGAAAACTAGGAAAAACATGAAGACACTCCTATTACTGTGATGGTATCTGGCAGTATGTCCAGATACAGATTTGGCAGGTTGCTGATGGAAAGACTTGTCAGAGCGGAGACAGCGCCTGCATTCTAATATGGCATGGCTTCTCTTCAATAGATCTAGTTATTTTTAACACAACATCTTTACCATTGAAAGCAGTCTAGCCCAGATAATGAATATATGTAATAAAGTATTTCCTGATGAAGAATGACTTGAGAGTTGTTCCTTTGGTCATCGATCGTTCAAGTTTTTATAAAATGCAAAACGAACAGCAATCAGTGCTGTTTCCTGTGATGTGATTTTAGTCAAACACGAACCAATACCGCAATTGTTGGAAGGTAAGAGGCCAGAGGAATAGCAGTAATTACTAAATTTTGGAATACCCTTCTTGCCGTGTGTAATCTTAGTATTCAAATAAATTCACCACAGCTTCATTTTACTCTTGTCTTTTCTTCTAATAATATCAGGTCATATTTGATCATTCAGTGTACATTGCAAAAGGCCAGTGGCCATGTCTCTCCTTGTCTTTAATGGTATCTCCAGCATCTGCCATAGTTCTCATGCCTTTAATATTTGTTAAATGTTTGCTCAATAATCGGGGTTTAATGATGGACAAGACCAAGGTTGATGATATGATAAAGTTCCACTAGGCAGTTGTATTTTTCTCATACTATCCCTCTATTTTGCATATCACCGACAGCAAATTCCTCTCAAATTTATGAGCAAATGTATTTAACTTCATTTCTAAATGATAACAAAATATACCTATATTTAAGGTGATGTAGAAAACAGGGAACCATTTTTAAATTTGACTTTGATGAGTGGCTCTGGCATTTTGATTTCTTGACTGTAGAAATCTGATTTAGCAAATGTGAGTATTTATTTTTTTTATATCCTCTGCATTTGTACAGTAGTGCAGAGCTTACGAAGTTCATTTATATATGCCATCTTACTTTGCATTCACTAAGAATAAGGTAGAGAGAGCCCAAGGATAAAAATGAGGGTCTGAAATGTTTCATGACTGACCACATCACTTGTAACTGGGACGGGGGTCAGAGATCTAACAAATCATAAAACAATGAGTCTACTACATAATACTACCTCCCATACATAGTATATTAAATACATCTCTAATTTTCCACATTGTGATCTTTAATACATTCCTAGTTATGTCATTAGAGAGGGAAAAAGATTAATATTTTCTATGCCATCATGTAAATGACCAGTTATGAGGAGAGGTGAAATGTAAGCTTAACGTAAGAGTTCAGACCTTTTCCCTCGATTAGACCAGGACACTAAGTTAATTATAGGAAATAGTGTTATCCAGTTGTCATTAATTTACATTAAACAGTTAATCTCCACGGAACCACATTTTGCTTAGATTGTTTTATGAATCTCTAAATTGTTAAAACACTGGCCTGGAATAATACTTAGCCAAGTCTGATACATGTATACAGAAAATGCAAGCTTCATAACATAAGTTGTTTTTACCTGCATTATTCATGATCTCCAGTGTCTAGAAAAGTGCCTGGCTTAGTAGGCTAAGGTTCTCAAAAAAATGTATTTAATGCATATATGTATATTAGGAAACAATGTTGATATTCACACAACCCTGTCTAAGTACCCTAAGGAATATTGTCCTTAATATTTTATCATATTTTTATGTCCACTTTTATTTAACCCATAGGATGGAGTATTAAGCTATAAGAATAAAGATGCCTTTTTTTTAATGTTTATTTTTTGAGAGACAGGCAGAGTGTGAGTGGGGGAGGGGCACAGAGAGAGGGGGAGACGCAGAATCTGAAGCAGGCTTCAGGTTCTGAGCTGTCAGCACAGAGTCGGATGTGGGACTTGAACTCATGAACCATGAGATCATGACGTGAGCTGAAGTAGGACGCTTAATTGACTGAGTCACCAGGAGCCCCAGATGCCTTTTTTAAAAAACTGAAATCTAATTTTAACTGATTCTAAATACATGAAAATACTGTGTGTAAAACATATTCCAGGAAAGGAATGAATTTTTCAAAATTTCCTTCTGTTTTATTAACTTGCAAAAAATAAGATTCTCTGAAGAGAAAATAATGTGTACCTTTTTATTTTTTTAATTAATTTATTTAAATTCAAGTCAGTTAACATACATTGTAGTATTGGTTTCGGGAGTATGATTCATCTCTTTCATATAACACCCAGTGCTCATTCCAACAAGAGCCCTCCTTAAATTCTTTTCACAAGAGAAAACCAATGCTGTGGTAGTTGGCCATTTTAGTCATATAACATGTAAGGAAGGAAATGGCCCTTTATTTAAAACTATATTTAATTTTTACTGTATTTATCTTTCTTCTAGAGTTGATCAGAAAAATATGGTCAACATAGTTTTTAATCCCTTTAAAAATTTTACTTTTTCTGTACAATTTTTCTTTCAGGAATTGAATGAAAATATTTACTATTCTCAAAACACATAAATAAACTCATGTGTAGTCAGAATACATAAAAATGTTACCATTTAGCAAACTTCACTGTTGTGCATGTTTTCCTCTTTGGTTCATACAACTCACGTGGCTTTTTTTTCTTTTCATTCATATTACTTCTTATTATATCCATCATTCCATTTTTCTTTCCTATTAGAGTGAAATTGGACACAGCCCTCCTCCTGCCTACACCCCCATGTCAGGAGTAAGTATTTCACAATCAACCTTCATCTTTTTGTATTTTTGGTCTTCACTTATCATGTTTCTTCTCTCGTGTCTCCCCATAATTTCCTCATTTTCCTTTCGCCAACAGTGAGTTAAGAATTTGCCGTAGATTGTGTAGCTGGCTTTGTGGATATGTTTTATTTCAGTAGAGAGTCCAAAGTTGAGATATTATGTAGCAACAGTAGCTTTTGATTTTTACCTGAGGAATTTACTGGACTCATAAATTGTGCTTCTGGTTGAGGAGGTTACTTTTATCCACCCATGATTATAGGTTGTGTGCTAAAAAGTCAGAGTCTCAATGAAGATTCTCTAGTTAGGTACTTGGAGAATCTGTCAGAATGACCACAGAAGAGAAGACAATAAGGAAAGATCATCATCCAAATGGCATCACTGTGCTTTTGTTCTTAATGGCGACTGTCGACAATTAATAGCATTTCCTTTTGTCATGAAATTTTAATTTTACATAAAGAATAGGCAACTGTGGGGAAATAACATGAAGTACTTTTTCTTAGGTCCTGTTTTAGGTGCTCAGTAAATTTTAACTATATATTTCTGAATTGTTTCCCCATGATTTACTTAAAAATTTTTTTTTTGAATTTTAGGTGTTTGTAACCCAAGCTTGTTAGCCATTCAGGGAAAAAACTCTATTAAGACACTCTGACTTTTATCTAAGAGACAAGATTTCATATCCTTTGCTTATTTTTTTACCACTCTTCCTAATAAGAACTGCCATCTAAATGTGTCTCTGCCTGATTGACAGAACCAGTTTGTATACCGAGACGGGGGCTTTGCTGCAGAACAAGGCGTTCCTGTGCCATACAGAGCTACGACCAGCACAATCCCAGAAGCCCCCGTTGCTCAGGGGGCCACAGCCGAGATTTTTGATGACTCCTGCTGTAACGGCACCCTACGCAAGCCAGTGGCACCCCACATTCAAGAGGATAGCAGCACCCAGAGGTACAGCGCTGACCCCACGGTGTTTGCCCCAGAACGGAGCCCACGAGGAGAGCTGGATGAAGAAGGTTATATGACACCTATGCGAGATAAGCCTAAACAAGGTACAAACAGAATGTTCAGAAATGATTGCCGTTCAAAATTCACTTCCATGGGGGGCGCCTGGGTGGCTCAGTCTGTTGAGCATCCGGCTTCGGCTCAGGTCATGATCTCACAGTTCATGGGTTCAAGCCCCACGTGGGCTCTGTGCTGACAGCTAGCTCAGAGTCTGGAACCTGCTTCGGATTCTGTGTACCCCTTTTTCTCTGACCCTCCCTGCTCTCTCTCTCTCTCTCTCTCTCTCTCTCTCTCAAAAATAAATAAAACATTAAAAAATTCACTTCCATCAAAATGAGCAAAGTATAGAAGGGAAATCACCAAACCCCTGGACTGGGTAACATCTGTGACCCCGAAAAGGCCCAAGGCCCTGCTCTATGTAGTATGCTATCCAAATCCACAGCATTACATCATCCAGAATTACATTCTGACATTTTAGAAATCAGAATCTCAGGCGCCACCCAAGTAGGAATCTGCATTTTAACAAGATCCCTACAGGACTTTTATGCATAATCAAACTTGAGAAGCACTGATCTAAATATATCTTTATTGAAATACTTGAGTGAGGTAACGTTATCACAAGATTTCAAAACCATTACTTTATTGGACTCATTGTCAGAAAGTCTGGTATTTTGATGGCATTGATAAAAGATTTGGTTAATTCTTTACAATTTTGTGTCATCATAATGACATTGTTTATTATAAGATATTATGATTCCTTATATGACACAATTCAAACATTAAAGTGCTGACACTGTGTTTACTTCTATGTATACCCTCATGTCTTGAAACTATTTAGCTTGTGGTTCTACAAAGTACAGCAATAGCTTTACAGAGTTGGTAGTAGAACTGTTAGACATCCAAATCCAATGACATTTTACTTTTGAAAAAGCCACTTTCCTTCCATGTTAACAGCATCACAAGAAGGAGAAGATGGATGATTGTTATTAAAAACTGATTGTGTATCTGAGAGTCTTCAATGTCAAGCAAACTTTATTTTAAGACTCTCTATGAGGGTCCATCATGTTCCTATTTATATGGTTATAGTCACTTTTATAAAATGCAACTAAGGCATCCCTAAATTCAAATTATAAATAACTTATTATAGTTTATCTATCTATATGGAGGTAAAGATATTACTGTACTGAAGAATTGGATGATTTGGAAGAATTGGATAGCAGTCTAGTAGTGATACAAATGTAGGTTTGAGAAGATTTGGCAGATTCCCCTACAAGTAGAATACTCTCTGGGAAGAATCTCAGCTCAATCAGAGTCGCTTCTCCATTTATAGCGCATGGCTATGCAAGTTTGCATCAGGAGAAAGTAATGTGAATTTTCTAAGAAAAACACAAGCCAGCCAATATAGACTCACTGTAGAGCCTCTCTAGATTTTGTCTATGAATACAAGTTTCCATTAATGATTTTTGTACTCTAGTCTACTTCTTAGTAGAGAATTTTAGTATAGACACTTCTCCACTTTTAATCAAGAGGTTTTGGGACTCTGGTAAAGAAGATCAAATTTTGCATCCCATATAAGTTTTTTCTTAAAATGACAGTTGTTTTGAGAACCATTCAAATGCCAAGATGTTATGAAGTGAAAAATTCTCCCTACTTCTTTAGGGACAATAATGAAAACAGTTCAGTAGAAGAAGAAGATTGCTCAATAGGAATTTTAGATCTGAATTCTAGTTCAATACTAGTTGCATCCTTCATACATCATTTAATCTAAGTTTTCTGTTTGTAAAATTGAAAAAATACAGCTCCTCCTTCCTTGCTCACAGAATTGGTGTGAAGATGACGTTAGTTCCTGTAATTCCTGTATATGTTTGTGGGCTAGTCGTTACTGTCTTTTAACTGGCACAGGATGTTAAATACTTAACCATATCCAGGAGTCCTGTATCCAAGGAAAAATAAGCTGAGTTGATGAGGTTTGTTTTGTTTTGTTTTCTCCTCTACTTGTCAGGCTAAGTATAGAGAGTAGAAAGTTTCTTTCAGAACGGTGGTATCTCAACAATTGTGCCCTTTTCCTGCCCCAACACCAAAACAGGAATAGCTAAAGTGTCATTTCTGTGTACACACTAAGAGAGGACAGGAAGAGGGTCTACTGGGTGTATATGTGAGATGTAGAGATGGGATTAAATTTAATGAGCAGAGCATTGGTTAACAACTTTTTAAAAAATCCTGAGCCAACTCCTATTCCATATTGATTTATTAGATGGGATCTTAAAAAATAGCCACTCTATAACTGGCTTCCACCTACCAAACAGTCATTTCATATGATTCAAACTAATAGCTTGCTATTTTGTGATTACGGTCAGCTCTTGGAAGTAAATGCTGTAATTATACTGTATTCTTAAGCGTATGTATTGTCAAGCAAGTCAATTTGGTGATGTTCGATGTCCATCAGATATTTTTATCAGTTGAGTCTTTTCCTTAGATGTTTCTTTTCCTATGTGTCAAGCTTTCTATGAAACGTATGCAATCAAATCTGTTTTACCTATAGAAGCATCACAGCAAACCACACAGACTAAAAACTGCTATCCCTTCACTTCATCCAGTCATCTTGGCATAGAGTTAAACTATAGACATTTTGATTTTTCAATACCCTTTGAAAATTCCAATTTCTTCACATGTAAAAGCTAGTTAGCCCTGATAGATTATTTTATTTTCCAACAAAAAGAATGCTGACTTTTAGAAAACAAAAGCATTTAAACAAGTGGCCCCATAAACAGGACAAAAAAGTCCAATTAGAAGGAAAAAGAAGCAATTTAGGGGACAGGAACTCTGCTTCTGGCCTGTGGTGCCTTGTTTAGTCACGAAGAGTTTTGGCCCACCTACTCTTTTTTGCATATGACAAAACTAATCAACCAAGCAATCAACAGAAGTAATCAACAAAATCGGTTTTTGTGAGAATTCACGAAAACAAATCTGTGGCTTCATTGTTCTGAAACAGGAAGCTAGCCATACTGTATAAACATTTTCCAGAAAGTGGATATTAACTGATATTTTTGTATTCCATCAGAATACCTGAACCCTGTGGAAGAGAACCCTTTTGTTTCTCGGAGAAAAAATGGAGACCTTCAAGCTTTGGATAATCCTGAATATCACAATGCTTCCAACGGTCCACCCAAGGCAGAGGATGAGTATGTGAATGAGCCACTGTACCTCAACACCTTTGCCAACGCATTGGGGAATGCCGGGTACCTGAAGAACAATGTACTGTCTGTGCCAGAGAAGGCCAAGAAAGCATTTGACAACCCTGACTACTGGAACCACAGCCTGCCGCCCAGGAGCACCCTTCAGCACCCAGACTACCTGCAGGAGTACAGCACAAAATATTTTTATAAACAAAACGGACGGATCCGGCCTATTGTGGCAGAGAATCCTGAATACCTCTCCGAGTTCTCGCTGAAGCCAGGCACCATGCTGCCTCCTCCACCCTACAGACACCGAAATACTGTGGTGTAAGCTCAGCAGTAGCTTTAAGATAGAGACACGCCTGCTCCAATTTCCCTGCCGCCTCTCTTTCTCTTAAGGTCTTCCTTCTATTCCCAAGGCCAGTGGTTTTGACACTTCCCAGTGGAAGGTATAGAGATGCAACGATAGTCATGTGCTCATCTAACTTGAACATTAGAAGGAAGAGCTGAAAGAGAAAGACAGGAGGAACCACACTGTTTCTTCATTTCTCTGCATGGGTTGGTCAGGAGACTGGAACAGCTAGGAAAGGACCAGCAAATATAAGGCAATACTGCCTGCTGTCAACCTAGTTCTCAACTTTCTTTTTTCCTTCCTTCCGTCCTTCCTTCCTTCCTTCCTTCCTTCCTTTCTTTCTCTCCTTTCTTTTTTATTTTAATGCAGATGCTTGAAAGACCCATGCTATCTGTTCCTATCTACAGGAACTGATGTGCACATTCTCAGTATCCTTGGAAATATGAATAAAATTTTCATTAGAACAAAGGGATAAACTTTTCTATAACATATGATAGTAACAGAGATTGAAAATCTAGTTTCTTTCTCTAACACTTTCCATCCACAAGCAAGAATGGCCAACTCAACTTTCATAATTTTTAGATCTCTCAAAGTTATAACTAGTAATTATGTTTGGAGGGTTTTGTTTTATTTTGCTTTGTTTTGGTCTGTCCTTTTATATTACTTTTACCCCTAAATTTTGACTTTAATTTCTAATTGCAAATATTTTTACATCAATGTTTCTCATGTGTTGCTATAAGTTGACAGAATTGTAAAAAAGTAATTTAATATGGTGGAACGGCCATTATTTTAAATATATAGTCTTTAAAATTAGAAAGGGAGGCCGAGATATTAGTCAAATGTAACATGAAATCTATTGAATATGTACCCCCCACATCCTCTACATTCTTCAACATTTTCTTCTCCATAAATGACAGTACTCAACAGGCAGTTAGTAATGTAAAGAGTAAAAGGGAAACTAAGAGACAGTTCTGTGTGGTGCATGAAAACTACTGACATTTTCAGGGGTGGTCCAATGGAGAATCCATTGAACTGGAAGAGACACACTGGATTGGGTATGTCTACTTGGCAGATACTCAGAAATGTAGTTTGCACTTAAGCTATAATTTTATTTGTTCTTTTTATGAACTCCATTTTGGATTTTGAATGAAGCAATATGGAAGCAACCAGCAAAATAACTAATTTAAGTACATTTTTAAAAGAGCTAAGATGAGGAAGACTGTGGAAATGCCAAACCAAGCAAATTAGGACTTTGGAACAGTATCAAGAGAATATGGTGAGAGGGCCAGCACATTATCTACAAGTGATTTCACATTTGCTACGCAAGGAAAGTTATCCAGTTTATAGACTCCACATGAAGGAATGCAAGTAAGGATTGGCTTGATTCCATGGAATTTCTAGTATGAGACTCTATTTATATTAAGTAGAAGGTAACTCTTTGCACATAAATTGGTATAATAAAAAGAAATACACAAACATTTTCAGTTTATAGATAGGTTCTTGGGTCAAAAGTTGTAAATAAAGGTGAAAATTTTCTCATGTAATTATTTTAATATCCAACATACTAATCTTTTGATACTTTGTATAATAACACTCTCTTCAAACACATCATTCTACTTCTAGAACCATCTTTTTATGTATCTTTTTAAAAGAATACCTACTGAGTTAAGATGAGCAATGGGAACAAATAGTAGCAATGAGTCTCCAGGAACAAGAGGCCTGATAAAGTCAACAGTTAGGAAAATTGGGCAGTCTCTCTTTTCTAGGAAAATCTGCATAGGCAGTCATTTGGATTAATTTTTTTCCCAACATTAAAATTTTGGAATCGAATTCAAGTCTATTACCAAAAAGAAAGCAACAAGGCTAAAAATATCCATTGGTGAAACAGAGTTTAAAGAGAGAAAAAAATGGAAGGAGATTTAGTTTTCTGCCTGTTTTGAAAAAGTAAATCCATCCATTCAACTCCCTTATTTTTTCAACTGATATTTATTTAGAGTCTACTAAAAGCACTGTGTATATGGGGAACATCAACATAAATGCAATATTATCCCTAACTTAATGATTTTAAGTCTGGATTTATTTGGAATGACATTTGAATTTTTCTATAAGTTCAAAGAATAAGATTTTATGGACTATTTTGTGAGTAGTCATCATAAAATCAGTTGTTTCTTAGAAGATCTTCCTTGAATACATTTAAAACATGAATTAAACAACCAATGAGTTAATGAAGTTGACCTGTAGGACATTTTAGTGTTATCATCCGAACACATACTGGTCTAGAAGGATATGGCCTTACTGGCTAATTGGCTTATCTGGATTCTCAGTCAGTAGCAGGTGTTGGTCTTTGACCAAGAACTTTGGAGGTGTTGGTGCTGGTTTCTTACTAAGTTATGAGAAATAAGGTAAGCTAAAAATGTGAAGTAGAGCAAGGGAGAGATTTGTAACATCCCTTCCAGTGATGTTCAACCATGAACTTTTAAGGGCTGAAGATACAAAATGACTTAGGGGCTAAAGCACAACAACTTCAAACCTTCCCACTCATTTAGAGGAGTCTCCAGAGGAAGGAGACCTTATATCAGTTCTTATGAAAATTTGGAAATAAGCCTCCCTTTCTAGATAAATCTATACCAATTTACCACTGACAGCACCCTTGTTAGATACTAGAACTTAATTTTTTTTCTTCTGATTTACTATATTCATATGATTTCTACTGGAATATGGAAAGCAGGATCACTTATTTTGAGAAGGAAAGAAAGATAAATGTTTTACTATGAAGGAAATAGAATGTATTCAATGATGTAGTATCCATTCTGAGAACATAAAACACTTATACATCAGGTAATCTACTACTAATAACTAGAGATAGATTCAAGTATAATCCAAGATGACCCAAAATGCTTCACAAAAACTTTATTTTTTCTTTCGAATGATTTCTCTAGTGCCTCTTTGATTTCAGTTGTTTTAGGATTTTCCCATTGTTTTCTTTTTGTCCCCTAGAAAATCATATTTCAGAGTGAATAAAAGGAAGAAAAACTAGTTTCATCTGTTCTAAAAAACAACTTATTCAATGCAGTAGAATGAAGTTTTAAAATGCCAGTTGAAGCCTGGAAAGGGCATCTGGATATCAAATCCCAGAGGCTGATTGTATCATTGCAAATATGCGGAACCAGTTAAGTAAATTAGTGGAAAATTAGTAGTGAAATACTCTATTTTTGTAGCTTATACCTATCTTGGGGAATCCTACTTACAGATAAGGAAACATTGTATAACTAAAGGGTTGTTTAAAGAACCATTCTTTAGTTCTTAGAAGAGAAAAGATGTTCTCTAGACTAGACCCAGAGCCACAAAGCATCCAGCACTGCAAAGTGGTACTTGGACTGCAGAGTAGCATTTGGTTTCCAAATTTTAGTGGCACGGGTTAGGATGAGGGTTCTTTCTCAAGTAATATTCCGGAAAGAGAATAAAAAACAATACAAGCGGAAATCATATTAAAATGTACAAACTAAAAACAAGAGATTCTTCCTTAGTAGATCGGGAAGAATGACTGAACATTTGTATGTTGAGATGCAGAAAAGAAGAGACAGTGTTCTAAGTGTTATACTGTACATATCAATACCTTCTACAAGCAGGATATGACACGAAGATCATGCATATTCCCAATGCCGAGGACAACCAGTAGAAGGACTGGGAGGTTCTGCTGCTAGATGAAGTCAAGAGGGGCTATCCATGTGCTCCTCATTTTTCGAAGTGTCAAAGCGAAAAGAAAAAAATAAGATTGTTTAAGCCCGACAGGGAAGGATGTAAATACATGTTTTCTAGAACTATCTAACCTTTATTTCAAAACTTGAATTATTCATCCATCTATAACTGTTGATTATTTAACTAGTATGTAGTTCATAAGGTAATAGAAAAGGTGACCATGAGAGCATGTATATAACTGGGCAAAACCATGATAATGTTTTAAGATGTAGACTTAGTTAGGTTATCAGATATTAAATGATTTTAATATTATTAAATAAATCAAACTAGCAGACTAACCACAGAATACTATGTAACAAAATAAAATGCAGGATATGAAAATGTAGGATGGATTTTGCATAGTATAAGATAAGTTTGCCATTTAAAATTGTTATTTGTTAGGTTTAGCTGAAAGTAGGCATATAAAGAGCTGGTTCCACTTGTGAAAACTTGATTTAAAGCATCGTAATTAATTGTTTTTTCATTCTCTTATTCTTTTACCATTTTAATTGTATTAAGTGTAAGAGAAAAAAATTTTAATTTGCTTTGCAAACACCACCTTGCAGAGTTTAACAGGCAAATACTACATTACATGACTTTAAGTAAAAGGTCTTGAAAATGAAGTAAAGGAAATGTAAATGTTCTATTACCTTATGCGGAGACAAAGATTGAGGAGTGCCATTTAGGAAACAAACAAAATACATTTAATTTGTGAAATGTCCATTTTCCCACCATACTCTCCCATTTTCATAAACAAAAAGAAGCAATTATTTGACAATATTCTGATAAATAATGCTAAACTAAGCAATTCAAACTACTGTACTTTCATTATTTTGGACTCTAGTTATTAGACCAGTGATTTTTAATACTGCAGATGAGAAGTCCAGGCATATAAAATTCTAGTTGTGAGGAATCCAGATAAACTAACTTCTACTGTATATGCTCTAGGCGAGAAAATTCTGCTGTGCCTCTAATTGTGTATATGGACTTTGAAGGGTAGCTCTGTGCCCATATAGACACTGAAGGCAGACTCATGTGTCCTGATTGCCATTTCTTAAGAATGGATGACATTATATAGTTGTAGGTTGGGTGTGATTTTAAAATAGTTATTAGTGGAGACCTTGATTTTACTGATATTACAGTGGGGACAGCTTTTATACTTCTGGGAAGAATGAATACAATTTTTCTAATCCCAGGGATGCCTCTGCCAGAGTAGTTCTCTCCATACTTGCCAGCATGAAGATGTTGGGGGCACAATTTGGGTCAGGAACCCCTGTGTTTGTATGGACAGATGGCTTTTTAACACCATGGACTGCTTCAGTCTTTTCATTAAAAAAGAATGTTTCTAGAAAACAGTCAAAATTTCAGATACTCTGTTCAAGTCCCACTGATTTTGTAGAGGTACAAAAATGTAGGATGTGTCACTTTTGCAGACTCCTGCCTCACCTCTTTCTAGCCGGGTGATATTTTGGGCAGAAAAAAAGGTTTTTCTTTCAGATATGAGCTGAAAACACTCTAAGCTCCCTCTTCTTGGGGTATCTCCTGCTTCCCTTGGAAAATATTCCTTGACAGTCAGCTTTGCAAGTAAATGATTATCTTGTTAGGAACACAGAAAAAGTAATTTCTCTCTAGACCTTAAAGAAAAAGACCACCCTTCTTTCCCCATTGGCCCAAGAACCACTTCTGCTCTCTTCACTTGTCTACAACCCTAATTCAAAGCGGCCCTCTTGATGCTGTACCTCTCTGAAGCCATAGTGGATCTCTGAGGTCCCACACATTGCTTTGTGAAATACTGACGTAGCCTCTGTCCACAGACACCTGACACTTCCATAAAAGATGCCAGCAATGTGGGCATTGTTTAAATTACTTCTCAAATCACTTACTGCACAGACTATACTTTATAATATTAAAATTGTGTTTTCCCATAAAGACCAATTCTGTTCCTATATCCTTCTCCGCAGGAATTTGAGTGGAGTCAGCCCAGTGATGAATCTTGAAATTCACATATGTGCACATACCCTTGGTAGGTCTAGATTTAATCTTTTCATAAAAAACTTACACATAATGAGAAGTTAGTTTTGCCAGCAATTAACTTATTTAAACCTTACGTATTTATTTTATTCCTGATCGCAAATGTTTTACAGCTGCTGTAGCTTTTTTTTTCCACAAACGAAGAGTTTTATTATCATAAAGGTAAAGGTTATTCAGCTTTGAGAACCACCTGTCATTCCTTACTGGATCATTCATCTATCTGATAAATACACAATGAGGGCAGTTTCACTGCAATGAAACTCCACGTAGTCTTATAAATTCCCACTTTTTTGTCTACTTTTAGTCTTTAAGGACATTTTTATTTCAATGCTCTAATGAATTTTACCCATATCATGAGAAGTGGTTATATTTGTACAAATATACAAATATCAGAAAACACAGCTTCATACCTGTAGGCAATAGTGTAAGCTGTCCAAACAACTTTGCCTTTACTGCTATTTTTTTTTATCTCTGATGTATCGATGTTTCCCCCAGGCCTGCAGCTCTCTTGAAAGAAATCAAATCATACCTCCTATATATTGACATAAATTGGATCTCGAGTATTATTTCCAGATTCTTCAGTTAATGGGGGTTGTACCTTTTCCCTAATGTGAGAGTCGTTTTCCTGTATATTTCTGGATCTCTCAGGGGCTGGGAGGGGGGAGTGAGGGGATGACACCATAGCACTCCAAGAATCCTTTTGGGATTACTCCAGTAATCAAGTATGGAAGTTATTTTCTAAATGTAGATATATAAGCTGTTCTTTTAAAGTAAGGTACTTTGAAAAATGTAGCATAAATTGGTACTGCTGTTAAATGGGTCGATTATTAAACTGAGCAGCTGTGTGAGGGCAGCTAACTTTGAATGCACACCTCACTGGCTGGTGTGTCCACACCTCCTGTTGTGAGCACCAGGGACTTGCATTGCCGCATGTCGAAACTGCATCTTTACATGGTATATGACTAGTTGTTCATCTCTTTCTTAGGCACCATTATAACAAACAAGATCAAATGAAAATGAGATCAGTTTGCAAGACAAATCATAGCACAAAAAAGGAAGTCATGTTAAATCTTCTCTCAACACTCACCTCATACATGCATCCAAGTAGTTGACTAAGATCAGTTCAGGTGATAAAGGGAGACATTTTACTGAAAAGGCAGAGGCTTAAAGTATTATATACATTTGTATCCATTTCCTTATGTTTTTAACTTGTAAACAGAAAACAAGCCCTCTCTCTTGTGAAGTATCTTCAGAGGATAGGGGTGCAAAAATACCTAGCTGGTAAGCCATCGATGTTTCATTTAAATCCCAGTGTTCAAAGTTAGCTGCCTTTTTGAAATAAACAAACAAAAATTACTACTGTATGTTTGAAAATGTGAATAGTATTTTTATAGCTTGTTAAAGACATGGCTAGTTGCATTTGTAAATAAGGGTAATGTTGCTTTTTTTTTGTGGACATCTTTATTTGGGACATAATGTTTTTAGGATTGATTTGTATATAAGTAATTGGCCTGTGATTGTTTCCTTTTGGTTGGGAATTATCATTTTGACATTACTTGTGATTCTGTGTTCAGCACTATTGTGACGTGTTTAACCTCTGCATTCGCTTACACAATAGGATATGCCAATTGTGTGTGGTGTAATGTTATTTTGATTTTTTTCTATTTTATCTATGAAGGATTATGCACTTAACACATACTAACTTTTTTAATGTTAGGTATATTTTTAGTATAATTTCCCTTATTCTTTTTTCTCCGCCGACCCTTCACCCCATTCTCCTTTCCTTTCCCCAATTTCTGTTGTTA
This sequence comes from Suricata suricatta, assembly GCF_006229205.1. Classification (NCBI taxonomy): domain Eukaryota; kingdom Metazoa; phylum Chordata; class Mammalia; order Carnivora; family Herpestidae; genus Suricata; species Suricata suricatta. The sequence goes on from NC_043702.1 coordinate 24,374,256, forward strand.
TTTGAGAATGAGGGACAAACAGTATTTTAAATTTCTGTAATTAGGCTTTTCAGTTAGTTCTCAAGGATCCTCTCTTGGCTCTTGGGAAAGGATTGTACCTGTACAAGACAATTATAGAATGTGACCTGCTTTGCCTCATTCCGTACCGATCATCCAGCTGAACAATTTGAAAACTCTTCTGCCTTTTTGTTACATGAATCTGTCAGAAATATATTTTTAATTTAATATAAATGAAATTCAATAAAATATGAAACAAATGTTCTCTTCAGTGTCGGAGATTTGTTATAAGAAAAACCAATTGGGGAAGAGGAATATTTGTTCTAGATTTAATCATTTGAAGATGTGAATATGGGTTTATTTTTGTCTACATTTATGAATTTCAACTATTGTTCCTTGAAACTCTTTGGTTCTTTGGAACATGATACCTTCTATATGTTTTTGTCATATGCCTATTGATGTGTACATACTTATTCCTCTGTGCAGATTACGCATGATTAACTAGTTGGTTTGTTTTTTGAGAATATACATTTACATATACATATATATGGAATATTTGGTAGGTAGTATCCAAATAACAGTAATGTTTTTTATAATTATTTTATTTCTGCCCCCATTGCAATTTACACAAATGTTTCTAACAAAGCTTTTGTTAGAAAGAATATCATATGTTAGTACCATGATTAAAGAGCAGGAGAGGAAACAGGTTGGTAAATAGTCAATTTACTGACAAGTAACTTGAGATAAGCCCATGGAGATATGTAAGAGTAATTTCAGAGACATTGATGATGTGAACAAGTTCCTCTCTCAGCTTCTTCTTCTAGCTTTTCTGTTTCAAATATTGATTCTTACTCCTTCATACCCCCAAGTGTAAGATTCTTTTCTTAATGTTTATTTTTGAAAGAGAGAGAGAGAGAGAGGGAGACAGAGCATTAGCAGGAGAGAGGCAGAGAAAGGGGAGACACTGATTCCCAAGCAGGCTCCAGGCTCTGAGCTGTCAGCACAGAGCCTGACGTGGGGCTCAAACTCATGAACTGTGAGATCATGACCTGAGCCAAAGTCAGATGCTCAGCTCACTGAACTACACAGGTGCCCTAAAAGCTTTAAGATTCTAATAACTTCTTATTCAAGATTCTATTATCCTTTCAGACTACCATAGTAATTTGATGACATACAATATCAACTGAGTTAGTGGACAGAAAACATAACTTTCAACATATCTGTTCAGATAGGGGTCAAAGATCCTGTTGATTGCACCTCCTACTATTTGCATGGACACAAACACATTCTCTTCCTTAGATATTTAGACCCATTTATTTGGGACCACTATCATATCATACTGTTCAGGGCACCATGTATTTTAAGTAATTGATAGGCTGAAGAAGAGGGAGAAACAATTTATGTTTCTAATGCTTTAAGGTACAGTTGATCTTTCCAGTGGCACCATATTACTTCAAAGCACATAGTGCTTTACCATTCATAAACGTATCCTGCATATGTTGGTTCATTTGGATCAATACACATCTCTAAGATAAGTGTTCTTAGAATGCTTCTGGTCATCTGGATTAGGAAAATAAGACGAAAACAAAAGGTTTAGAGTCCTACAACCCTTCTTAGTTGCATACAACCCTCAAAGCTGCATCTTCTGACTTAAATATCTTCCTTCTTCTTAGTTACCCACTTCTCTTTCTTCCTCTGCAAAGAACCTCATTCTGATCACACTGCACTTTATGCTGACACATTGACTCAATTTAAGACCACCAGGGGTCTTCATCAGTCCCTTGACAACTGCTCTTCTGATAAAACTGAAAACTTTTCTCTGCCTCCTCAAACTACACAAGAACAACTCATCCATGATGGAGAATTAGATTCATTTCATTCAAGAAAGATAAATACAACATAATAATAAGAAAAAGATTTTTCAAAAATGACCATGTGGAGAGTCTACTGATTGGGTTCCTTTCTCAGGGTCTTATAACTCTGTCTAGTAGGAACACCTAGGTGGCTGAGTTGGTTAAGCGAATGACTCTTGATTTTGGCTCAGTTCATGATCTCATTGTTCGTGAGATCAAACCCCATGTGAGGCTTCATGCTGACACCACAGAGCCTGCTTGAGATTTTCTCTCTCCCTCTCTCTTTGTCTCTCTCTCTCTTTCTCTCTCTCTCAATAAATAAATAAGCAAAATAAATAAATAAATCTGCCTAAGAAAGCGCCACTTGTTCCTTACATATGTCAGGGAAAATGGCATATAACTACACTTATGTTTATAAGTATTATTACATACAAGAATTTTAATCTAGGTGAAATTTCATGTGAAAAATTTAATTTATAAATAACTCGGTAGATTTTCTAGGATTTACCACATGTGAACTTTTTCTGAAATACAGAAAAAAAGCACAAAATCTGATCCTGATCCAATGACATAACTTCAATTAAAATGATGTGGTAAGAGGAAAAAAAAATTATGGCAAAGTTGTGATGTATTTAAGGGAATAGAAGGTTAGAATCCAAAATGAATGTCATAATTAAGACTTGAATTCACAATTATTTTTATAAGCACTGTGGAAAGATAGATACATTTTTATACAGATCTTCCTTGACATATGATGGCGTTATGTCCTGACAAACCCATTGTAAGTGAAAATATTGTAAATAAAAAATGCATTTAATATGCCTAACCTACTGAGCACATGGGTGGCTCAATCAGTGGAGTGTCCAACTTTGGCTCAGGTCATGATCTCGTAGTTTGAGTTTGAGCCCAACCTCAGGCTTGGGGCTTTCAACTGTTAGTGAAGATCCTGCTTCAAATCCTCTGTTTCCCTCTCTCTCTGCTTCTTCCGACTTATGGTGTCTCTCTCAAAAATAAATAAAATATTATATCTCTGTCTCTATCTATCTATCCATATCTAACCTACCAAACATCATAGTTTAGCTTAGCCGATCTCAAACTTGCACAGAGCACTTATGTTCACCTACAGTTAAGAAAAATTGTTTAACACAAAGCTTGGTGTTGTATAATAAAGTTTTGAATATTTCATGTAATTTATTAAATAGTGTACTAAAAGTGGAATCCAGAAGGGTTGTATGGGTCCAGAATGATTGTAAGTGTATCGATTGTTAAGTCTGGCGATCATGTGGCTGACTGAAAGCCATAGCTCACTCCGTCTGCTGTCCAGCATCATGAGAGAATATTTATCTCAAATCCCACTAGCCCTAGAAAAGATCAAAAATCAAAATTCAAAGTGTGGTTTCTACTGAAAGTGTATCACTTTCCTACCATCATAAAGTTGAAAAATCTGAAATCAAACTATTATAAGCCAGGGTCTATTTGTATATATATATACATGTATTATACATATGCATACACATCAAGAGAAGGAATAGAGAGAGACAATATATTTAGATATTTTTATGTATTACAGATTTCATACAGTATCTCTATTTTCAAGTGATTTTACCACAAGCCCCAAGATGAATATCATACTACAACTTACACTCATAAAATTGTAAACTGAGCAGGTGCATAGTTAGCTAATTGTATTTCCCTCCACAGAATCATCAAGCTGCATGCTAACCCATGGGGAGCAAAGCCACTAGACAACCTTCTTAAGATTAGAAACAGAAGACTGTCACCCAGATAGCAATTTTAAAGCTATAAACAGAACAATTCACCACAAAATAGCAATCAGGAGACTGTAAACCAAATGGTCCACAAGAGACATGCGAATATTGAAATACCTGCTCTTGCAAGTTGTCCACAGATTTTTTAAAAGCAATACACTTATCTTGCAAACCTGCTTCTACCTTATATTTCCAAGAGAAGTAGTACATTATACAAAATTATACCATCCAAGTTTTTTGCCTTTTTTAGAAACAAAGAAAACCAAAGATTCCAAGTTTTAAAGACATATTCTATTTACTGCCCACCAATTCCTATAAGAGACACATATGTACCATAAAATATCCTGAAGATAAAATCTTAATATCTCATTCCAATTAAGTTAAGTATCTTCTTATGTCATCTTCTTCCATGTGTTACAGGGATTTATTGATTCATCTTGCCTTTACTTAGTGCAAAGCTATTCTATTTATTTGAATTTCTTGCCATCACAACAACATTAAAGTAATAATAAACATTGATTGAATATTTCTCATATGTCTGGCCCTATATGAAGAACTCTGTATAGATTGTCTCTTTTGATGTTCACCTCAACACTGTAAGCTGGGTGCTGTTATTCCTCTTTTCATAAATGAGAAAAGCAAAATCTTAGAAAGGTGGAAAAGCTTGTGCAGAGCACACCAAAAGTGGCATAGCTGGTCCACTGGCCCTCTTGACATCAAAATACTTTATCCCTTAAACTTGTATTTATCTTGTAATAGTAATAATTACGGAGCTGGTGTTTCCTTGAGCATTTAAACTCAGATGTGCAATAAATGCAATTTTACTTTTTCCATAACAAAACTTAGTGTCTTTCCCAAATCTTCAGTTTATCGAGAAGTAGCAAACACAAACTGACTAATTAAGGATTTTTCAATTTAATTAATTCAAAATATATTCAAGCAATTTAAGGTTTTCTCCTATTTATTTTAGGGGAGTCATCTAAGTTCTGGGGCTTATATTAATAAAGAGTTGCATGTTGCAAGATAAGTTAACCCTGAAACATCATTGGCTTATCATTTAAAAGGTTATTTATGCTATGGGTCTGACAGCTTTCCTCCAAATGACTCTTTAGGAGACATTCTAGCTTCTTCTGTGGCTCATATATCTCAACATGTTACCTCCATGATTGCTGTAATAGAGAAAAGGATTTGGGGAGTTAGGGGCCTTCACTGCCATAGCCCAGAAGTGACATATCACTTCTTTTCATGGTCCCTTGGTTAAAACCAATCACCTGATCCTGCTCAAGTTCAAGGTAGTTGTGGGAACACATAGATATACGGAATGAACATAAATTTTTCTGACACATGGCTAACGTAACATTATGTCAATGAAGGGAAATGGCTAGGCCTTGGCCAATATAGGGTGATGGTATCTTTTAGGATATACAGTGTAGTTTTTATTATTGATTATAATCCTTCTAACTCTGTCTTACACCAAAATGTCTACTTTCCTAATTGGTATCCAGCTTTTTGGTCTAATGCATAGTCCACTGTTATATATCCTTAAAGTGACCATGGTTCTTGCAGTCTCCTGTGGACTCCTGGATCTTTCTAGAGAACACAGTAAAATTTGCTTGCTCAC
>NC_043702.1:24379595-24394655 GCF_006229205.1 Suricata suricatta
GTTCAAACCATCTCAGAGATGTTCAACAAATGATTAATGACTTAAAATTGTTTCCTAGGAGGAAAAGCTGAAAAAATAAAATATAAATAGCAAGGGACAAAAGTCTGAGGAAGGAACCAATAATTCTTCAGGGACAAAAAGCTATCAGATGAGTGACATATCAACAATGGCTAGTCTAAATAATTCCCCAAATCAACTGACACCAAAGAACCAGGAGAGCTGCTGGGATTCTAGGCACTTAGCTTCTTTCTATAGGTTTTCTCTGCAGCCACCACCATCAGTCTTCTGCCTGGGCCCCTTTCTGGCATTCTGTCCAGGATGGAGATCTCACTACTTTTTACACCGCTCTCTAGTTCACAATAACATGTTGCTTCTCAAGTGTCTCAGTGAGGTCTTCATCTGGGGGCACAGAAGTGCAAATTCCTCACAAGACACAAAGAGAAGGCCATTGAGGTAAGCCTCTTAGATTTGGTTGCTCAGTGAGATTCTTAAATGGATGAATTCTAGGCAAATACCAAATGCCATCTTGGTAAGGAACAGAAATGGCAACACAGACTATGTGGCTTGGGAATTGTGGGTGGAATGTAGAGGGATGGCCTATACTGTGGGGGTCTGACTACCACTTTGAAGCTCTCGGATTCACTAGCAGGACCCACACACCTCAGTAACAGACTATATTCACAGCCAGGAGAGGAAAAAAGGTATGCATTGGAAGGAGTCCAGAGAAGTCAGACACAGCCTTCTGAGTTCTTCTCCTTCTTTGATCATACAAGATGCATTTTTCCCTGTAGCAGGGAACTGTGGAGATGCATGCAAAGTGGCTCTGCCCAGGGAAGCCTCCTGAAGTCTCCAGATCCAAGCTTTTTATGGAGAATTGATCATGTAGGTACACCCTGCTATACAACCAATCATCGTACCTGAAATTCAGAATCCCAATAGTGAAATCAGGAATATCACCAATCTTCATGTTTGCATAAGTCAATGCTGACAAGTCCTGACAAGATGGTACAGTATGCCCCATCCCTCCAGGGCTACATAACAATAACTTCAGTTAGTAACATAAAAAGAATCCTGAGGGCCACACTTCTGAAGGTTAGCCAAGAATGAATCATGATTCCAGGCTTCCCTGGAAACATGCAAAGATTAGGCAACCAGACCTGATATTCTAACTCTTTCCCCCATGTAGTGTTGACATGTGTAGGAATAGGATGAGAATATGACCCAGTGATTATGTTCCCCTGCCTGCTTCCTTACCCACCACAGCTTGAGGAAGACATTGTTAAATATCCCTCTTTGATGGGATAAAATATGGCAGGTCTGAGATCTAGGAAAATTTTCTCCTGCTACTTGGGGAGAGTAAACTAGAGTAAGGTGCTATGGGAGAGCTGCTTTGTCTTTTTTCCTAAAGAATATATGAATCTAGAATGCCAATCTTCTATCGAAGTCCCAAAGGAAAGAGTGAAAGCCAGGTTATTCTTTCCAGGCATGATGAAAACGATCCCAGGAAGTCAGAAGATATAGCACAAATTCAATATTTTAGTTATTTCAGGAAAATTGTTTTTTAAGTTACGTTAGTTTTTGCTTTGCAAATAATTCTTATTTATCGGATAAAATGAGAATAAAAATTAAAAATCATCATATGGCATCATATCATATATATAAATTCTTAAATCCACACAGAGAATTTTGCAAATATGGGATTGTTTGCTATATATGCTCCATTAACTTTTTCCCCCTTGACATATCATAATCATTTTCCAGGTCCATAAATATTATTTTAAAGGTTTGTTTATAACAGGTGCACATTCTGGTATTGTCTAGAAGTACTATATTTTTAGCCAAATTATTTATTGCTGACATCTACATTGCTCTGGCCTTTCATGTACATCATACATTATTTTCTTAGGATAAATTCTTAGAGTCAATCAATATGCACACTTTTTAAGAGACTGTGAAAGACTATTTTAGTTTGCCACAATTTACATGTCTGACTTTGGAGATCTTTGTGGACAAACTTGGAATCGTTTAAAACAAAATAAACACCCACAGAGGGTCAGTGTTGACAATTCAGTTACAGAACTCTGTGTGCCAGTGTTGCTAAGGAGCTGACTTTGAGTTCCTTCTCATAGAGACATTATGATTTAAGATGAGACCTTCTCTATTACAAGTCATGTCCCCACCCTCACTAGAAACATCTTACCCTAGTGACACTGATCTTGACTTTTTCCCCCAGTGCTAGAGAAATGAGCAAGCAATGAGTTAATACAGCAAGAGAAAGTTGATCTGAGATCTGAGGAGAAGATGGTTTTCCTCATAAAGTTGTCATTAACACAGGAGTTGATTAACCCCATTAACCCAGGACACAGATTTTGAAATCATAGAAAGGTCTTTTCCTCATTTGAATTACTTCATCACCATCCACAAGTAGTAACTCCAGCGTTGCATTAGCTTTGTATTCGAACTCTGTGATTTTCCCTTGGGGAATGTGAAATATATTCCCTCAGCATTCCCTTGCTATGTCTTAAATATGTCAGCTGGCATTGATGCTACTTTGTGCTGGGTCCATTCTCTTGTTTTCAATTTCCATCTGCAATAATCACCAAAGACACTATTGCTGTGGCAGCAAATCAGAAAAGATAACAGAATATATACTTAGTGTTCTATTTAAAAATATAGAGGTTTAATAGCTGTACTTTGAAGACCAGGTCTTTACATTTCCTTAATGTAATTTTAAAGCAAAACTGTACAGGTTATGCAAATATCTTTACTTTCCTTCCGATTGTCTTAATTGCTTAGAGCTCTTTGAGAAGTAACATCACCTATTCCCAAAAGAAAATTGAGCCCACATGAACAATTACAATGTATTTAAAACACCGATGAGACTATTCTATCTATTTGAAAGAAGTTGGAATTGAACATGCCAGCCTTTCAGGCTACCACCAAGATTGCTTCCACTCCATTATATACCCTTTTCCATTAGTAGCCACCGCTACTAGTTTTAGATTATATAATTTCTTCCACATTGCAGTAAGAGAGGCATCAGGTGAAGAATTTAAGATGAGAAACATTCAAATTATCTAAATTAGTGGCCATTTCCTTTAATGGTCTATACCAAAAGGGCTCCGAAATAAAACCCAGGGGAAAGCAAGACCCTGGAGAAAAGGAGACCTACTCAACCTCCACCAGGGCCCTTTTCTAAGAGGGCGAGAGAGAAATCTGGATTTTATAGTAATTTTTAAAAGAATTTTTTTTCTATTTATTGAGGAGGCACCTTTGATTTTTAGCATATAAGTGAGAAATAATAATTTTATGACATTGAAGGGTAAATGGTTGAAAAACAACCCATGACCCAATGATGGAGGTATTACAGAAGCACCCCCAATTACTTGCTGATCAAAATACGGTGTCAACAAAATTGAAACAGTGCAACAGCTCCTATGCCTGACACAAGCCCCTGACTCCCTGGCCAAATTAGAGAAAAGGGGAAACTACGTCTTTTAACTGTGAAGTTGTCTGCGAGTGAAGGTGGTGGTTGGTTTGCTTTATGAAGTGTATTAGATCAGAGTGAATTCCCATTTGTTTTTCTCCTGGGGCATTAGCTCTCCAGGTAAAAAATTTCCCAGGCAAACTCCTCTTCATTTTTAATGCTGTGAGTTTTGGTAAGTCAAATGCCCCAAGTCTAAATGCTTGAACACCTCAAATCAAACTTTCCCAATAAATGTGTAATCTGGACGCAGGTGAGCATTTTATATTTAGTGAGAAAAAGTAAAGGTCACTTAGCTCTTCAAGGCATATTTTTAAATATTCCAATTTCCCTAGGTGCCAACTATTTGTTTCTTGAACGATCTCGATATTTTACATTCACTAGCCTGGAAAGGTCATTTCCTAGAAATGTAATTCTCTTAACTGGAAATGCCCATGTTTCTCATTGTTGGTTTGAAACATAAAATATGTTAACTTGCATGTAACATGCCAGAAATAGATGTGGTGCTAATTTACACAAAGTTCACAGTCCCAAGTGTGTGTGAGATGAAATTTATGCCCTTTTTTTTCCATATCTTTACAATTCTCTCCTGCTGAACACTGGTTTTCCAACTTTGTGTCTTTAATCATTGAATATTGAAATGTTCTGTTGACACACAAGATGAAAGCTCTGCTCATTCCGCGTCCTCGTGTTTTTTGGATGCACATGCACCAAGAGAACCCCAGCAGCATGAAATTTCACTTCATAAAGCAGTTACGCAAAATTTTTAAAAATATACTTAGAAATAGGATGAGATGACAAAAATGCTTTTCTGTGGCTATTAAAACTTGTATCTACAAAACAGTTGAATAAATATTATTTTGGACTGTGCAAAAAGTGAGGTAGGGCAGCACGGGTAACACAGAAAAGTCCAACGTGAATTGTGTGTGGCCTCTCCCCCTCTTGCTTCTTCAGAGGCTGGTTTCTTGCAGACCTACATGCCTCTTTTTCCTTTTGCTTCCTTTTTCTCCTGAGTTTGCACATTTTTGTCTGAAGATTTATCTTTTTCTGCTGCCTTTTTGGCCCCTCGCCTCTTGGGTTCTCCTTTTACTGCCCCTTAACTACCTTGAACTTCTTCTTGGGCCCATTGGCAAAGGTTATGAAGGGGGCAGTATGGCCAGAGCCTTTGAGAATCTGGGTTGCCTGAGGCATTGCCATTGCCCTTGTTTGTTTTAATAGTACCCTTTTCTGCTTCACATGTCAAGATAGCAAAATTTGCTTGTAATTAGTTGGTTATTAACATTGAATCTTTTCAGTTTGAAGGAGAAATAGATCCCTTGCAATTCACACTGGGGTCTACAACTTTGGGATGTGATTCATCTCAAGATTACTTGGGCCTGTAGAATTATTTTCCTCTTTCAAAAAAATACTTGGGTGGGGATATTTTTCTAGGAAAATTCTTAAATATGACTTTTTAAATTCATTTCTGATCTACCTGTCTGTCTAAAGGCCTGTAGAGAATTTATTTTCTAATAAATTCTATCACCTTGCTCCCCTCCATCTCTCCTTTCCATTCCTTTTTCTGCTATTCTCAGTAACTCTGACCTGAAGAGTTCACCTGCTGCACTAGAGTCTGCAAGGTTGTTTCCCTGACTTTGATGTAGAAATGCAATAAGAAGTCGTGGTTCGAATCCCTGCTTAATCTCTATGTGATATTTGCAAATCATTTAATCTTGTTGAGCCTCAGTTTCCTCATGAAGGTAACAGAATTTGCCACCCAAAAATATGAATTTTGGGGGCAACTAGGTAGCTCAGTCTGTTGTGTATCTGACTCTTGATTTCAGCTCAAGTCGTGTTCTCAGCTCAGGTCATGATCTCAGGGTCATTAGACTGCGCCCCACATAGGGTTCTGAACTGGGCATGGAACCTTTTAGATTCTCCCTTCCTCTCTCTCCCTGTACCCTCCCCCATCCTGTGTATCCTCTCTCCCTCTCTCTCTCTTAAATAAATAAAAAACTAAATAATAAAAGATATATATGTATATATATATTTGTATATGTACATATGTGACTTTGGGGGTGTAGGACTTGCCATTCCAAAATATACCACCTTGATATAATGACTATTTTGAGCTGTAGGCACTTGAAAAGCAACTAATGAAGGGAGAACTTTCTCTGAACTCCCTTTATCTGCCTAGAGACAGATCCTCCAAAAGGAACTCAAATGTCATAATTCATCTCCCCAGGAGTTTTATCAACCAAGGAAGACTGAGTCATATCACAGAAGAGAAGATTATATGTCCACATCACACCCAGATAAACTGTTGCAAACTATCAATCCTCTCATCTATTTTTCTAAGGGCTCATTCATCTTTCATAACAATCAGTCACTTTCCCCTAAGAAGTCTACCCATTCCCCATCAAGATGGTATGTGAATCTGAAATCTAAGCCATATTTGAGAATTACTCACTTCTCCCTCAGTATCTCCCAGATACGTATGAGGTATGCATGTTAATAAACTTTTTTTTATTTTTCTCGTTAATATGGTTTTTATTGCAGAGGCCTCAGCCAAGAACTTAGAAGGGTAGAGGGAAAATCATTCTTCCTCCCCTACACACATTCATAAAACTCTGGAGGCTTATTAGATCACTGTTTCTCAACCTATTATCTCCACTAGTCCCAACTGACCTATGTACAAGATCAGATCTTCTGAAGTATAACTGTGCATGGACATTTCCCAGTGATCTGTCACATGATCTGCCATTGTTCTTGTCCACAGAATGCCTTTAGGCTCTCGATCACCTGCTTGCTTATTGCCAAATACATATGATCATGGCTGCTCCTACTTTCTGGAAGTCCTTATCTTACTTTCTGTCAAGATTCTCCCTAAATTTCATATTCTAGTTCGATGCCATCTTCTTCAGTAGGTCTTTGCTAATCACTTTCTTAATTATCCAAACACACCAAATTCTCTTATATTGAATTATTGTGAAGTCATAAGATTACTTACATGGCAACTTTATGGCCTTAACTTTGAATGTGTGTGTGTGTGTGTGTGTATGAGCTTATCTTATCTCTCTATTTAATGTTAAATACTTGGGGAGCATTATCCATCCAGCCCACCATTATTCACACTCTCTCTCATTACGTTTAGAGCTGCAGTTCTCATACTTCAGGAACACCAGAATCAATGAGAGGGTAAAATGAAACAGATTGCTGGGACTTATCCCCAAGAGGTTCTGATTCTGTTGGTCAGGCAGGGCCCACAAATTTGCATTTCTACAATCTAACAGTGCTGAGTATGCTGGTGGTTAGGGAATTATAGTTTCTAAAGCACTCCTGTGCAGTAAAACTCTTGGTGTTAGAGTTAGAAATGTCTGGATTTGAATCTCCATTGTTTAAAATGTTATATCATGATATATCTGGAATATTTCTCCTTTCCATTCTTATTTCTTCAAAAAAATAAATATTTTTATATATTGTAGGAATTAGGAAAGATGGAAATTAAAATGTTTATATAGGTCCTATTTGTTCTTCCTTAACTCTTTCCCTTATTCATAACCAAACCTTGATATTACTCTACTGGGTTGCTTTCATGATCATGCCTAGAGAAGTCCAGGTCTCTTGCAATGGGCTTCATGGTTCCCAGGAATTCCCTCATTATAACATTTTTACACACTTTATGTGTAACTGCTTCTTTAATTATCTATCTTCTTTATCTTCTTTGATAAATTGTAAGATCTCTGAAGGCAAGAACCATAAATATGCTAGTATTTATCTGTAATCTTGATTCAGTACATACTACAGAAAGGAAGCACAATAAATAGTTATTGAATAAAAAGGGAGAGAGACAGAGATAAAAGAGAAAAGAAAGAAAGAAAGACTATTGCATCCAATGAAATGGGAATCACAATAGCTACCAGACAATATTATTTCCAAGAAAAGGGGTGCCTTGGTGGTGGCTCAGTTGGTTAAACATCTAACTCTTGGTTAATGATCTCACGGCTTGTGGATTCTAGCCTCATGTCAAGCTCTGCACTGACAGTGTGGAGCTTGCTTCAGATTCTGTTTCTCCCTCTCTTCTGCCCTCCCCACTTGCTTTCTCTCTCTCTCAAAATAAATAAACATTTTTAAAGGAAAAAAATGTAGTATACATTTAAGCATGTTAAACTAACAAATATTAGTTATCTTTCCACAGTAAGCTACCTCTTTAGCATATTATGAGAATTAAATAAATGATGCAGTTCTTCGGATAGTGTCTGCTGCATATTATATACTCAATAAACACTAATCCCCAATAATAAGGATCATAGTTGGTACTAAATAACTATTTGTTGGTTGAATTAAGGAACACAAAATGTTTATTACCTTGATCAGAAACTTGGCCAAATGGTCAAAGTGAGTACGAAAGGGGAAACCATATTTATTGGGATCTATCATGTGTCAGTTGTTATGTCAGATTGTATTTTCTCAAAATAGTCACAACAACTATATTTCCTATTGTCTGTAGTCTTCTGACAATGTGACTTTGGCATTCCTTCCAATGAGAGGTGGTCCCTTATATTCATACCCTTGAATCTGAATGGGTTTGTTACTAGAATTCAATAAAGCTATGTGACCTCCTCAGCCAAGTCTTAAATGATGCCACTGTTCCATCTGGTTCTCCTGGGACACTCATCTTTTGATCTCTAAATCATCGTAAAAAAGTCTGAGGTCACTATACTATGAAAAAGCCTAGACCACATGAAGGGGTTACATGAGTCTTCTGCTCACAATACCAGCTAAAGTCCCTGCCAACAGTCAGATCAACTCTCAGACATAAGAAACTGACGTATACAACTCACGTGATGATACTTCACTCCACTCCGTCTTCGAGTTCTTCCAGCTAAGGCTCCAGACAATGGAGCAGATACAAGCTATTCTGCCTGAACCCTTCCCTTCCAAATCTCTGACTCACAGATGTTTTAAGCTAGTAAATTTTAAGATTATTTTTTACACAATTATAGATAACCCTAACTGTTAATACAGACTTAATTAGCTTAATAAATGTGCACCACAATATTATGAGGCTGTATTTACTACACCCAATTTGCTAGTGAAGATACTAAGTGTCAGTAGTAAAAACACGTTTTTACAAAGGATCCAACAGGTCAATGGCTAAGCTGGTAACCTGATCTCTTTGACTTCAAGGCTTATATGCTTTTTATTACTGGGGGTTTGGGGGAAAGTTCTATGTCCTCAAGACATCATTTTAACAAGTAAAAACTTTTGTAAAGTCCCACTCATTATGTTAAGCTATGCTTGATTTCTCTTAGGTCCTAAGAAGATGGTAATTTTCATAATCAACCAGAACTATCAATGACAATTGTCTTTCTCAATTCAAGGACTAAATTATCAAATCTAAAGCAGTCACATGATTTTCTGGGTGTGTCCACCAGTGTCTGACTTAGGGAGGGCAGACCTAAGCATTTATCTTTGGTAGGCTAGAATGATTGCATTTTAAATCATCAGTTGAACAGTTGGTGGGCTAGAATCATTGTGTTTTAAATCAGTTGAACAGATAAAAACCTGTTCAATTGATTTTTAGATCTCACACTGGGAAATATTTGCAGTATGTACAGTGAGAATTCATGGTATCTGGTGTGTGTGAAAGAGAAAGAGAGGAAATGAATGTTCACTTGTGATAACTAACATCTTGTAACCAGACGAAGGAATCCATGGCACAATAGGGCTGGCAGAGGTTTCAAAGAAAGGAGGAGACTACAAGTTACTTTATTTGTTTAATGTATCTGCTCAGTACTGGCCACTGTCTACAGAATAAAGCCTACACTCCTCAGTATGGGCAAACCTGCACTATCAGCATTAATTCCATGATTCTTTGTCCTCCACATCCTATTCAACACTTGGAACAACTACTTCTTTCTCTGGAATTACTTATTTATGTTTCTATCTCTTTGTACTATAATATACTTAAGGCCAAGGACTCTCTATGCTGTTCAACTTTAAATTCTCAACATTTCATTCAATTCTTAATAAAGAGGTTACCAAGAAATGGCATTGAATTAACAAGTCATTGAGAATGTCATTCATGAAAAATAATAAAAATATAAGAAACTTCCCTTCCCTTTTTGTCTTTCTTCCATAAGTGAGAAATGCTCCTTTGGAGAGAAATTTTGAGAAGATTATAAATTACTTGAGATAGAGTGCAAGGTCATATTTTGAATGGCTGTGAGTTTCTACTAGATGGTAGTTAATTTGATATTCTTTCTGGTGGTTTTCCTCTACTTTGGGGAAAGGGAATACAGAAGAGGATTGGCTTTTTCTAGGGAAGATTGCTGTGCTTTGCCAAACCAGTAGGGCCAGAGTAGATTTCAGAAAAGAAAAAGCAAGTATTTTTCTGCTTAGGGCTGCTTTTATTAATATAATAATAGTTCAGAGTAATCTACTGAGCACATAGAATGTATCATACAAGGAGATAAATGGTTTACATGGATTATCAGAGTGGATGCTCCCAAAAATCGAATCCCAATCTACAGAAGGATTAAACTACAGAGGGATTATTAGCAGTGAAGACTGAATTGAGGTGCCTGGGAGGCTCAGTCAGTTAAGCATCCAACTTCAGCTCAGGTCATGATCTCATGGCTCTAAATTCAAGCCCTACATCGGACTCTGTACTGCAGCTGGGAGCCTGGAACCAGCTTCAAACTCTGTGTCTCCTCGCTCTCTGCTACTCCCCCACTTGTACTCTCTCTCTCTCTCTCTCTCAAAAATAAATAAAACAAAAAAATATTTAAGACTAAAGCAATTAATGCTGAGATACGAGGTAGGCTTTCTGTGGAGAGAGCTGTCTATGAAAGCTTCTGGCTTCAAGACCTGTGGATCCAAAAGCTCTTACCCACATTTCCAAAATCCCTCAAATTCCCAAACCTTCAAAACTTGGAAAATCAGACATATTTTTTCAGTTTATGGAAAATCAGTGGGTGAGGAAACTTGGCCTGTACTGATAACAGACTATTAGTAAAATTGCTTTTTATCTTATTTGGTGTAAAAATCCATAAAGCTTGCTACAGACATACTAAGTGTTTGGAGAGTTGTTTGTTTGTTTTTTCTGGGCCTGCTATAGTGTGCATAATATACAGTATATTTGTCCAGTACTATGAAGCTACATTCCAAAAAATTATGATATCCACCATACATATGGCACCAAGAGTTTCAGATCAGGATCTGTGGATATTGTTCTTTACCTTTGTTGTTCTTTTTCTTTCTTTTTTTCATTTTTGAGAGAGAACAAGAGCATGAGCAGGGCAGGGGCAGAGAGAGGGAGGCACAGAAGATCCAAAACAGGCACCTCACTGACAGCAACAAGCTGTATGACATGTGGGGCTTGAACTCACAAACCACAAAATCATGACCTGAGCTGAAATCAGACACTCAACCAACTGACTAACCCTTTTTCTATATGGATGGTACCTATTGGATGTAACCAAATCTTGCTTTCTTTATCTTGTACCCTCCCTCATTCTTCTTGTTTCTACACACAATCTCCACACGATAATTCCCTTTATCTCTATGCAAATATTCCTCCTCCTTCAAGAGTCCAGCATTTTAACCAGACAACCACTCCTTGTCATTGTAATTTCTGGATCACTTTCCACTGAAGATTCTAGCACTGACCACAGTTTTTCTCTGTTTCTACATCTGCCTTCAAAGTTCACGTTTGTGTGGTATTCCTTATAACCCTCAGCCCTTAGCATTTTCATCTCAGCTCCTCATCCTCATTATCTGCCTTTTATAAGTCACATCTCAAAACTTGGCATCACCTAGAACTGTCTCTAAAAAATTGTGCTTCCAGGCGGCTGGGTGGCTCAGTTGGTTAAGTGTCTGACTTTGGCTCAGATCACCATCTCACGGTTCATGGGTTCGAGCCCTGCATCAGGCTCTGTGCTGACAGCTCAGAGCCTGGAGCCTGTTTCAGATTCTGTGTCTCATTCTGTCTCTGCCCCTGCCCCACTTGTGCTCTGGTTCTCTCTGTCTCTCAAAAATAAATACATGTGAAAAATTTAAAAACGAGTTGTGCTTCAAGATTTCTCATTCAGGCCCCAACACTCCCGCTCTTCCTTTCCATTTTGCCCAATAAATTTATTCTCAGATCTCAATACCCTCATTTTCTTCCAGTTGATCAATGTAGTGCCTTCTCATGTCCTTCCTTTTTTCTGAAGTTTATTATCATCTTAACTTTCTTCTTGACTATATTATCAGCATCCTTGCTCCTATTCACCCTCTTCACCTTTCCAGAACATTCTGAACTGATTCTGATCTTAGTACCACTACCCACAAACTCTTCATTTGCTATGTGAATTACTTCCTGTTTCCCCATAGTACACTGCTTTTTCTTTTTTGCCTCTCTAATAATCTGTGTATTTTCTTTGCTTAGGAAGCTTCTCTCGTCTCCCTTACTTCATCTGCTAGGGTGTAGTTTAGGTATTATTGTCTCTGGGAGGCCTCTTCTAATCTCTCTTTGGCTCCCAACCGTAGCCCCGGGAGATACCACTAACTTTCATTCCCATAGTAGCTAGAGTGCAGCTTTACCTTGAGTTCCCTCCTTGGTTACTTGCTTGTCCGACTCTTGGGCACTGTTGGACTGGGACTATGTCTTCTGTAGTTTTGAATCCTTATCTTCTACTACTTAAAAATGCACTTGTATATAAATGAAAAGAATGACTGTCAGAAAAGATTCTGAGAAAGTAATAAAAATGGTCAATTCGTGTGAAATTTGTATGTTATCTCTCAGGAAAATGAATCTGGCCAAGATAAGTACACTTTGAACGCAAATAATGTGTTTTTTGTGCAATTCCACCTACCTAGCTCTCCTCTATCTCTCAGCAAATGTTTAAATTAAAAAAGAAAAAGAAAAGAAAAGAAGGAACAGCTCTCTCTAGCCAAAGTAATCAAGAGAAAGTCTTTGTCATATATAGACGGGAAATGTTGCAATTATGCTGGGCAGGGCTTTTGAGCCACATCACGCCATAACTCACTTTCTGTTCCATCTGCCATGACCCTACGCCCTTGCCAGAGCTGACGTGACCAGAGTCAGCACCTGATGAGCAGGTGGCCATCCAGGAGCTGGCCACAAGGGGCAATGTGACCTGACATGGTAGCTTAGCTTCACAGGCCTGCTCTGCATCACACAGTGACAGGTGATCTAGTCAGATGGTCTCCCGGGAATTTTGAGAACCGTCCAGAGACTAAGTGAGTGAGTCAGAGCAGAGAGGTGACTACACTGAATCCTCAACATCTCAGACCAGTAGTTTAGGGAACCCCACATCAGACTGCTAAGCCCCCAAGGGTCCCCGAGCTGTTGTGTGCCCTGCACATTCAGGAAGCCAGGCTGAGCGGCTGCGTGACTTGCTCCCTGGTATTTTTTACCTTCTGTGTTTCCTCCCATCACCCGAGACAACCAAGTATGGCTTTATTCCTTACACTCTAAAAATATCTGACAGATTCTTAAATACAAAATCCATTAAGGTGAGGAAATGTATTCCTCTCATTTACAGTCTAGCTCCAGTGCCTAGATCAGCTTGTAGAACTAGAAATCTTGGAACTTAAATATTTGCCAAACGAATAAATAACTAACACATTAATTCGGTCAATTTTCTATAATTCAAGAAACTGAGTCCCATTAAGTTGAGCTTTGCATCTGACTGCCTGGGTTTAAATAGGAAAGCCTCCTTGTCCTAGACAGATGACCTGACTCCTTCTCTCTGGGATTTAGTTCAGCTTAGTTTCACATATAAAATCAGAATGCTAATGTTACTTATCTCATAGAGTATTGTTAAATGTGATGAGAAAATTCAGAGTGTGCCTGGCATATAGTAAACACTCAGTAAATGTTGGTTCTTATAATAATATTATCGTTCATTGCTAATTTGGCTCCAGGTATAATTACCCTCGATAAGACCATATTTACAAAAATAGGGAATACAAGTTCACAACACAAAAGTAAGAATAAAGGGTGGAAGTTAGAAATCCTGGGTTCAAATCCTTCCGTCATGAGCTTTGTGATCCAAGATAAATTAGTTAAGTTTTTGGTTCAATTGTTCATACTTCTGGAGAAGGAGTCAGAGTTAGACACTCTCAGAGGTCACTTACAGCATTAAAATTTCACGATTTTACATGAAAGATGATTCAATTTAATTCATATCATTACTTATTAACAACTGTAATTAAAATGTTTGGAGAAAGATGATTGATTCAGGCATGGTTTGGGCATTTCTTTATTTGGGCACATAATTCCCAAGAAGGAAGGTAGGCCCACAGAGTAACAATTATTTATATTATAAGTTAATTCAATTACCATGTAATAATTAAATTAGTCCCATGCTCCGTGCTATGTTCATGGAGGTTGTTCAATAAATATTAACTGACTGACTGGTGTGATATCTTAAGTAGATTTGATTGACCAATTAATAATAATTAAATCTGCAAAAGCCATCAGATTGGGTATAGCTTAGTTTTGGCCAGTAAGAAGAGGTATATTTGCCAATTCAATTGACTTCCTTTTTATTATTTAATTTGGTTTTTAAGACATCTCATAATTCAAGTGGCAAGTATTAACATTTTTTGTAAAGTGAACCTAATTTTCAGAATAAGTGCTGATTACGCTGGTTAAGAAGACAAATGAGGCTAATCGGAGCTGTCCCTTCTCAGAAGAGTGGACCTGTCTCGGTGGCTTAGGCCCAGGGGAAACCCCTTTGGGTGTTATCAACAGCCCACACCTTATTGATAACATTTATTGGTTCAGTTCACATGAAGTTCTCAGGTCTCTGACTGCAACATTTGCACATGCTTGAGGAAGAGGGCTCTTTGTAAAGCTGGAGAGCCAAGCAGTTGGGTTTTCTCTGAGTTTTTGCCACTTTTCAATGCGATGCCAGAATCAAAGTGTCAGCTTTCCAGTTTCCTGACTCCCAGATCTCTGGCCTCTTGCTGGTCTCCAGTAATCCCTTAGAACTAATCTAATGACTCCCTCAGAGACACTAGCTTCTCAGATAATTCTGAAACTTATTTCACATAATCCTGTCGGTGAGTTCAAGTTTTGAAAAACAAAGCCCATGAAGTAAAATTGAACCATACTTGTTCAACTTTAAGGGAGGCAAGGGAGCACCTAGCATCTATCTGACTAAACGAGAGTAGGAAAATAGTAGAAGCAACCACAAATAAATATCTTTACAAAATGATTTTACCACAAGAGGTACATATCCACTAAGTCACTTCCACTGAAACCCTGGTAACATTTGTCCAAGGTTCTCCTTAGAATTGTCTTTTCTGAGAACTCCCCTATGACCCAACAATAGCACTGCTAAGGATTTACCCAAGGGATAAAGAAGTACCGATGCATAGGAGCACATGTACCCCAATGTTCATAGTGGCACTTTCTACAATAGCCAAATCATGGGAAGAGCCTAAATGTCCATCAACTGATGAATGGATCAAGAAGATGTGATATATATATATACAATGGAGTACTATATGGCAGTGAGGAAGAATGAAATATGGCCATTTGTAGGAAAGTGGATGGACCTTGAGGGTGTCATGCTAAG
>NC_043702.1:24394755-24399265 GCF_006229205.1 Suricata suricatta
TTCATAGGTCTAACAGGAGAGACCTGGCAGGGGACCATGGGGAGAGGAAGGGGGAAAGAGAGTGGGGAAGAGTGAGGCACACAGCTCAAGGGAAACTACTGAATACTGGAGACGAACCATGGACTGAAAGGGGAGGGGGAGGGAGGGGGTGATGGTCATGGTGGGGGGCACCTGTGGGGAGAAGCACTGGGTGTTATATGGAAATCAATTTGACAATAAACTATTATAAAAAACAAAAACAAAATAAACTTAAAAAAATTTTTTTTAATTTAAAAAAAATAAAGTTTTCCTAAAAGCTAAAAAAAAAAAAGAAGATGTGGTATATACATACAGTGGAATATTATTCAGAGATCAAAAAGAATGAAATCTTACCATTTGCAACAACATGGATAGAACTCGAGTATATTATGCTAAGTGAAATTAGTTGGAAAAAGACATATATGATTTCACTTATATGTAAAATTTAAGATATAAAACAGATGAACATAAAGGAAGGGAAGCAAAAATAATATAAAAACAGGGAGGGAGACAAACCATAAGAAACTCTTAAATATAGAGAACAAACAGAGGGTGCTGGAGGGGGTTGGGGTGGGGGGATGGGTAAATGAGCAAGGGGTATTGAGGAGGATGCTTGTTGGGGGGAGCACTCATTGTCACATATAAGTGATGAATCACTAAATTCTGCTCCTGAAATCATTATTACACTGTATGCTATCTGGCTTGGATGTAAATTTTAAAATTATTTAATTAATTAAAAAATTAAAAAATTAAAAAAAAAAGAATTGTCTTTTCTGGGGGGCGGGGCGGGTGGCTCAGTCAGTTAAGCTTCCAGTTCTTGGTTTTGGTTCTGGTCTTGATCTCATAGTTTGTGAGTTTGAGGCCCATGCCGAGCTCTGAGCTGTCAGTGTAGAGCCTGTTCGGTATTTCACTTCCTCCCTCCTGCTCTGCCGTTCTCCAACTTACACTTTCTCTCTCTCTCTCTCTCTCTCGCTCTCAAAATGAATAAATAAACTTAAATAAAAACTCACAATTGCCTATAATTGTTTTAAAAAATGTTTTGTCTTGCTTTAGCTTTCCAGGATCATTTTGGCTAGGAAATTTTAAAATGCCTGGCGCTATTAGCCAAAATTTATCTATCCAGATGTATTTTGTTTTAAACTATAATTAGCTCTTTTATTTACATGCTACTGTACCAAGCATTTATATACCATATGTATAATGTGATCATCCTGTATTATATGGAATACAAGCATTATTAACAGATTTCTAATATTATTTGTAGTAATATAAACATATAATCAAGAGATGTTAAATGACTGAACAATCTCAAAGTCATTAAGGTACAGAAACAAGAAAGAGGGTTTCAGATTCTGAGTTCAACCCCCTGCATTTCTGTGACTCATTTTGCCACAAGGGTCCATTGGCTCCCTTGCAACAGACAATGAATGAGCTAAGCTGTCAGGACATGAGCAATTAAATTTTACTTGACTGGAGATAAAGAAGAAACACTATTTCTTAGACACTGAGAGACATAAAGGATACAAGAATGAAACAAGGATGATCAGCTGACAGATTAGGATGCGAAGTTCCTCTTCCAAATATCCTTCTTTGTCATCTTCACACTCCCCCCAGGAATTAGCTGGGTATAAGCTATTATTTTTAACACCGTGGAGGTTCAACCTGTGAAAGAAAGGCATAAGGAAAGCTTCATAAACAAGTAAACTGGCCTTTAATTTAAAGCTTGCAGTGTAAGCACCAAAATCTTAAACTCGTACTGCTGTATCCCTGGGTTAAAGTATTGTGTACACATTCATGGACCTTGATTCATCCCTGAGGCCTCCCATAGGAAATATATCATGTTTGTCTTATTTCTGTCAGAAAATTCTTGTTTGGCTTCTGAAAAGCATTAAAAGTTCTAGAGATTCTAAGTATTAAATGTCTTTCCCAATGTAAAGCATATCTCCAAACCACTAGAAAATATGCAATTTTTCATAATGTTTTCATTCCTTAAAAGAAGATACTTAACATTTGATTGATTATATTCTGACAACAGGCCAAATGCCAAATACTTGTTCAGTCCTATGGAGTTTAGTCTTTGGCTCTTCACCCCCAGTTTCCAGACCTGCTGCCATAGTCTAACCAGCTTACCTTGGAATTACCATTATTTGGAAGTGGCATATATTATTTTTTCCTAGATTCTGGAAGTCACTCTAATTAAGCTTAAAATATATATAAATATATTTTTAAAAATATATTTTAAGTACATAAATGTGTGTATAGTGTTTTATTATTAAAACGTTAAGTAAATGGCCCAACTAGGAATTTAATTACATAATTTTTTCCATCCGTCTACCTTGTTCACAGTCAATGAAGGAAGAAGGTGATAATTCAGGTAATCTTTCAACTTCTGACTCTCCAAGGTGACAGAAAAATGTATTCGATGGTAATTTATATCTTATTTTCTCTGTTGTGAAAGAACCAAAGCTATTTGTACTTTGTTCTCTGAATTTTCTTCTCTGACATTCCAGAAGGTACTGCCTTATTTTTTTCTTCCCAGGGACTTGTACACATTCACCTTCATAGCGCTTGTGAAAATCTAAAGCAATTGAAGGGTTTCTCGTAAGAAGACAGAGGAACTCCTCCTTTGGTAGAACACTCAGAGTGAGACAATGGTTGAGGCTAGGAAAGGGCAGTGTTTGGCGGCTACAGGTGTCCTCACAGGGGTGTGAGACAATGTAACAATCTCTCAGGAGAATGGATACACAAGACACTTAGGAAGGCTGATGCGTGGTCCTCGCCTTGGCAGGGCTCCCTTTTTCCAGTAAGAGCAGAGAAGTGGAGGAGTCAATGGTTATCACAAAACGGATTTCCGTAATGAGCGCACTGGCTTTATCTGTACGGACTGAAACTGTAGTGGTCAATCGTGAAGGTTTTGCTCTGCATAAGCTACATAGGCCAATTGGAATCTTTAAAAAGACAACTGAAATTTACCTCCAGAGCATCATGAAGCAGAGAGAGAATCAGATTTAATTTAATTTAAAGAAATAAAGTGCCATAAGCTTTTCACATGCCTGTCCATGTGTCTACAAATTCATATGCACTAAACTATGCTACCACCCCAAAGGCTGGTGAGGGACTCAACTTTCTATTCCTTTCAAAGTGTGTGCCTGACACTCCATCATCTGAATGTCTGGCTCATAAAATCCCTGAAGCTGGCACTGACATATTCTTATTACTTCTAGAGGAGAGAAAAATTCATGATACTTAACATTAATTTTTTTTCTCCACACCAAAAAATTTCCTTTTTGTCATCCATCTCTTTATAAGACAGAGAAGAAGACTAGACCTGGACGAGAGGACAACAAAGCACACCAGTCTCCCCACTGTGGTTAGCAAACTAAATTACCGTTCAGTGACCCTTGCATTTGAGGTTCTTCGATCCAAAAATGCAGCTAATGTTACTGCAATTATTCTAAATTACAACTGCATAGGGTACACTTATTTCTGAATAAACGCTGTGGTAAATTCCTTTTAAAAACAAATAATTCCTTTTACATGGGAGTAGGAAGCACTCACTATGTTTAACAGTTTTTATTTTTTATTTTATTTTTTTAATGTTTTATTTATTTTTGATACAGAGAGAGACAGAGCATGAGAGGGGGAGGGGCAGAGAGAGAAGGAGACACAGAACCGGAAGCAGGCTCCAGGCTCTGAGCTACCTGTCAGCACAGAGCCTGATGCAGGGCTCGAACCCACGGACGTAAGATCTGACCTGAGCCGAAGTCGGAGGCTTAACCAACAGAGCCACCCAGGCGCCCCGTTTAACAGTTTTTAAAGAAGATACACCCTTGTGTCATAAAACTTTGGATTATCACACTAATAAAAAACGCAATATTAATGATGTGTTTATTAGAATGATAAAATCCAAGGTGAACCCGGGCTCATCAGTTTCTCAATATTACTTTTCATGAAAAGTGGCTGTATCCCAAGAAAGAGCAGCAGGTATTATGCTAAAATGTTGAGAAAAGGTGGAGAGTGCTTGGCAGGCTCTTCTTTGATATTCTTCTCTTTACTCAGACCAAAGCTCACACCTGTAGGGGGGTGGAAGGCACTAAAGCAGGGTCGTTTAACAACTGAGACTTAAGAAGTGATTGCAAGGACAGTAGGGGAGCCAAAACCTGCTTTCACTAATAAAACCTCAGGTCTCCTTTGAAAATCTTCCCATCTCCTGTTCACAGTCCAATGGCCCAACATGATCCATATCCAGACTCACTCCTACACAAATATCTTAGATTCATTTGTTAAACAAATAAATTAGTGAACAAAGGCACACTCGAACAATCTATTATTTTCTTACTGATAGTTGAATATGTTAAAAAAAGAAAGAGAAAAATAAGAAATTTCTAACATAGACAGTCACATTGACTGCTCATGGGGGAATTAACATCTTTGCAGTTACGGACAAGGCATCAAATACAAATCTTAGATAAACAAGAGAGCATCTTCATTT
>NC_043702.1:24399365-24415650 GCF_006229205.1 Suricata suricatta
AACTACCTTTCACATGTGACTTACCTAGGTGAGCTCTAGTTACCTAAGACCCTGCAAATCACCATACTTTCTCTAATAAATGATTAGCTTCATTGTTTGTCCCTACAGGCCAGTCTTGACCAAACACCTTCCAATATAACCACACTTTAATCAAGCTTCTCCTTTTCCGAGGTCCCTGAACTTTGGCCCACTGTGAAGCATAAGCAACCATTTCAGAACAACTCCTTAATGAAAATGAGCTGACAACAAAACAAAACAAAACAAAATATTCTGCTCAACTATCTGATTGTGCCATCTGATGATCATATGCACCCACCTCTGGTTTTTTTCTAGTCTTATTTACTTCTCCCTATATAGGAAAAATCCTTTCTTTCTTTCCTTCTTTCTTTCCTTCTCTCTTTCCTTCTTTCTTTCTTTTTCTTTCTTTCTTTCTTTCTTTCTTTCTTTCTTTCTTTCTTTCTTTCTTCTTTCTTTCCTTTTTTCTTTCTTTTTTCTGTTTATTTATTTATTTTGAGAGAGAGAGATAACAAGTGTGGGAGGGTTATAGAGAAAGAGAGAATCCCAGCCAGTCTCCACACAGTCAGCATAGACCCCGATTCAGGGTGAGATCTCAGGAAACGTGAGACCATGACCTGAGCAGACATTTAACCAGCTGAGCCATCCAGACACCCTGGAAAAGCCCTTTCTACCTGACCTTTGAGATAATTCTGGATCTTATGGTTGGAGTGTTCTTTCAATTATAGTAGTCCCTCTCCCTCTATTAAAATAGTTCCCTTCCTTAGATCCTGGACCCTCCTTTTCTTATTGCTGTAGTCCATCTTCATTACAATAATTCACCTCCTCTGTTTCAATAGTTTTTTTTTAATCAGTTTCTCCTTATCTAAGTCCAAATCAGCTTTTTATCTGATAGCCCTCATAGGTCAGCTAAAACTCAAGCTTAATCATTTGAGTGAAATTCTCAGTGAGGCAAATTTAAACCACGTTTAGTAATTCTATGAACTTAACAAACATTTAGGAAAATTGAATTTACATTGATTGTTATTTCCCTCAAGCACCCAAGGAAAAAAGAAAAAAAATTTACACCATTTAAGGGTGTCATAAAAATCTAATCAAATCATCTGCTTCTGCCTGGATTTTGAATTATTATAGGAATAAGGAATAAGTGATATATTTAAAACCCTAACTTAATTAACATTTCCTCTGCCACCTTACTCTTGGATTCTCTCTAATTGGTTTTATCTTTTGCCTCTGAAATTGCCCCTAAAAAATGTTCTAATGGTATCAGTCATTCCCAAGAATATGTAAGAGTAGTTATTATTAAAAAATTTTAACACACAACTCAATACAATTTTTAATAATTTTTACTTTGTTGATGTGAAGTTGGTGATGCAGAAGAAAGGGAAAATGGTATGTTTGAAAAACTTTGCTTGATTTTGAACCCACCATTACTATTTTTATATTAATTGATGAAAAGACACTCCTAAGTTAAATTGCTCTGGAAAGATGACATATCCATAAATTCACTGAAGAAGTGTCCAGTTTTGGCAAAAGCATTTGTGTTGGAAAGTCCTCATCATTTATGTGGAAGAGAAAGAGGAAAGAAAATAATATGAGTATAGATGTAGGACTAGAGGATTAAAAAGGCCTGAAAGTATAAAATGGAGAAAAAGCCTGATGTGTGTGTGTATATAATATATATCTACATAATTAATGTAGATTAAATATATAGATTATATACATTTTAAGGTGTCTTCCTTTCAGTTTAGCTTAAAGGTATAATTTTTCATTATTTCCAGATAATTCTTACAGTTTACATTTTAAATAAACTAGGTAAAACAACTACATTTTCTATTTCTTAGTAAAACACAAATTATAGCAAAATTTAGCAACAGATTTAGCTTTTGATTTATTATTGTAAACAAAGATATCTGCTTTTTGCAGTAATTACTTGTAGAATAAATCTTTTAAACTGGGTGATAAAGAGCAGTTTAAAAGGACTTTAAAAAATAACTTCCTTTTAACTTCAGTCTCAACATTTTTTATTTATATTTCAAATATTACAGGAGAGTGAACTGAAGAAATGTAGGACATTTTATCTCTACAGCTTCCAGAAGATTGAGAGGACTGTGGCTGAGAGATTGATGAGAGGCAATAATAGGACACCAAGTTGTCCTCCAAAGTCAGTTTCTTTGTTCTTGATGTATTCTGTGTGAGTTTCTGATTTCACTGAGAATGAGGAACAAAAGTCTCTATGCCCTCATCCAGAAGCATCACATGGACAAAGACCCTTAAGGAAATGGTAATGTGGAAGCCACTGCACTCAATCTCAGGAATAAAGGGTCTGGGGGAAAAAAGGGTTGGCCCCAGCTAGTCAAACAAAGTTTAGGTTAGCAGTGAGATAAGGCAGTTTCACAGGCTCTGAACCACAGGCAAGGTAAATGTCTGATCCAATCAGCACCGTTTATTCAGAAAACTGCACCCATATAAAAGGTGACTTTCATGGAGGATACATTGTGCCTACCACTACATGGCAGGAGATAGTCCAAGATAATACCATTCTGACCCCACCCCACAGCAGTGAGAGAATAAGTCTTCACACATCCAATAATAAAAATAATTTAAAAAATTTTAAAGACTACTATTAGCTGATGCCTTGTCTAAATAACATTAGCACTCCGATCTTAACTGCCAACTCTTCAGACCACAGGAAGAATATCTGCTGGTTTTAAAGGATGTCCCTTGTTTGAGGCTTGAAATTTGGATTCTAAAAAAATGTGAGAGTTAAAGCTAAAGTATGCATGGTATTGGATTGCATAGATGAGTCCACAACTTTGATATTTGTTTTTACCATTTTGCCTCTCCCTCCTATGACTCACATGAAATAAGATATACTCATTAGGGTACACTTTGATGAATTTTGATAATTGTATACAATCTTAGAGTCATCACAAAATGAAGATATAGAAAAATCCCCAGCATTCTAAAAATGCTCCTTGTGACTCTTCATTCTACATCATCTCCCCCATTTCTGTCATAGGCAGCTACTGATCTTCCACCACTACAGTTTTTCTTTTTTTAGAATCTTATATAAATAGAACAATGCAGAATATGGTGCCTTTTTATTTTACTTTTTTCATTTAGCGTGGTGTTTTTTGAAATTTATCTATGTTGTTGAATGTCTTAAGATTTGCTCCTTTTTACTGTTGAGTAATGCTATGTAATATAGGTGATTACGACCAACATTTACCAATTGATGGACATCGAGTTGTCTCCAGTTGTCTACTCTTAGAAAGCATGATATGTTGATTATTTGTATGCAAGCATTTGTATTTTCAATTTTATTGGGTAAATACGTAGGAGCAAGATTGCTAGGTTGTATCATTCAGATGTGCCTATTTTATAAGAAATTGGTTTACTATTTTTTAAAGTTGTCGTACCATCTTGCAATTCTACCAGCAACATATCAGGGCTTCTTGCCGACATTTGGTATTATCAGTCTTTTTAAGTTTGGTCATTCTCAGAGATCTAAAGTGTATCTCATTGTGGCTTTAAATTCCATTTCCTTGATACCTAATATTATGAATTGAATTTGTCTCTTCAAAGAAATATTGAAATCCTAAGCCTCATTATCTGATACATTGACCTTATTTGGAAATAACATCATTGAGGATCTATTGAGTTAAGACAAGGTCATACTGGAGTAGAGTGGGCATCTAATGCAATATGACTAGGGTTTTTATAAGAAAACAGCTATGAGAAGACAGAGGCACAGTTCAAAACAATATATTCTTAACTGACTGTGTGTTGCCTGAAATAGTCCCAATAACAACTTCTTTAAAATGAAATATTTTGATTACATTCAACAAATATTCATTCAAAGACTTACGTGCCAAGTGCTAAAGAGTTTTAGTGCTGCCTGAAGACATGCTCACTGCCCTTGAAAATGTTCTGGCAAAATTAAATTTGAGCAGATTATGCCCAAATAAGAATTGGTATGCATAGTTTAATATAAAAAAAGTAAAATAAAAACTTAAGGAAGAAATTTAATGCACAGAGATCTTAAGGAAGAGAAGATAAAACTTCTAGTGTTGGAGATAAGAAAGTGTTCATGCAGAAAGTATTTGATGCAAATTTTGCAAGATAAGCAAAATTATAGAAGATCTTCAGCCTGAAAGAATGCATTCCTACTGCACATTTCCATCTGGAGGCACATCTTCATGCCTCTGAAACAGAATATTTACAGATCTGGACTCAGGTCCTTCTCCCGCCTGTGTTAAGAAAATCAATGTCAGGGCCTGAGGTTACAAATTTGAGATTTGTGTTTAACTGCTCCTCTTTCTCATCCTTCTGCATTTCAACTGATATTTTGATTTGTCTCAGAAACATCTAATTATCATTGTATGCTTAACAGAGTTCAGTACCTTGATCTCTTTCACTCCCATCTCCCCTTGTGGTGTGCCCAGCCTTCAGAGTGGCCCTCAGTAATCCCCATCTCCTCTTATTAAAATGCTTTGGTAATACCCTCCCACAATGTCACAGATCTGGCAGACATCATGATATATTCCTTTTGAGATTAGATTATAAAAGATAATCCAATGTCTGTCTTTGTTACATTGTTACTCCCTCTTTTCCTTCCTTCATTGGGAAGCCAATGGTTATGTCATAGAGCACTTATGGAGAGGCCCATGTGGTAAGGAACTGAGAGCTCTTCCAACAGTCACATTGGAAGCAAATTGTCCAGCCCAAATCAAGACTTCAGAGAACTGCTGTCATGGCCAACTTCTTGACTAAAATCTCACAGGAGGCCCTGAGGCAAACCATCCAGACAAGGTGCTCTTATTTTCCTGACTCTTGGAAATAAATACTTATTGTTTTAAGATGTAAGCTTTGAGATAATTTGTTATGCAGCAGTAGTGACTAACTAATATACCCTTTATGTCTCTTAATTTTCCATACTAATACTAGTCCACTTCTTCTTTAATAAAATAATAATCAACCCATTCTTCAGCACTTCTTATGTTGTGTTGTGGTTTTATTTAGGTGTGTTGCATTTACTGCAGAACTTGAGAGATAATAACTACACAAAGGGTCAGGATACAGAACAAAAGGCATGGAGGGCAAGTATGGTCTATATTTGAATAGTTGTTAGACTGGATTCTAGAGGAGTAATTGGAGATACCCTGGATAGTTAATTTGAAGATATATTGTAGAGATTATTGGCTCTGAGGAGGGAGGAATTTGTAATGCATTGTGGTTAAGGCAAGGAATTTTTATTAACCATGCCATCCAGTTGAGAAGAGAAACCTGAGGAATATATCAAAGTACTAGCAACTTGAAAGGAAAATGTAAGCAAGGGAAAGAAACGTTATACACATAGGTCAGGGTCCAAAGGATGTGTACATATGCATGTGTGTATGTTTGTGTGTACATAAGTGTGTTCATGTGTGCATGTGTATGTGTTGTGGGCATGAGATGGGATAAGAAGGTAAAGGAAAGGTTTCTTATATGAGGTAGAGAAGAAGTAGAAATTGCAGAAGTATGCTTTAAAAAAATAGAAAAATGCCAAAGATTAATTTGCCTATCTTTTTAAGTCTGATAAATTGAGCAGGACCACCATGATAGAAAAGACTATGGTATTAGAATCCAATACACCTGGTTGGAAACCCAGTTTGGTGTTAAGGAAATTAATAATATCCCTGAAATGCAGTTTTGTATTTTAATTAAGAATAAAACTTTCTTTCCAGGTTAAATAAATGTATTAAGATTAGCATATGCCCTGCATGGACCCTGCATGGTACTGGGCCCATCAACATTCACAGGAAAGTCTGATGAAAGTTGCCCAGAATTTTCCATACAGGCCTACATGTGTTTATGGGGTTCTGATTTATATTCTATTTTACTAAAATATACACAGAAATGTTTAAATTAATGTATTCCTTTCTCTGCAACAACCATTTGCTACAAAAAAGAAGTTCCCCAAAGGAATATGACAATGTTCATTCTGAAATTTTGGTGCACTCCATATTTTTTATAGCAAGTGGTCATTATTAGTGTTCCAATTTCTAGATTATACAGCTGTTAATTCCACTAGCCCGTACATTCAGGATGCTTCTCAATCTTTTATTTTTTTGATTGTTTTCCATTTGACTCTTATTGTTCATAAGATCAGAAAGGGGAGACTAGATGACCTCCCCTTCCAATCATAAATTAAGTCCAGAGACAATGGTGTCTGTTCTTAAAATCGTCTTACTTTAATGGGATCCAAACAGGATTTTGAATTAGATGGCCCTGTTTTTTATTGAGTAGACAATGTTTGTAGGAGTTAGAATTTCCTATGAAGCATAAAACCTGCCCATTACTTAATGTATGCATATAGAGAATTTAATTTTTCCCTATGCACATACTTTTCAGGATGCTATTTGTCAAATTGGACTTTGAAAAAGCGAAAACTATATATTCGAATTGACCTAGATCAGCAATGAACCATAATAAAAACAACACATGAGCTGTAATTCTTTGCAAAGGAGAAGCAGCAATTCAACACCTCATATTCCAGCTGCCTGCAATGATATAATAAAACAAATTGTGAAACCTGATGCTTTATTATAGGCTGGGTATATGAAAGCAAAAACCCTAGTCCTTCCTTTTTCAGTGACTAATGACTGAAATTCATCATTGATCAGCAGGTATCCCTTTCAGCAAAGAAAAGGTTAATGCCCTCTCTTTATTGCCTCTGGGTCCAAGTGAAAAGGAGTCTCTGTCTTTTACTTTATCATACAGAGTCCTTATATCTTGGAATTTCTTCATGCCTTTCTGTGACACAAATTGGATTTTTATATACTATTTTTTTCGAATTCTGTTTATAGATTTATATTAAAAAAATGAAACTAACGGGAGTAGGGTGGGGTGGGGGCTAGATTTTTCTCCTGGCTTTCTCTTTTATTAGCCATCATAAAAGTTGGGTTTTTTTTAAACCCACAATTCATAACCAGGAGCAATAACATAAAAATCAATAAGCAAGAAGTTAGGGTCTCGCCAGCCATCCCAAAGAATTTAAACCTTTTTTTCACATCTAGTTTAGAAGATGCCCGTTGAAAGCTAAATCAATGCCTAGATGTGTGACTTTTTTGCACTCTGCTGAGGTAAAAGACAGAACTGTGCTTTATTTTGTAGGTACCTTCTGTTGGGACAAGGAGGGAAAATCCAAAATCAGGCAAATGTCTCCTTACTTCCTTAAAGGGTGACATAGTCATTCCTCTACCAGTTGTTAATATAGTCTGGATAAAATGCAAGCTGAGAACAAATTTAGAAATGATCCCTTCCAGGAATGTTTGTAAAGTCTTCCAGATCCCAAACTTTGAGGACGGTGTAGGGCTGGAGCTGTGGGAGACGGAACGGTGAGTGGTTAAGGGAACAGGCTTGGCTGTCAAAAGGCTCCACCCACAGGACAAAGAGGATGTACTCTGGCTGTCTCGTGTATACAGATTATCTTTATTTCTGCCTCACAGGACAGTTGTGAAAATTAAAAATAATTATACATTAAAAATACTAAAATTTGGGTGCCTGAGTGACTCAGTCAGTTAAGAGTCCAACTTCAGCTCAGGTCATAATCTCATGGATCTTGAGTTCAAGCCCCAGATCTTGCTCCTCACTGACAGTGGGAGCCTGCTTGGGATTCTCTCTCACTCCCTCTCTCTGGCCCTCCCCCACTTACCTTCTCTCTCTCTCTCAACATAAATAATTAAATAAACTAAAAATTAAAAATAACCCAGGCACATGGGTGGCTCAATTGGTTAAGTATCTGACTTTGGCTCAGGTCATGATCTTGCAGCTCGAGGGTTTGAGGCCAACATCTGGCTCTGTGTTGACAGTCCAGATCCTGGAGCCTGCTTCAGAGTCTGTGTCTCCCTCTTTCTATGCCCCTCCCCCACTTGCCTGCTCACGCATGCTCTCTCTCTCTCTCTCTCTCTCAAAAATAAATAAAAATTTTAAACTTAAAAAAAAAAAACCAACCTCAAAGGTGCTGAGTGGCTCAATTGGTTAAGCGGCTGACTCTTGATTCTGGCTCAGGTCATGATCTCATGGTTCATGAAATTAAGCCCTATGTTGGGCTCCATGCTGAATATGTAGCATGCTTGGGATTCTCTCTCTCTCCTGCTCTTTCTTCACTTCTCCCACCTGTGTTCTCTCTCTATCTCTCAAAAACAAACCAACAAACATTCTAAAAATACCCAAAATCCATATCAGCAGAGAAACTACTTCCCCTCCCAGAGGCCACCCTTGGTAGGGTTTCCTTCCTCCTTGCCTCACATGCTTCTCAAGCCACCAAGTTACGCTTCCGTGACTTGGAACCAAATGTGACATCACTAATACATTTTCAAGGAGAATACACACGCTCACATACACACAAAGGGAATGCCTCAAGTGTGTAAAGTTTCTAATAGCAGCACACAAAGCATTTTCCCTACAAAATTGACAAGTGTATATTGTCAGGCAAACAGAGGTTTGATTAAATTTAAACAGAATCAGATCAGTCATTTATTGAATTGCTTCACCTGCTGTGTATGTCTGTTGTGCTATTATATTGTTATAGTGGCTCTTTTTTTCACTAAATAATAAGTACATTTTTATCCTCAATAAAATACTGCAATTGTTATATATGCAGAGAGGCATTTTGAATATGACCATCAGTGCATCTTTTGTAAACCAAACCTCATTAGACAAAGAGCTGGTATGGGGGGAATCAAAATAATTTGCCTTCATTCCTTCACACTTTTCTCTATTTTTCTCTGACCTTCTAATTCTTGTTTCTAACCTGCGGGAAAGCAAATGTTACAGTTGTGGTATTCCATTTAAATCTGCCCCAGGCGCATAATGCTCCATACGTTTTCCTTTTCACTATCCTTCCCTTATTATAAATACTATTATTTTATTTATAAGATTATAGCAAGATTCTAGGGGAAAAGACTGTCCCCAAAGTAAGTCATCTTAAGGTGTTAATGATAGTGCAGACATTCCCAGGTCGCTGTTATTAAAAAGATAATATTTTAGGAGAATTGCTTTATTAAAACACGTGAATTGGAAAGCGCGTTTGCTTCCGGGGTATTTTAGAAATTCAGAGCTAAGTAAGTTGATTGGGCAGAAGGATATTTACGATTTTTGCCATCCTCACATCTTATGATTTTTGTTTCTTCTCGTTCTTGAATTCTTACAAACCAGTTACTGCATCACTGAAAAAGTCCAGATCAGTGTAAATTTTAGTGGGAAAAATTAATCATCAGTGTTTTTAAAGTACTGCAAAATGTTAAAAACTTATTTGCATTAGGTTCTTTCCCACTTAATTTAGACTAAGATGGTGAAAGCATGTGCATCTGTTGTACAACATCTTGGAGAATACGGCAGTTCTCAAACTTCTTCTCTATGCACAAGAATCTCCTGGATCGATGGATAAAAAATTTACCTTCCCCTCCATCTTCTCCAATATATACTTTCTTTCATCCTTTTTTAAAATGGTTTCTTTTCCACTCCCCTATGCTCCCCTGTTTGTCCTTCTCACCTGCCCTCCCCTCTCCTCATCTGATTCAGGAGCCTCTGTGGGACCAGGAAATTGCATTTTTAACCATTATCTCAGGTGATACAGAAGTCAAAGTTCCCCAAAGCATTCTCTGAGAAGACTAGAGAGTCCAATTCCTTGTCTCACTAGTATGGGAAAAGTCCAAAG
This sequence comes from Suricata suricatta, assembly GCF_006229205.1. Lineage (NCBI taxonomy): Eukaryota > Metazoa > Chordata > Mammalia > Carnivora > Herpestidae > Suricata > Suricata suricatta. Next base: position 24,409,087 of record NC_043702.1, read on the forward strand.
AAGTTGCTACCTATTGCAATGAGAGCTGGCTTTAAAACTGGAAGTATAAAGTTATGTATAAATATAGGTAGAGATCTACAAAAATACATAAAAGTCTTGCTATTATCCATTTTTCTTTCATACTTATCTGCTCTTGTTTAGATTTCCACCCTTTGACTCTGGTTCAGTGTAACCTTTAACATGATTAACACCAACTGCAGCTCAGTGAACTTCTCCATACCTCACAGTAATTGCCTGAAATTGAACCTCATCTTCCATGGAGACCTCACCCAGCCCATCCTTACTCTTAAGGCTTGACCCAACATCAACCATTTCCAGCCCAGGTTCATCAACCCACACTGTTCTTTACATTCTTTACATTGGCCCCTCCCCTGGGGCCATAAACATAAGTTTGGTTATAAAATTCTAGACAATGCAACAAAAACCAGAGAGACTAACCATCTTTTTTTCCAGCGCCTCCATATTCTCTTTGCAAAAAACTTTCTAAGAAAATGTGAACACAAGGTTATCATATGGTTTTAGTTTTTTGAAGATGAGATGTGCCCAGTATGTCCTGAATATTTCCCTTGGCTTCACCAGCTTCTTTCTGCCTCTAGACCGCTGGCCTCCCTTGCCTTAGAGCATTTCCTTTCAAAAACTTGTAATTGCAATTTTTTTTCTGCTCCTTTGAGATGTGAATCTTTTTAAAATTTCATTTTATTTTTTTTAATGTTTTTTATTTATTTTTAAGAGACAGAGACAGCACGAGCAGGGGAAGGTCAGAGAGAGAGGGAGACACAGAATCCGAAGCAGGCTCCAGGCTCTGAGCTGTCAGCACAGAGCCCAACGTGGGGCTCGAACCCACAAACTCTGAGATCATGACGTGAGCCTGAGCCGAAGCTGGTGTGAATCTTTTTAAAAGCCTCTTGCCCATTTCACAACTCTGGGCTGTCTTTTTCAAGGATCTAGGAACCAACCTGTTGAAATGTAATCAGTGAGGTAACAGTGCTCCCATCTCCCAGCTCTATCCCCTGGTCTCTGCATGAGGGTGAGGGCTGGATTTCAGCGGACCCCCTGGCTCCAAGTTATAAAATCACCCCTTCTCATGAAGATAAGAGAAAGTTTACTATCCTTTACATAAGGCCAATTAATGATCACAGACGGCCTCCTCTTTCTACCTCCACCTCTACCCCAGCTCCTAAAACCTCTTGAGCACTTTGTTTACGCGGAGGTGAGCTGACACTTGAGTTTTGGCTCCTGTCCCCGGTTGCAATAGCCTTGATTAAAGTTTTCCTTGCCAGTTTAAACTTGGCGTAACTGTTCCTGTGGCTGGTGCTAAATAAATATTTTGAAACATCTTCCCATTCCATATTGGGAAGGTACATGAAACTGGTATGTGCCTGCCAAATGAATCTTTTAAGGTGGGGATATTTCTTTATTTGAGAGGACATATTTTTATGTCACACTGAAAAAAAATACTGGCATGCTTCCAGCAATTATCATATCCACAATAGCATACTTTTAGAAGAAGAAAAATGATTATTTTAATTTCTCTTTTGCATCTCTGAAAGAAAACGATCTAGCTTTTAAAACTTAAACTCAGATCCTTTAAACCCTTCTGGAGATGCTCCTAATAGGTGAAAAATAAAAACAAATAAGAACCATTATAACTTGTGGCCTAAGAGGCAGCATTCATTTTAATGGCTAATTTCAAGGGATTATCATGATTAGCCTTTGATTCTAACCTCTAAAATTGGTGAATTCCATTAACTTTTGATGCTATTTTTCTCATTATCCAAAGTGGACAGACTGTAGTTGTGTCCTTGTTGCCATATTAACATAATAACTGTGTTTATATTTTAAAGGACTGAAAGTTCAGAAGTTTGACATTTTGCTGTTGTTTTTAACTCTTGTCACTGACTCATGGTTGGATTTTGAACGAATCAGTTGGTGACTTTACTGGTACTGATTTTCCTCCCTAGATACTCTGAGAAATCAGAAACTACCTGAATACTGCTCTGCTGGTAATAATCAAGAGTGAAATTCCTCTATATTTAATAAAGAAACAGAAATGTATAAATAAGTTTAGGTTTTAGTGTATGAGCCAAACAAAACTGCTTGGTTAATGCTCAGCACACATTCACATCAGATCTCTGGAAGCGGCTAGTTGGTATTCTAGGTGAACACTGATGTTTATATTGTTATTCAACTAGGTTAAATACAAATAAATAAACAAACAAATATTTCTGTATCTTTCTGTGTGTATACATACACACACACAGAGATTGTTTCTTTTGATTGATAAAAAAAAAAAGTAGAACACATAACAACAATCCCACAGACCACATATATCACTGACAAATTTTGACATCTTTACTCCATTGCTTAAATGTAAGGTAACCAACAATGCCCGATTTGAATTATATTATCACTGTCGTCGCAGGGGTAAGTATCACAAGAGTTTCAGATGTAGCTGCACAAAACACAAACAACAAACAACCAATCATCAAAAAAAAAATAGAAACAATGATAGGCTTGCATTACCTTGTAAGTTACAAACCAAGATTTAACTAACAAAAATACTTTATGACTAATTAATATTCAGCCACGTGTTGCACTTCACAGTTCAAAAATAAGTTCTAACTTTCAGCGGATTGTAATAATTTGGGTTGGTGGATTTCTTCCTTAAGAAAGAGTAACTTCTGACCTATGTCTGTTATATGCAATCATAATTTGCTAAGAAAAAAATAAACAACAAAAATGTATTCTGCTAGCGCTACGTAACATGATTTTCTCTTCTTGGGAAGTTGAATACCTGAGCAGTTATGTGCCTCCAATAGAAGCCAATAGGTGGTACCTTTTGTAACAAAGATCTTCAACAGTCTATTATGAATGGATTGACATTCTTAATAGTGTGATTATCTTTGCGAAAACTAATTTTACCTTATGCTTAACTCAACTCCGAAGTGTTCGTGGCTTATTTGTGCCATAGCCTGTGCTACCCCGGGTGACAGGGGGTAAAGAGATGGTCATTAACACCTAGAGATCTTTTTATTTTGTTGTTCTGATGCTTAAAATATTTTCACATGTGAATATGTAAATGGTGAAAATTTTTTCTTGTCTTTAGAAGAATTTCAAATAATGTTTTATTAATAGGATTCCCTGAAAAAAATTGCATTTCCCAAAGACCAGCATATTTTAAGTCGGAGGTCACAGTTAAACACAATGATTTCCTAGCATGCATTTATAAATCCTGGAATTCTGCATAAATAAAATAGGTATTAGATGTTCTGATCACGAAAGGAAAAGCTGTGATGGCTCTTTGAAAATACAATAATACTTTAAAAGACAAAGAAAATCAATGGTTTGAAAGGGAAGCAGTTTGGAAAAGATAAGCAAAAATGAATGCTATATACACACTCACTTTTGATGTTTTTTTCCTCAGTGCAGTGTGCTTGATAAAAATTATCATACAGAAACAATGATACAGATACAATTTATTAGAGAGTTCTTTTTCCTTACATGCATCCATCTCCAAATCAGTATTTTTTAAGCACAGGAGATTCTAAGTGCAGAATATGCTACATATTTTTGTGATTTCCAATAAAAAGCTTCTACAGTTACTGTTTTGTTGAAAGATGGGGTTTGGTTTACATTTTGGTCCTTGTAGGAATGAGAGGTATCAGGTAACATTGATGCTGGTCCAAACTTCATAAAGATGAAGTGGTGGGGGCTGTGTGAGGAAGTAGGGCCGGCAGAGAGAGGATGGGCGCTCTGATGAAGGCAGAGAGGATTGACTGGTTTAAAGTGTGGTTGCTCTCTGTTATCAGTTTAATAAGCATACACTTCTAGCAAGGGACATATAGAAATGTTAACTCTTACAGGAAAATGGAGCTTTACATGTTCACCCGAAAACAGGCTCTGGGTTTAGGACTTGTCAGAATGATGGATACTCTGCTTTTCAGAAGCTCTTCTGTAAATTTCCACACTATGCTTTGGTTGGGGAAAAAGAAAAAATCTGCCTCTTATAATAACACAGATCAGAAATGAAGCAAATAAACAGTTTCTTATTTTACTTTAACCAAGTCAACTTCAGTGAGCATTGTTGCATATTGTTGAGTCTGAATTTCAGGACATTCATTGGCTTATTTAAAAACTTACGTCCCTAAGATTTATATAAAGATTAGAGGATAACTCTGCTTTACGATTTCTCAAAATACTCTTTCCTTCTAAAAAATTAGGAAAAGAAAAGTGAAGAGAAAAGGGAGAAAAGAAAGGCTTTTTATTGAAATTGGGAGCCTGGTGATTTCCAGCCCTTTCAGATCCACTTTTTTTTTTTTTAATTCTTAAACTAACAGGGTTTTTAAGAGATAGGGGGAAAAGTGTATAGAAATCTAAAAGCATTTAAATATTAAAAACAAACAGCTAAGCAGAAAAAATACTGAGTCAAGTATAAAATTCTAGTTACAGTCTATTGAGGATGCAAAATAAAAGAGTTTTGCTCAATGACTTTTGATTTCTTTTGAATGATATTTAGTTACCTGACAAATTGGGAGATATGTTACTCTTTCTCACACCTATTCTTAAAGACACTGTGATTTAGATAATAAAAAACAAATGTTTATAAAATGTAATTTTCCTAATGATATGAAATTACAGTGTACGTGTATGGAGTTAGGAGCCTTTGCTTCCATGGGAAGAACTAAATTGCAATGAAAGAAGCTCTCGTGAGGCTTCTTAAGTCTCAACTGCACTTTTTGAGAAAATTTTTCCTAATTTTTACTTAAATTTTAGGTAGTTAACATGTAGCGTAATACTGGTTTCAGGAGTAGAATGTAGTGATTCATTACTTACATTTGACGCCCAGTGCTCAACACAGCAGTGCCTTCCTTGATGCCCATCACTCATTCATCCCATCCCCACACATCTCTTTTCCAGAAACCCTCAGTTTGTTCTCTATCATTAAGAATCTCTTCTGGTTTGCTTCTCTCTCTTTTATTTTTTCCTTTCCATCTATTCACCTATTTCATTTCATAAATTCCACATATGAGTGAAATCATATGGTCTTTGTCCTCTGACTGACTTATCTCATTTAGCATAATATACACTAGCCCCATGCACATTGTTGCAAATGGCAAGATTTCAATTCATATATATATATATATATATATATATATATATATATATATATATCACATCTTTTTTATCCAGTCATCAGTCGATGGAAACTTGGGCTCTTACCATTGTTAGGCTATTGTTGAGAATGCTGCCATCAGAGTGCCTGTTCCGCTTCGAATCTGTATTTTTATATCCCTTGGATAAATACCGAGTAGTGTAATTGCTGGATCTTAGGGTATTTCTATTTTTAACTTTTTCAGGAACCTCCATACTGTTTTCCAGAGTAGCTGCACCAGTTTGCATTACCTCCAACTGTGCAAAAGAGTTCCCCTTTCTCCATATCCTTGCCAACATCTGTTATTTCCTCTGTTATTAATTTTAGCCATTCTAACATGCATGAAGTATTATCTCATTGTGGGTTTGATTTGTATTTCCCTGATGATGAGTAATGTTGAGTATTTTTTCATATGTCTGCTAGCTATCTGGATGTTTTCTATGGAAAAATGTCTATTTCTGTCTTCTACCCATTTCTTAATTGGATTATTTGTTTCTTTATTTGTTCTTTGGGAAAGGGTGTTGAGTTTGATAAGTTGTTTGTAGATTTTGGATAATAATACTTTATCTCATATGTAATTTGCAAATATTTTCCCTGGTTACATAGGCTACCTTTTAGTTTTGTTGATGGTTTCTTTAACCTGCAGAAGCTTTTTATCTTCACGAAGTCCCAATAGTTCATTTTTGCTTTTCTTTCCTTTGCCTCCAGAGATGTGTCTAGTAAGAAGTTGCTTTGACCTAGGTCAAAGAGGTTGCTGCCTGTTTTCTTCTCTAGGATTTTGATAGTTTCCTGTCTCACCTTTATGTCTTTCATCTATTTTGAGCTTATTTTTGTGTATGGTGCAAGAAAGCAGTCCAGGTTCATTCCTCCACATGCTACTGTCCAGTTTTCCCAACACCATTTGGTGAATAATCTATCTTTTTTCCATTGGATCTTTTTTCCTGCTTTGTCAAAGATAAGTTGATTATATAGTTGTGGGTCCATCTATAGGTTTTCAATTCTGTTCCACTGATCTATTTGTCTGTTTCTGTACCAGTACCATACTGTCATGATGACTACAGCTTTGTAACATAATTTGAAGTCTGGAATCATGATGCCTCCAGCTTTTCTATTCTTTTTCAGATTGCTTTGGCTATTTGGGGCCTTTTGTGATTCCCACGCAAATTTTATGATTTTTTGTTCTAGCTCTGTGAAAAATGATGGTGGTATACTGATAGGGATTGCATTAAATGTGCAGATTACTTTGGGTAGCATAGACATTTAAACAATGCTCTTCTAAGCCATGAGCATGGATTCCTCCTTTTTTTTTTTTTTTGTCCTCTTCAATATCTTTCATAAGTCTTCTATAGTTTTCAGAATACAGATCTTTTACCTCTTTGGTTAAGTTTATTCCTAGGTATTTTATTGTTTTT
>NC_043702.1:24415750-24417268 GCF_006229205.1 Suricata suricatta
ATAGGGATTGCATTAAATGTGCAGATTACTTTGGGTAGCATAGACATTTAAACAATGCTCTTCTAAGCCATGAGCATGGATTCCTCCTTTTTTTTTTTTTTTGTCCTCTTCAATATCTTTCATAAGTCTTCTATAGTTTTCAGAATACAGATCTTTTACCTCTTTGGTTAAGTTTATTCCTAGGTATTTTATTGTTTTTTGGTGCAATTATAAATAGGGTAGATTCCTTGATTTCTGTTTCTGCTGATTAATTATTGGTATATAGAAATACAATATATTTCTGGACATTGATTTTATATCCTGTAACATTGCTGAATTCATTTATTAGTTCTGATAAATTTTAGGTATAGTCTTTCAGTTTCCTACAGAGTATCATGTCATCTGCAAATAGTGAAGTTTGATTTCTTCCTTGATGATTTGGATGCCTTTTACTTCTTTTTGTTGTGTACTTGCTGAGGCTTAGACTTCCAAAACTGTTTTAGATAATAGAGGTGAGAGTGGACATCCTTGTCATTTTCCTCGCTTTAAAGGAAAAGCTCTCAGATTTTCCCATTGAAGATGATATTAGCTGTGGATCTTTGTATACAGCTTTCATGAGGTTGAGGTATGTTCCATTTATATGTATTTTGTTGAGGGTTTTTATAAAGAAGTGATGCTGTATTTTGGCAAATGCCTTTTCTGCCTCTATTGAGAGGATCATATGGTTCTTATGTTTTCTTTTATTACTGTGGTGTATCACATTGATTGATATGTGAATATCCTATCATACCTACAGCCTAAGAATAAATTTCACTTGGATGTGATGAATAATTCTTTTATTTTGATTGAGACTTTTCTAGACCCTCAATGTCTATTGTGATTTACAAGTTCAAGTTGATCTGAGCAACTTGTAACCTTGTGTATATATCTGTGTGTATGTATGTGTGCCTGTGTGTTTCTGTATCTATCTTTCTAATACTCTGTACCCAATTCTAATGTATGGGGGGTGGATTTCTATACCTTCAACCACTTCTTCGGCACCAGCTGGATTTCCTACAATTCAGCTCAATTCTGACACTATCTACCCGGACGTAGCATCTAATACTACAAGTTGAGGACTCATTTCTACAAGACTTCTCCCTACAGCCCCTTCAGATGCCAGATGCAAATGCTGTGCCTCTGTGCTTCTGATCGGACTGCTATTATGGATCATAGGTTCCAATGATATCTTCCTTGGATTACATTAGTATCCTTGAGTAGCTCACAGAACTCAGAGAAACATGTTACTTACTAGAATAATGGTTTGTTATAAAAGGATAGAACTCAGGAACTGTCAGATGAAAGAGATGCATAGGAAAAAGTGTGTGGGAAAGGTGTTCAGCTACCGTGCTCTTGGAGAGCACTATTGTCTCCCTATCTCTACATGTTCACCAACTCTGAAGCATTTCTATCCCCAACCTTTGGGTTTCTTTGGAGGTTTTATTACCTAGGCATGATTGATTAAACCATTGTCTATTGGTAATTGATTCAACCTCCAGC
>NC_043702.1:24417368-24418778 GCF_006229205.1 Suricata suricatta
GTGAACATGTAGAGATAGGGAGACAATAGTGCTCTCCAAGAGCACGGTAGCTGAACACCTTTCCCACACACTTTTTCCTATGCATCTCTTTTATCTGACAGTTCCTGAGTTCTATCCTTTTATAACAAACCATTATTCTAGTAAGTAACATGTTTCTCTGAGTTCTGTGAGCTACTCAAGGATACTAATGTAATCCAAGGAGGATATCATTGGAACCTATGATCCATAATAGCAGTCCGATCAGAAGCACAGAGGCACAGCATTTGCATCTGGCATCTGAAGGGGCTGTAGGGAGAAGTCTTGTAGAAATGAGTCCTCAACTTGTAGTATTAGATGCTACGTCAAGGGTAGATAGTGTCAGAATTGAGCTGAATTGTAGGAAATCCAGCTGGTGCCGAAGAAGTGGTTGAAGGTATAGAAATCCACCCCCCATACATTAGAATTGGGTACAGAGTATTAGAAAGATAGATACAGAAACACACAGGCACACATACATACACACAGATATATACACAAGGTTACAAGTTGCTCAGATCAACTTGAACTTGTAAATCACAATAGGCATTGAGGGTCTAGAAAAGTCTCAATCAAAATAAAAGAATTATTCATCACATCCAAGTGCAATTTATTCTTAGGCTGTAGGTATGATAGGCTATTCACATATCAATCAATGTGATACACCACAGTAATAAAAGAAAACATAAGAACCATATGATCCTCTCAATAGAGGCAGAAAAGGCATTTGCCAAAATACAGCATCACTTCTTTATAAAAACCCTCAACAAAATATATATAAATGGAACATACCTCAACCTCATGAAATCTGTATACAAAGATCCACAGCTAATATCATCTTCAATGGGAAAATCTGAGAGCTTTTCCTTTAAAGCGAGGAAAATGACAAGGATGTCCACTCTCACCTCTATTATCTAAAACAGTTTTGGAAGTCTAAGCCTCAGCAAGTACACAACAAAAAGAAGTAAAAGGCATCCAAATCATCAAGGAAGAAATCAAACTTCACTATTTGCAGATGACATGATACTCTGTAGGAAACTGAAAGACTATACCTAAAATTTATCAGAACTAATAAATGAATTCAGCAATGTTACAGGATATAAAATCAATGTCCAGAAATATATTGTATTTCTATATACCAATAATTAATCAGCAGAAACAGAAATCAAGGAATCTACCCTATTTATAATTGCACCAAAAACAATAAAATACCTAGGAATAAACTTAACCAAAGAGGTAAAAGATCTGTATTCTGAAAACTATAGAAGACTTATGAAAGATATTGAAGAGGACAAAAAAAAAAAAAAAGGAGGAATCCATGCTCATGGCTTAGAAGAGCATTGTTTAAATGTCTATGCTACCCAAAGTAATCTGCACATTTAATGCAATCCCTAT
>NC_043702.1:24418878-24440599 GCF_006229205.1 Suricata suricatta
CCAATTCTTTAATATTTTTGCCCATCTGTTATGTTTAAGTCATTCTTATAGGCACTATGTGGTGATACAGAGAGGAACAAGACTTGGTAGCTGCTTTAAAGAGGAAGGTTTAAGTAGTAAATCTTTTACCACAATAAAGTGAGAATTAAGTGCTCACCAAAAGTACTAGCTTGTGGTATCAGTGATGATTAAACATGCACTAATATTCATGGGCAAAGCTAGAGACAGCTCCCTAGAGAAGGTGAGCTACATTAGGTCTATAGGATTGGGAGAGAATGTAGCCTAAGGCTCAGAAATCAAACTTTGGATTTGAATTTACAACCCCACCTTGATGTCTTCCCTTTGATGAGATTCCATTTCTCCTAAGAAGAATGGGGCAAATGAGATACTCCATTGATTAATGCATATAAAGTCCTTGGGCTAATTCCAGGCACACAGCAAGCAGTCAGTGGATATTAGTGGGTGATGATGATAACAATGATGAGGAAGAGAGAAAATTATTTATTAAGGTTTCAGATCATAAATATGAATTCTTATTCCACCTTTGCCTTTAGCTTCAACAATTTCTTCTTCATCTACACACACACATACACACACACGCACATGCACACACACCCCTTGCAAACATGTTAACTAAACACTGTGTTAGACACCAGGGATAAAAATCAATGCTGTATAAAACAGACATATCTCCTGCTGCTGTGGAGCTCACAGCCTGGTGGTGAGACCCACAAAAGTCAATCTGCAAAAGTATTAAGTGTGATAAAAAAGCGTTATCTGGTGCTATGAAAGCTTGTAATGGAGAATTAGAGGCAGTCAGGGTGGTCAGGGAAGGATCTCAAGGAATTGATGCTTGAGCTAAAATATGGAAGAGTATGTTGTAATTATTTGATTAAATAAAGGAAGAAAGCGCACACACATGAGAGAAAGCAGAAGATATAAAGGGTCAAGCCCAGGAGATTATTGGTCAATAAGAAGAAAGCAGAGAGAAGTTTGAGATGGTGCTGGAAAAATAAATGAAGCTCAGACCACATAGCCCATTAGAAGTCACTTTAAGGATTCTGATCTTTCTTCTAAGAACAATGGGAAGTTACTGAAGTATTTAAGCAGATTACTTAAATAATCAGATTTGCATTTGGGTCATCTCTACACCCAGTATGGGGCTCCAACTCACAACCTCGAGATCAAAATTTGTATGCTTTACTGATAGAGCTGGCCAGGTGCCCCGCAGTTGACGTCGGAATCTAAACTCTATCTCTATGCAGTGAGAAGCGTTTAAAGGGTGCCAAAGTACGGGCTGGACCAGTTCAGAGACTACTTGCAGTGGTCCATTTGAGTGATGGTGGAAGCTTAAACTAGGGTGGAAATGTTGATGTAAGGGAGTATAGAGGATAGACACAGATACACATACACATACAGACATACCGACACATACATGTATATACAGACACAGATATAAATATATCCTTATAACTGGATTTGTTGATGAAAAAAGGTGTTAAGGATGATTTCCGAATTTACAGTTATTGTAATTGGACAGATGGTCCTGCCTTTGTCAGAAATAGGAAAAAATAAAGGGAAAAAAAAGTCTTTATTGCTTGACAGAGATAACCAAAGTTTCAGTTTAGTAGATGATGCCTTGAGACACTTTCTTAGGCAGTTCAATATGCTAGTTCAGTGCTGGGAGGAAAGTTTGAGCAAGAGATACAAATTTAAGGACAATCTATTTATAGGTGGCAGTTGAGGTGATAGCCAGGAATGGGATTCCTGATGAGACATTAAAAATCACAGAGGTGGGAGACCCAGGAATGGGCCCCCTGGAAGTCCCAGCACAGGTCAGGGATAATAAATTGTTAGTGGAATCACTGACCTGGTTTTAGTAGTGATGGCTATTCAAGTCTAAGTCTAGAGAAAAAAGATCACTGGACCCACTAAAACATGTGCTTTTTCCAGATAAGTCAAAAAAATCATAAAAAAGCAAGAGAATTTCAATAATGATAAAAAGTTTTATGAAAATGATAACCACGGGAGCACCTGGGTGGCTGTGGGTTGGCTGTCTGACTTCAGCTCAGGTCATGATCTTGTGGTCCATGGGTTCGAGCCCCGCATGGGGCTCTGTGCTGACAGCTCAGAGCCTGGAGCCTGCTTCCGATTCTGTGTCTCCCTCTCTCTCTGCCTCTCCCCTGCTCTCTCTCTCTCTCTCTCTCTCTCTCTCTGTCAAAATACATTTTAAAAATGTTAAAAAAAGAAAAGAAAATGATAACTATGAAATATAAGAGATAAGAAAATGGTGAGATTTGACTGCAATTTTGAGAGGAAAAGTTGATGTGCCAATGAAGACCTGACTGTATCTAGTCCATACTTAAGGCCTTGAATATTTTACACATATTCTGAAGGAGATCACTTGACTGGGTAGTGGTTCTGCCTATGATCAGAGAACAATTCAGTAAAAGAAAGAATTTTAAAGGTCAGTTTGGCCAGAATCTAGGAGAACTCCAAGGTAACTTTTGTAAATGGTTTTGACATCTTAACACTGAGGCATGAAAACAGTGACTAGTTAGCACATTAAAACTAGTCTGTATCTTCAATGCTATTCTGAAAGAAAAATTCTATATCTTTTATTTACTTTCTCAGCTTTTTAGAAAAGTATGGGCTAGACATTCATGACCAGAGCAACTTTTAAAAAATATATATGTATGTATACACACATATACATTTGCAATCACTTCAATTTCCTGAAGTAAGCTGTCTGGAAGTAATAAATGGATGTAGAAAATGTTAACAGCCAATGGCAGCAAATGAAAAATTCAGAAATGATGTTGTAATAAAGACAGCCTCTGTGAACATTGTAAAGATGGTTTTAAAGTGTGGTCATGAATTTATTTTTCAAATTGAAGAGACATTAGAAACACTAACATGTCAGATTTGGTTTTAAAGAAATCTCACTCATCTGATGAATATATGGATATATATATCCATATCCATATATATGAGAGATCAAGAAGGTTTTTTGCTTCTTTTTCTTTGTTTAACTTAAGCTATACTTAAGCTATAAGATTTTTATTATATATTGGACCCATTTCAATAATATCCGCTAAAGGGATGATGAACTATAAATCTCAGGATAGGTTACCATAATATAACCAATAGTACAAAATGAATCAGAAGCTTTGATACAGTACTAAATAGACCAATCAGTTCTGCCATATGAGTTCAAACTCAAAGTTATGTCAATGCACCCTACTGGGAAATTTTACCCAGTCTTTGGAAATTCCATTCTATGTACTGAAGAGCTACTAGGGCATTTTTAAATTACCCAATTACCCAATTACTTTGGGTCTACTTGGCCAATGGACAATTACTTTCCTTCTGAAATTGCTCAAAGTTTTGTTGTTTGTTGTTTATTTTAGATATTTTCCTCTTGTTTTTGTTTATTTAAAGTTACATTAGCTCTACATTACATAAAAGCCATAATTATTCACTCTGGTTTATTATTTTAAAACAGAACTTCTTACTATCAAATAGAAAACATGCCACTTTGTACTAGGATATACTGTTTGCAACGATTATCCAAAGGTAACCAACCTTATAAGACTAAAATAAATAAGTTGTTTGCAAATAATCATATCATCTAGACACAGACATTGTTAGAAATATAATAGACGTATAAAATGTATCCTACAATAAAAAATTCACTACAGCAAGAACATTTACCCTACTTTTAATACACTCTAAAGGATTGCTCATCCTCTATTTCCCATACATATTTCATCTACCTGTAAACTATAATTTATTTGAGTTTCTCACTAATTGGTGGCTTAATAGCTCTGTGATTTTCAAAGGGAAGAGTGAGTGTAAGTGGTGCAGCAAGAGGCCAGGAAAGGAAGCAGCTTTAAATACTTCTACCCTCACTACCTTAGACAGGAATAGGTTAGGTGTTCTTGCTGCCTGTGGCCAGCAATCTTATGAGTGGCCATCTTGCACGCTGTCTTTGAAGAAAGGTGTTATGTTTCATCTGGAACATGGTGGGCAAAGAGAGAGGGCCTACTGCTGGTTACCTTTCATGTTAATCAAGTGTTAAAGAGCAAACTGTTAATTAAAAATTAATATCATACACCATGAATGAGACTTTTATGTTAATGTTCACAGCATTATGTTATTTTTACAGTTTTAGAAAGAACTTACAAATCTACAAATAAAATGTCAATTTGGTCTTTAATATATAGCTTAAGTATATGTTTAAAAATATTTTTATTACCCCATTTTACTGCCTAAAGAGTCCAAGGTTGAATAATAAAATATGTGGTTGACTTTGCCTTCTCAGCTGCAGTGCTGTAGAATTTTCCTATGCTGTGGACTCCATATATGCCACTCCCTACTCCTGAAAAACCATCCCTCCAAATCCCATTGCTTTGGAACGTATTATTCCTTTAGGAAACCTTCCCTGAATTTCTAAACTATGTCAGGTCCTAAAAGAGAAAGCTTCTTTTTATAGCACTTTTTTTTCTCTCAAACATTTATCACAGCTTAAATTGTATATCTATTAGTGTTATTATTTTCTTAGTGTACATCATGTCCTTATTTTATTTTATATTTTACTCATCAGTGTATCTCCAGAGCCTAGCACAAGGCCATCACATGTTAAATGAATTCAATTACTTAACTTAATTAAATGAAATGAATGATGAATAAGTGCCTAGATGGAAGATGCAAAATGGAAGCTAAGGAAGTGTTTGTTTTAAGAGTAAAAAATTCAAGTGTGCATGTGTTTATAGAAAAAAAAAACGGTAAGGAGGAAAAGCTTAAAGATACAAGAAAGAGCAAAGCTCCCAATAAAAGCATTAAGTTTGAGGATTGGGCTGACACAGGAGACACATTTTCCATTACAAACAAGAGAAGAAAGAAAGTTAGATTGGATATTTAAGAATTTTGTTAGATTATGACAATAATCTGCAAGAATACCTAATAATAAATTCTATATATTTTTTCTGCAAAAAATAAAGGAGGAAAGAAAGGAGGAGAAGGGGGTGCAGAGTTTGGGCGAGCACAGAGAAGGTTTGAAGTAGTCCTTGTGAGGACTCTGCAGAAGTTAGAATGAATGATGGGGAGGATCCAACATCAGCTTGGTGTGGAAAACCCATATCCTGAGTCATTTAATATTCTTCAGTAACTCTCAGTAGCTCACTATAGGAATGGAGACAAACTTATTGGTGGGACTTGCTTTGGGATTTTAATACATTGACAGGGAATTACAGATGCTGGCAAACACAGAATTATTGTCATTTGCTACAGTATCTTTCCAAAACCATTATTTTCACTTTCTTCTTACTTTATGGAAATCTCTTCTCAAAATGTCATTTTATCAGAGTACTTTCTTGATGATTCCTTTCAAAATATTATTTCTTTTTTGATTTTTTATCTACTTTATATCATTTATTTTCCTTTTAGTTCTTGCCTAAGTGTGATTTTGTAATTACCCTCCCCTTCCTTCCTTTATTCCTTCCTTCTCTCCTTCCTTCATTCCTTCTTTGTTTTTATCTTTTCTATTTGAAATTATACTATATGATAGTAGAAACACTTTAAAAACTGCTAAACCCCAGCTTTAACTATACCCAGATCATAACAGGAGGAGCTCACTTGATATTTAAATCCATTCATTATTTAAATAGTTATGGCAAATAACTTTATAGACAAAAATTTGGAAGGGTTGGGGATGGTGGAGTAGGGATATACAAAGTGATGTTATATTTTCAAGGCTGATCAGTGCTCATTTCCATGCAATTGTGTTTAATTTATGTTAATCTCTGTTTAAAGTTTTTAAAATTTAAAGTAGTGACATATTTGTTGGCTCATTTCACTGTCACAATAACTCCTTGAAGTCTCTCTTTTTTTTTTTTTTTTTGCAAATTTACAATCTACATTTAAAACTATGGGGCACCTGGGTGGCTCAGTTGGTTAAGCTTCCTACCTCCACTAAGGTCTTCGTCTGTGGTTCCTTAGTTTGAGCCCTGCACCCAGCGTTAGGGTCTCTGCTAACACTGCTCAGAGCCTGGAGGCTGTTTGAGATTCTTTCTCCCTCTCTCTCTGCTCCTCCCCACTCATGTTATAGCCTTCTCTCTCTCTCTCTCTCTCTCTCTCTCTCTTTCTCACTCTCTGTCTCTTAAGAAGAAACATTAAAAAAACTAAACTGTTCTATCCTACCCCACTTCCATAATTTCACATTTCCATGGCACTTTTTTTGGTATATTGATTGCTGTCATCATATTGTATTGAATTATTTATTTATAGAATTTATCTCTTACTATGTAATGAATTTTTAAGCTGAGCTTCATGTACATACTGTTATATTTATCACCTCAACAGAGTCTGGCCTTATTAAATATAAATAAATATGTGTCGAATGAATGAAGGTCCATTTGACAAACCACGCTCCTGGAGCGGTTAAACGGTTTTACTCAAAGCCACCAAAATGACAAGCCTTTTGCTAAGTAAATAAAGCTCCATGTCAAATATATTACAATTTAGCCATGGATTTATATTCTTAGAACTGCTATGTGAATTTAATATTTTCAAAGAATCTAAGTATGAGCCATTAAAGTTTCCAACTTAAATAAAGAGCCCTTTAAGACCTCTGTTTTGTCTTGCACGTTTCATATCCTTCTGCACAAGAGTCTTTCACATTAGCTGATCTAAAGCAAAGTAGCATGATTCTATAAATAGCAGGACAGAGCAGTGCCATGCAGCCAAATGGGATGCCCCCTTGTCCCACAGAAATCCTTGAGAGCTGAAGAATTCAACATTAAAAAAGAAATCTCCTCAAATAAGTTAAAATTTTCTTGCAAGAACATTTTCTTCCATAAATATTGATATGAAAGGATTCATATAGTAATAGAGACACATGGAAATTGTTTTTAGTTATTGATTCATTACTTTAATGGTCTTGTAATCCAGGTAATCATAACTCTAGATAGAATGCTATTCCTTTTGGGGGCAATGAATCAAGAGAGGTTTGGTAAATGTTAGGGATAGGTAAGAGCCACAGGTCTGATAATAAAAAAATGGAGGCATAGTTCAGAAATGTACATATTTATTCTTCATAAAAGTAAGTCAGCTAAGGGGCGCCTGGGTGGCTCAGTTGGTAGAATGACCAGCTTTGGCTCAGGTCATGATCTCACAGTTCATGGGTTCGAGCCCCGTGTCGGGCTCTGTGCTGACAGCCAGCTCAGAGCCTGGAGCCTGCTTCGTAGTCTGTGTGTCTCTCTCTCTCTGGAATAAATTATGCTTGCAAACCAAGGTTTTACAATATATCTGTTAAATGGAATATTATTTTAGCAATAAAAAGAAGTACTGGTACATGCTGCACATGAATAAAACTTGAGAACTTTATACAAAGTAAAAGAAGACAGACACAAAAGGTGAGAGATAATGATTCTATTTATATGAAATATCCAGAATAAGCAGACATACAAAGACAAAAAAATCTTTGGTTGCCTACTCCTGGGATGTGAGAAATAGTGGAAATTGGAGAATGACTACTAATAGAAATAGGATTTATTTTTTAAGGTGATGAAAGTGTTTAAAAAATAGATTTGGGTGATGATTGGATGATTTTTTGTATATACACATACTGAAGTGTAGGCTTTAAATGGATGACTTTTACACTATGTAAATTACATTCCAATAAACTTTTCCTTTTTTTTTAAGGACTCATTAAAGATGTCTAGTATATAGGACTGTGTGTCAACTGAAGACTCCATAGCACATCAGAAGCAAAAATCTACATTTCCCAGACTCTCTTACCTGTTGATTCCTGGTTAGATATTCAATGAGCAGCTCCTAGGTGATATTTGGAAGGTGAAAGAGAAGGTAAGGTCATTTTTCTAGAGTCCGTTGCAGTCAGAGGCCTGAAAAAAAATTTTTTTGAGTAAAAAAAAGTTAAAGTTTTTCTTGAGTTGAATGGGTCTCCACTGCCTTCAGCTCAAAATGATCTATGTGCCAAAGTGTGGTATCTTGGGGTCACATATTCTGCTCCCCTCAATACAATTCTATACCATAAATGCTTAAAAGAGGTCCAGGAAAGCAATCCCATACAGTGAGGAAGCTATGACTTCATTTCCATTTTTAATTATATCATAAAGCTTTGAGGGGGGAAAAAAAGGAAAAAAAAGTAATGGAGTTTAAATCCAAATTCACATTCAAAATCACTCCAGCTGAGTAATGAATGATAATCAATAATCAAGTTCTTCCACTGTGTTTATCCAATTCACTGCAACTTGCTAATTGAGAGGGATTGCTCCCTGTTAGGACCCTGTTAGGGTCTTGATATTCAGTCAGACATAAGAATCTTCTAACCACAGGAAAAAAAAAAAAAAAAGGTAATGGAGACTCTGGGGCATATTGGGAAATAAAAGGAAGCTATTAAGTTGGTAATTTTATGCGGAAAGAAATCAAAGCAGCAGAAGAGAAAGAATAAGAAAAGGGTAAGACTTTCAAGAAGGGCCAAGCTGTCTCCTGTGATCCTTTTACTTAACAATGAAGGGAGTAAGTTTTAGGATGATTATACATGAGCAGAACACAGAAAATATTGTTGGGGGGAAAGGAGAGAACTTGCTGATAATACAGTACTTGCAAAACAAGCTTTTGCTATTTCCCTCTTGACACCGTGTCTGTTGTCTACCAGGGCAATCATATCCAACAGTAATTGTTGAACAATTGTTCCATACTGAGAAAATACTTCTGATTACAGACATTAACACGTTTAGGCATTAAACCTCCTCACTGTAATTACCCTTGAGCCTATTCTCACAAATGAATTAATATGCTGATCACTTGGACTAATACAACCAGCAAAAGGGTGATGAATTGCTTCCAAATCAGATAAAATGAAGCATGACATCATTTAATTAATTTCATGGAAGTGGGGGGTTGAAGCAGAAAGAAAACATTTCCATTGGAGCTATCTTGCCCTACAGAATGGGGTGTAAAGTAGGGGCAGGAGGTAGGGAAAAAGGAAGGTGAAGCACAGTGTTACTGAAAGCTTCTTTGTTTTTGAGCAAGTGGGTTTGCACACCCCAAGGCACCTTGAGACTGTGATACTTTTGTAGCCAATTGCCCAGAGCTATGGCAATTGAGTGCCCTGGAGGAGGGTCTAAAGAGGCAAAATGTGCTCTTCATTCCAATGCAGAGAATACTGCCTTGTTAAATGACTGACTACCTTGAACTGAAGGGATACAAATATCAAAAACTTGCTTCTGAAATAAAAAAATCAAACAAGCAAACAAAAAGCAAAGATACACGGGATAAACGATGTGCTAACAGGATATGATTAAGACACAAAATGAATTTCCCTTCCTCATTCCTCACTCATACCCAACAAGTAAGGAATAATGGTAAGGAACAATGCGGCTGAGAAGTCAAGTAGTGAATGTCCCCGAAGTGGGTCCAAATGTGACTTGCGTGTGTAACTGTGAGGGTAGTAATCCATCTTCTTGACTAGTGCCCATGTTGTTTAGTTACGAAAAAAAAAAAAAAAAAAAAAGAGCTTTAGCAAAGCTACTGACAAATCAATAGTACTTTATTTAGATCATGGCTTGATTTCTTCCACTATCTCCTACCCATTTCTATCTTGGAAGAAGCTAGAATTACCTAGCTAGGGATTTGAAACAAACAAACAGACATGCTGGATTTAATGTGATTTCCTTCAAATTTTATGTAAAGCTATCTTTGAGATATAGAACTGAAGTATGTATAGTAAAAAGTCTTATTGATAATAAGAGAATTTAAAAACTAGGGAGGTTTGGGTTACCACTTTACATTCTGTATTTTTTACAGAAGAAATCATATTCATGTTTTATTACATAACAATAAATGAAGACTCAAGATTTTGTTTAGTTATTACTTTTCCCTCTTTAAAACATTTTTAAAATGTTTATACATATTTTGAGAGACAGAAACAGAGCATGAGCAGGGAAGGGGGGGAGAGAAAGAGGGAGACATAGAACCCAACAGCAGGCTCCAGGCTCTGAGCTGTCAGCACAGATTATGATGCGTGGGGGGCTCAAACCCATGAACTGCAAGATCATGACCTGAGCTAAGTCAGATGCTTAACCAACTGAGCCACTCAGCCACTGCTTTCTTTGGCCTTTTTGAGTAATAGTGCATAACTTTGCCAAGAACAGGCTTTCAGCAATGCTTGTTAAATTTACATTTGTGAGAGTACAAACTCAGTAACCTTACAATCTGATTTGGCTCTTAGCCATTCGCGGTGTGACTTTAGGCAGCCTCTTTTGAGTCTGCATTTTTTTAAACTGTAAAATGAGCTCAATCTTACATACAGTAAGGATTTGATGGAGGAAACAATATAAAGTAACTTGCATTCAATAAATATTGTTTATGGGGGCACCTGGGTGGCTCAGCCCATTAAGCTTCAACTTATGATCTCATGGTTTGTGAGTTGGAGCCCCAAGTTGGGGTTTGTGCTGACAACTCAGATCTGGGAGCCTGCTTGGGATTCTGTGTCTCCCTCTCTCTGCTTCTCCCCTGCACACACAAACATTAAACATTTTTTAAATAAATATTGATTTTTTCTCATCCATTGTTGAAATCGTCAACATTTATCATTAGCATGACTCTATTAATTCAACATGTTGATGTCATGTCCATCCAAACACACCCACTCCTACCCCCATACACACCTCCTTCCCTAACTTCCCTTTGCTCCCTCTCTTAACCCACCTTCAAACATTTTGTATAACAGTGAGAATAATCATCTTAATATATAAATAATGTTTGTCATATTCTCTAATGACTTTCAGTAATCTGAATTTATACTTTAATGAAACCCAAACTTCCTTCCATTACTATGTTCTATAGCTCCTACCTTCCCAGTTCATTTCCACTGTGCTCTACCTAAATCATTCTATTTAAATATTAAAGAGAAACTAAAGGCTAAGAGTCTAAAGAATGACTTAGAGTGGAACAGTTTAGTGCCCAATATGGAGCCCGATTTAGCAGGGTCTCAGCTCTGGAAGAGGAGGTTAAACAAAGGGAGAAGGAGTAGATTTTATAAAGCCAAAAAGAAGGATAGAAACATTTCAAGACCAACGGAGCAAAGGAGTCTCTGGTCCTGCAGGCTGGGTGGCTGCTTCGGTCTTGCTGGCTTACGCTCCGCTGTGAGCTGTGTGGTTTCTGCTCAGCGTGTGGGGAGCCTTCCTGAGTTGGTGGTGTCTAGTTGCCTTTGTTACGACGGGGCGAGCCAGAGTCGAGATGGTGTCCAGACACTCGGCGGCCCCCGGGCTGGGTGGCCAGATCAGCGTTTATCACAGCCCAACTTGCCTTCTTTCAGTTCTGGAATACACATGACCGCACTGAGGCTTTTGCAGACGCGCTACCTTCTGCTTGGAATATTCTTCTGCTTTTCGTGTATCTCTCTACGTCTCTTTCTTCAGCTCTCACCTAAAATTCTACCCCTTCAAAGAGGTCTTTCCTGACCACTCCTTTATCTTCTGGTATCATTCTTCACCTCAGCTCATGTTTCTTCATTTTGCAATAATGTGTAACCACTCGACTCATTTACTTACTCATGTGTTACGCATGCGTGCAGGCATATGTATATGTCTCTATTTGTCTTTCTACTTATTTGTTAGTCTCTGTATCCTATTAGACTGTAAACTGCATATGGAGAGTGAGCTACAGAAGAGCAATAGGAGCATTTCCCCCCTCATTTTCTTAAATTCAACCTGCAAAGGGAAAGCTGTGATGACCAAATAAGTGTCAAAAAATCTAGTTATATTTAATTCATAGGTTATTACATAAAGATGCCACATCCTTCAGGGGTATTAACACTGGATCAAAATGAATATTCCTTTAGTAAAAAGTCTAAAACCTCATTTTTGTATGCAGTGTGTTAATATTCATGTATTTGTATGCAGTCAGCCTTTGGAGCAAGCAAATGTCCTTTAACTGCAATTTCAGACTGGTCAAGGTAACAGACCTTTTTCATTAAGTACTTCCAAATTTCTAATCTATCCATGAACGTGAAAAATCTGTGCTAATTAAAGCCTGTCATATAGGCCAATAGTGCAGAGAGGACCTGGGAGGTTCCTAAAATTTAAAGGGGCAGCCTCTGCAATAAACACAAGTAGGGTTTTGTGTACCACAATGCAAGATGTGGCTTCATTCTGGTTTTGTTACCTGATTTATGAGCCACCGTTAAAACGCTCAATAGGATTTTCGCCTTCTAAAATGTTGATCAATTTTTGTAGCTAGAAAAAGGGAAACTACTCGATGTAGAGAACATTAGCTAGAACACATTTAGTGGGTAAAATCCCCACTTCTTTTACATCATCCTGTCATGTGCCCCAAGGATTTCAAACTCAAATGTCTTCAGAGGTCTGGCAGAGTGATGTTATTTTTTTTGGCAGCTGGGCTGTGCAAAATGAAGAGCTCTGAGCTAGCTAAGGGTAGCCACTGTCAGTTCCAGCGAATCCTTGCTATTCAAAAATAAATCCATGAATGCGGTTTTGTCAAATTTTCTAATTTTTCAAGAGAAGCTAGATGCGAAAAATTTTCAAAAGTTATATAAAATATAAAAATTACACATATACATATATTATGTGTATATATGTGTGTAATGCTGCCAACTAAGTGAGAGAATTTTAAAACGTTGCACGGACCAACAACAGAAGTCTGTGGGTGAGCATTGTCTACCAGTTTGCACCTTCTGCATTATGTCATCCCTTTAGTCTCTAAGGCAGCCCTGTTTATTAGAAGTATAATGTGATTCACATATGCAATTTTAACTTTTCTGGTAGCCATATTAGAGGAAGTTAAAAGAAACAGGCATATTTAATATAAATAATGTGTTTGGGTGCCTAGGTGTCTCAGTTGGTTGAGCGTCTGACTATTGGTTTCAGCTGGCATCATGATCTCAGGGGTTGTGGGTCCGAGACCCACTGTAAGTACAGAGGCTGCTTAGGATTCCCTCTCTCTCCCTCTCTCTGCTGCTCCCCACTCACTCCCTCTTTGAAAATAAATAAATAGATAAATGTAAAGAATAATGTATTTTACTTAATATATATCTGTTGTATTTACTTTCACCACACAACCAATACAAAAATTATTGATAGCAAAAAAACAATGATTGATGGCATATTGTACATTCCTTTTGTTACACTACATCCTTGAAACTTGGAGTGCATTTGGCACTTACAATATATCTCAATGTACAGCAATCAACAAAGTGATTCCACAAGTTATCTCCTGCTCTGTGTGCTCTGCTCTGCTCACCAGAAGTGTAGCTACCATCTCTGTTGTATTTTATTGGCCACGTAATATTCATCGCATCAATAAAGCATAACTTATTTAGCCAGTTCTTGATTGTTAGACCTTTAGGTTGTTCTTCACTAAAATAGACCAGATTGTGATTAATATTCTTGTACAGAGTTTTTCTGAGGATAAATTTCCAGAAATTTAATTTCTGATTTGAAGTAGCCAAAAAAAAATAACTAAAAAAAAAATGTCAGAGGTTATGTCTCTTATATCTTATGTGGAAATCCCTTTCCTTAATCTGACCATAACTTCTTTGTTTAGCATTACTAATTTCATAGGAAAAACCTGTTGCCTCATCATTTTAATTTTTATTTACATAATTAGAATGAGTATGAATATTTTCATGTTTATTAGCCAAATTAAACTTTTCTTTTTAAGATGACATCATTCTCATTTTGATGTATTTCTTCCAAAAACAGCAATATTGGATAAGTACATGGAAACACAACTAATTGTGTCAAATGCAAATTTACGAAGACAAATATGGTTAGAAAATGTTCCTTTGGGGACACTTGGATGACTCAGTAGGTTAAACTTCTGACTTTGGCTCAGGTCATGATCTCGTGGTTTGTGAGTTCAAGCCCCTTGTCTGGCTCTGTGCTGACAGCTCAGAGCTTGGAGCCTGCTTCTTATTCTGTGTCTCCCTCTCTCTCTGCCCTCCCCCACTCTCACTCTGTCTCTCTCTTTCAAAAATAAATAAATATTAAAAAACTAAAAAAAGAAAATATTCCTTTGTTCACTTAAAAATATTTTTAATGTTTTTTATTTTGAGAAAGAAACACAAGGGAAGAGGGGCAGAGAGAGAGGGAGACACAGAATTGGAAGCAGGCTCCAAGCTCTGAGCTGTCAGCACAGAGCCCCAAAGGGCGCTAGAACTCACAGACTGTGTGATCATGACCTGAGCCAAAGTTTGACGCTTAACTGACTGAGCCACCCAGGCACCCCTCATTGTTTTAACCTTATATTGGTTTTTAAACTATCGTAAAGTATACACTATTGTAAAGACTATTTGTCAGAATAGTTTGATTATTAGATTATAAACCTTTAAATTATCATATATATTGCAAATCATGCTTTTTAGTTTAATTTTATTTTTCTTGTATACAAGTTTTCTTTCTTATATTAGTCATCATATTTCTCAGTCATTTCCATTATGGTTTCTTTCTTTGGTTTGTTGTGGCTAGAATTAATGCAAGATTATTTTAAAAATCAAGATTATTAGAATTTAATCAAGATTATTTAAAAGCCTTTTTTTTAAATAAATATTTTAGGGATGCCTGAGTTATTCAGGTGATGTTTGACTTCAGCTCAGGTCATGATTTTGAAGTTTGTGAGTTCAAGTCCTGCTGACAGCTCAGAGCTTGGCCTGTTTTGGATTCTGTCTCCCCTTCCTTTCAACTCCATCCTGGCTCATGCTTTCTCACTCTCAAAAAAATTAACATTAAAATAATTAGTAAACATTTTAATATATAAGATCATTTTAATGATTAATTGATTATTAATGTATCTTTATCATCTCTCAATAATTCTTTTATGAGACTTTTTTAAAATTTTTTTAATGTTTTATTTATTTTTGATACAGAGAGAGACAAAGCATGAGAGGGGGAGGTGCAGAGAAGGAGACACAGAACCGGAAACAGGCTCCAGGTTCTGAGCTAGCTGTCAGCACAGAGCCTGACGCGGGGCTCGAACCCACAAACGAGAGATCTGACCTGAGCCGAAGCCGGAGGCTTAACCGACTGAGCCACCCAGGCGCCCCTCTTTTATGAGACTTAAAATAAAGGTAATTTTAAAGTCAGTCGTAATGGCACACCTGGGTGGCTCAGTCGGTTAAGCCTCCGACTTCGGCTCAGGTCATGATCTCAAGGTTCGAGCCTCACAGCGGACTCTGTGCTGACAGCTCAGACCCTGGAGCCGGCCTTCAGATCCTGTGACTCCTTCTCCCTCTGACCCTCCCCTGCTCATGCTGTCTCTCTCTCTCAAAAATAAATAAAAATATTAAAAAAATTTAAGTCAATAGTAATGACAGGGATTGTAAAGTTCTTTTTCACTTTCATTTTCATTGCAGAAAACAATAGCAACAACTAAGATTCACAGAGATTTTCATATGAGAATGAACAGTCATTATTTTTCTAAAACCAACTGCATTGCATTGGATTAGCACAGTAGCTCAATATTAAAGAAAAAATATGAAGAAAAATTTCCATTTCAATGATGGGTCATAAAACTGTATTTCTTTTACTTTCCTTAGAAATTATCCACACAGCAAAGATAATGAAAAAATCAAAACACAAATTCCATCTTTGTTGAAGTTTTGGGCAAACATAGGTGGAAATTTTATTATAAGAATTGAAGATAAAACAGTGGGCAAAAGCAGACAGAAGATAGAATGCATATCTCAGGAAAAACAAAAACTTTTGCAAATCTCAAAAGTGCAATTCTCCAAAAGTGAAGTGCATATATCAAGTGAAAAGTAAGAAAGTTCTATTTGCAGAAATTGGTACTAGATGTGTGGGACTGAATTATGGATCTTCTTTATTACCAGTTTGCTTCTAAAAAGTAGAAAAAATGAGTTGAAAAAAGAGGGTTTTTTTTTTTTTTTTTTGCTTAAAAAAGGCCAAAGTTTTGAGTAATAACTGAGCTTATGTTGAAGGTTAAGGAAGTGGGAAAGGCATTGTATTGAAGTTTGAAAGCTGTCTGCTTTTCACTATTGCTAATGAGAAGGAAAGATGAAACTTAGTCATAAAAAGTCAGTGTTTTTAGCCAAAAACACTGTTCACTACAACAGCCTTCTGCTAATAGCTCGTTCGGGAAAATTCACCTTATTGAAAGATGAGTTGGAGGATGAGTTCAATGCAGGATCAATGCAAACATACTGTCAGAACACTTACAGAAAAAGTAGAAAACAAATTTTATCAAAAAATTACTCAGGAGAAAAATTTGCCATACATCAGATGAAAAGTATTACATTTTTTAATGAATTAAAAACTTAAGTAATTACCTTTGTAAAACAAGAGTATAAAGTATATATACAAAGATTCAAGGAATAAATGGTGAGAAAACAGAAGGGACTAAAATATAAGCTGGCAGAACTGAGACATGAAGTGAAGACAAAAATGAAAAATTCAAAAAATCACACAAATTGGATAAATTATAAAAGAGACTACAGAAAACACAGTAAGAGACATAGAGTAAAAGAAAGATAAAGAACAAAAAGTGAACAGAAATAGTTTTAAAGAACTGGAAAGAAAATATAGATATGGGGGGGAGGGTGGAGTGAGATCTAATATGTGTATAGAATTCCCAAAGTAGGAAACAGACTGCATGGAGTAGGGAGTATAATTAAATTAAAAAAAAAAAACTAGAAATGTTTGCAGAAATAAAAATAAAACACTTTAAAGGTACAGATTGAAATGGCATACTATGCTCCAGGAAATATTAAAGGAATTTTCAACATTTATGATAAACGAAGAATGGTTTCAATAATCAGGGTGAAAGATCAATTCATTTATTTATGAAAAAAATCAAGCTGTTCTCAGAGTTTTCTGTAACACCATTCAGTGTTGGAAGGTAGTGGAATAAAACTTTGGATATCAACAAGAAAAAAACTCTGACTACAATATTATGTGAAACCAAGTATCATTCAAATATGAGAGGGACAATCAAACAGTTGTAAAACTGCAAGAGTTCAAAAATATTTTGTCCATGAGGCTTTTGGCAAAACAACTGAAGGATCACTCAAAATCAATTTTAATAGGTCTTTCAGTGAGTGTTGAATCTATGTAACAATACAGCAAATACAGAAGTAAATAAGGTACACAGGAAAGGTAAATATGTAGGTAAATATAAGTGAATATTGAGTATACAAAGATATAATGATGAGACCAGTGGACTTAAAAACATATGGAGGGAGGTAGAATTAAAATACATGACAAAAGAAATGAAAATTCAGGGATGGAGTAAGTAGAGATGAATGTGCTAAGGTTCTAGCATTATCAGAGAAGTAGCAAATGTAGTTTTATTAAATGATAAATAACCAATGATAAATCCTGTCATCGCTTGACTATCAACTAAGACAATATTTAAGTCTTTATGTTAAGATAAGTTAAAAGAAAACCAAGAAAAGAAAGAAAAACAGGTTCAAATAGAAAATAGTAATATGGTAGATGCACACAGGTGTATAACTAAGTACATTAAATGTAAATGGACTTCATAATGCAGTTAAACATATACATCAGCTTAGAGAAAACAAACTGCAAATCTGTATTGCACTCGGCATTTTGAATTTAATTTTTTGAAGCAGCATAGCTATAAGAGTTTTGAAACTAATTGGATGTATTGCGGGATTTAGTGAAGGAGGAAATCTGGTTGGGAACCTGGCTCTGAGCGGAAGAAGGACGATGCACAGATACTCAAAGATTTTGCAGAGGATTAAACTGAAGGTATCAGTATAATCTCTAATCCCTCTCTCATCTGGACATATATATTCACCGAAAAGGCCTAGAAACAATGGCACACATGTAGCAATGAGAACATAGAAACAAATAATCACAGTAATGAGTTATAATACTCTGAATAAAATAGGAATCCGTGACCCATCCTGATAGTAAATACTATATAAATAATGTGAAGCTATTCCTTACAGTCCAATGCTCAGCACGCTCAATCCATGATACTTCTAGTGGGTAAAAACATACGTAACAATGTACATGATCTAAGTAAAATAAGCTGTGTCTAATAGATACTTCTTGGTTACCAAGTGTTTTTTAAAGGATAAATGTGGAACTTTGGATTTTAAAAAGAGAGAATACATTTTATGAGCATGGGCCCCCAAACTTCTATAAACTCACCAAATGTAGAAATTGTATATTACCTGATTTCAAAGCTATAAAATTATAAATTATTATAAATTCAGATAACAAAAGCTCATATTCCATGGGTGAGAAGGTAATGAGTTAAATTAAGAAGTAAAAATGCTAGAAAATAATAAATTTAATAATAATT
The DNA here is from genome assembly GCF_006229205.1 of Suricata suricatta. Lineage (NCBI taxonomy): Eukaryota > Metazoa > Chordata > Mammalia > Carnivora > Herpestidae > Suricata > Suricata suricatta. Next base: position 24,437,212 of record NC_043702.1, read on the forward strand.
ATAATAATAATAGTGATATGCTCAATGGAATGCTCGAAACAAATTTACTTATATTTAGAAAGATTTTAATGCATTTATATCAACAAATGAGAATAAATTTTTAATTAAATCTTTTTTTCTTTAATTTTAAAGAGAGACAGAGACAGAAAGAGGATGAGAGATGGGCAGAGGTGGAGGGGGAAATAGAGAGAGAGAGAGAGAGAGAGAGAGAAAATCTTAATCAGGCTCCACATTCAGCCCGAGCCTGACATGGGGCTAGATCTCATGACCCTGGGATCATGACATGAGCCAAAATCAATAGTCAGATTTTCAACTGACTGAGCCACCCAGGCACCCCGTGAATAAATTTAAACAAAGAAGTTAAATTTCCAAGTCTAAAAGTTTGGGACAAAACCAACAAAATAAAATAAAAAAGAAGGTACACTAAAGATATAAAAATATTCTTTGGACCATTTAAAGTAACATTCAATTTAGATTAAAAGAGCACTGTTACACAATTTCCAGCTAACCAATTTAGGAATGCCTAAAAGACTGATCACTTTGTTGCCAAGGAGGTACAGAGAAGGGCACTTTCTTATTTGTCCGTGATGGTATAAAAGACTACAAACTCATAGGAATGCACTGACACATTTCCTTTTATAGATAATTCCACCTCTAGGTATTTGTCCCTAGAATACACTGCATGTTTGAGAAAGACTCCTAGGAGATTATCTGTTAAAGTATTGTGTGTAATACAAAAGATCAAAAACAACCTAAAGGTTTATCAATAAAGAACTAATAAAATAAAATAACAAGATTAAAATAAAATAAAAGAAAATGAAGAATAAAATAAGTGGTCATCTGTCTGTGCAATGGAATACTACATGCACAAAATGCACAAAAAAGAACACTATTTTTGTAGAGATATGGAACCATTCACTACAATTGCATAAAAAGCAATATTCAGAGTAAATGTAAACAAAATCTGCCTTTTGCTAAAAAAAATTTAAAAAGTATATATACATATATTTAAATGCACAAAGACTATTTCTAAAATAATTTTTAAGGAAACTGTTAAAAAGAAAAAAAAAGAAACTGTTAAAAACAGCTGTCCCTATGGAGAGGATTTCTGGAAGTGAATGGTGTGTTTATACTCTCATACTCATTTAATTTGTACTGAATAAAAACAAATAAGATTATGGTTATATTTCATTTTTAAAATGTTTTATGTTTATTTATTATTGAGACAGAGAGAAACAGCATGAGCAGGGGAGGGGCAGAAAGAGAGGGAGACACAGAATCCGATGCAGGCTCCAGGCTCTGAGCTGTCAGCGCAAAGCCCAGTGCGGGACTGTAAGATCACAGCCTGAGTCGAAGTCAGACGCCCAACCAACTGAGCCACCCAGGCGCCCCTATGGTTATATTTTAAAGGAATGGAAAATAACAAAATATGATGAGGAAAATATATTGGTTTATCATATCTTATGTTCAGGCACTAGAATGTTTTTCCTAACACCTGGGAAATGCACTAATAGCAATGGAGTTAATTAAAATGCCCTCTATATGTTAAAAAATGGATAAACAAGCCCAGTGGGCCCATTTTCTTTTAAAACTCCATTATTATGTACTTGAATAAATGCTAATTAGTCCCTCAGAATAGGGTTTATCCCTGAAATGTCACCACCTATATGTTACCACTACTAGTTTATACAGTATTTTAGCGTGTTAATTAAAAGAATGTCATATGATACATTCATTTAGCCCATGACTTGTTTCTAGGTGAAAAACACTTTCATCATTGCTGTTCATTTTTGGTAGCTTTTAATATTTAAGTTGTTTTAAGACAAGAACCTCCTATAGCTAATGTTTTTCATAAGAAACTGAAATCTATTTCTAAGTAATCCCTATATAGCCATGATTTCTTGATATAAACACTTAGTTTTAAAAAAAATTATCTGTTATTAAAAGCCCTGTGAATTAGAAATAGCAGTAGAAGTTCACAGATTCTAGAATGGCTACAAATGAGAATGAAGAATGAAAATGTCCTCCTTAACTCATAGATGTGCATATATGTAGACATTTACTTTTAACATGAATGTGCACACTATGTAAGTATATTACTTTCTATGACACGTAAGGCTGGACTCCATACAAGCTCCCCATTTCCTAGAAACTTTAGAGTTTGGGAATAACTTCTATATGAGCCAGAACAGAATCATTATTGAAAGAAAGTATTAAATATGAGTATTGGAAATGAGAAGGGAATTTTCACTTATACTTAGAGCTGAAATATCTCTCTGATTGCAAGACAAGCTTCATTAAAAAAGTAGGCTTTGAGTTTAATGGAGATGGGAGAGTACAGATTTCTTTTTTCTTTTTAATTTTTTAACATTTATTTATTTTTGAGAGACAGCATGAACAGGGGAGGGGCAGAAACAGAGGGAGACACAGAATCCAGAGCAGGCTACAGACTCTGAGCTGTTAGCACAGAGCCCGATGTGGGGCTCGAACCCACTGTGAGATCATGACCTGAGCCAAAGTCGGCCACTTAAGCGACTGAGCCACCCAGATGTCCCAAGAGTACAGATTTCAAAACAAGAGCAGTTCCATTGTAATTAATTTAAAAGCTGTTTCCTTTCTTAATATACCTTTGATTACCATGTTTTTTTAAAATAGTTTATTGTCAAATTGGTTTCCATACAACACCCAGTGCTCTTCCCCACAAGTGCCCTCCTCCATCACCACTACCTCTTTTCCCCCTCCCCCTTCCTCTCAGTTCATTTTCAGTATTCAATAGTCTCTCAAGTTTTGCATCCCTCTCTCTCCCCAACTCTCTTTCCCTCTTCCCCTCCCCCTGGTCCTCCATTATGTTTCTCCTGCTCTCCTGTTAGACCTATGAGTGCAAACATGGTTTCTGTCCTTCTCTGCCTGACTTATTTCGCTTAGCATGAAACCCTCCAGGTCCATCCACTTTGCTACAAATGGCCATATTTCATTCTTTCTCATTGCCATCGTGGATATATACCACATCTTCTTGATCCACTCATCAGGTGATGGACATTTAGGCTCTTTCCATGTTTTGGCTATTGTTGACATCGCTGCTATGAACATTGGGGTACATGTGCTCCTATGTATCAGCACTTCTGTATCCCTTGGGTAAATCCCTAGCAGTGCTATTGTTGGGTCATGAGGGAGTTCTATGGATAGTCTTTTGAGGAACCTCCACACTGTTTTCCACCAGTTTACATTCCCACCAAGAGTGTAGGAGGGTGCCCGTCTTTCCACACCCTCGCCAGCATCTATAGACTCTTGATTTGTTCGTTTTAGCCACTCTGACTGGTGTGAGGTGATATCTCAGTGTGGTTTTGGTTTGTGTTTCCCTGATGATGAGTGATGTTGAGCATCATTT
>NC_043702.1:24440699-24544211 GCF_006229205.1 Suricata suricatta
GAAATCAGTTGCATTCCTATACACCAAAAATGAAGCAGTGGAAAGAGAAATCAAGAAACTGATCCCATTCACAATTGCACGAAAAACCATCAAATACCTAGGAGTAAACCTAACCAAGGATGTAAAAGACCTATATGATGAAAACTATAGAAACCTTATGAAAGAGATTGAGGAAGACACCAAGAAATGGAAAAACATTCCCTGTTCATGGATCGGAAGAATAAACATTGTGAAAATGTTGATGTTTGTTTTTTAAACAGTTCACAGGGATCCAGCATTATTACACCATGGTTAAAAGCATAGGCTCTGAGACTAAGTAGCCTCAACTTCCGGTCCCAGATCACCTACTTATTATTCGTGTAGTTTTTGGACCAGTTACTTGAGTTATTGGAAACTCAGTTTCCTAGTCAGTAATTATTTAATGTAATGCCTATTTTTTGAGGTTTTAAAGACTAAGTGAGAAAAATTTCATTAATGCTCAAGGTATTACTCAGAAACTATAGCTATTAGTAAAATTAAATAGTTAACTTACTTTGATTAATTAATTCTATTTTATTTTAATATTTATATATTTATAATATTATATATGATATTTATAATATTAATATTATATATGGACATACTTGAAGTATGTCCAGGTACTCATTATATCTGTGCTCATTTAATTAGATTATTGATGGCACACCAATTAATAAAAACAACTTTCTTTTCTTTATTCTTTTGTTCTTTTTTCTTTCTTTCTTTCATTCTTTTTCTTTTTTTATTGGTTTTGTTTAAATGATGATGAATCTTATTCCATGTCTTTAGGGAGATTTTTTTTCTATCTATGCCAAAGATAAGAAACCTCTATTGATTTTTCACTTTGATCTTTAATATTTACATATAACAGGTTCCAATTATTCCTCAAAAATGGTATTGCTGTTGGAGGCACAGAATGTCAGAATGCTTTAGAAGGGCCATAGGACTACTATTTTAATTACTTAGCATCTTAAGTCTGGTAAATAGCTGTCTTGACTGACTCATTTTTTCGTAAGCATTTTGATCTAATTTCCCTAAGGAGATATTCCAAAGGAGAGAGGAAAAAACCTCCAAATATTAATATAAACATGTTTAATTACTACTTGACAGTACCTTGTAGCACTCTGCAAGGAAAAGTGCACTTGGGAAAACAATAAATCCAGGAATGAGTTGGATTAAAAGTATAAAAACTCGATAAATCAGTGATGGTGCAGATTTTTCCATCCATTTCCCTAAGAAGTAGAATAAACACATCCAAGTATGATAATCAAAATACTGCTGTGAAATTAGGTGGGATCACACCACTACTAATATCTAAAACGGTCCATGATGAGTAGGAATCCAGCAATGCTGCTGAATAACATACAGTGTATTAACTATGAAAAAATTTCTGAGATTTTCAACCCTCCTGGTAGGCACATAATTTTCTGTGAAGGTTGTAATTCCTCCCATGAAAAGGTAGCATCTATTTTCCTACTCCTTGATGTGGGCTAACTTGTTTTGCTAAAATAGTGTGTCATGCTAAAAAGAATGGTTTGTGCTAAAAAGAACTGATGGTGTGTCAGTACTGAGTCTACCCCTCAAAGTCCTTGAACTTCCCTTATCTTCTTTGAATGTTAGCCTTTTCTGCTTAGGACCAGCCCTGGGCTACCTGCTGGAGGAGAATTTAGGTATACCCACTCTAGAACTTGACTTGCTGCTGATTATAGTTGAGTGACCAGCTGAGAATGAGCTGAGACTAGCCTACATTGCTTAACCCTAGAACTGTGAGCTAAGTAAATGTGTTGTGGAGCCACTATGTTTTGGAGTTCCTAACAGCAAAGTGATAAACTTGCAGTAGCACAGTTAAGAACCCAGATAGTCCATCTGAATTAGAGCTACATCTTAGCTAATGTTTAGGGTACAGGAGTGTGATCTTGTTGCAATAGGAGAGGAGAAATTGGCAAGGGTTAGAAAAGTTTTCATAGCTCAAGCCAGCAGACTAAGGGTAAGGGCCAGGATGAGGTTTCAAGCTCAGCAAGGAACTGGGGTAAAGTCAGTAACTTCCAGTTCAGATCTGGTTACCCAGTTAGGGGGAAAAAATGATTTCTATTGAAGCTCAGTGGGAAATAGGGTGTCTAGAGCTTCAAACAATTTTCAGCTTGATCAATTCTAGACATTCAGAGGCTGACACCAGCCTCACTAAGAACTGGGCAGACCTGACTTGCTGGTGGCAGACTTTTATTCATTAAAACTGAGAAAGGTGCCTGGGTGTCTCAGTGGGTTAAGTGGCCAACTCTTGATTTCAGTTCAAGTCATGATCTCAGGGTTCATGAGTTTGCACCCTATGTCAGACTCTGCGCTGACAGTGCAAAGCCTGCTTAGGTTTCTCTCTGTGTTTAGGTTTCTCTTTCTGCCCCTCCCCTGCTCTCTTTCTGTCTCTCCAAATAAATAAACATTAAAAGAACCTGATAGATCTGTCCACGGCAGCAATGAGGGAAATAATGAGACAGTAAGGAGAACAAAAAGTAGAAGAGGAGTAGAATGCTGTGCAGAGGTGATAGGAAGAAACTTCATGAACATGTATCTTCCATCTGCCTCCAAGTGTTAATATCACCACTTTCCTCCTCCCACATGGAGGAAATTTTATTTATATTATTAAAAATGTATAGATAATTTAAAAGGCAAGGTATGATTATCAGGTAAATCAGTGTATGGCTATTGTGTTATTTATAAAACATATGGAAAAGGAGACATGAATAATGTACAGCAACAGAATTATAGAAACGTGACAATTTTGCCTTAAAGACTAAAAACAGAATGAACTCTTTAATGTTTGGAAGAATCAATGAGGAAGCCCAAGGATTTGAATAGATAACATCAGGTTAATGGATATTGGACAGAATGCTTAACCTCTCTGGATTCATCCTCATCTGGAATAATTATGTTGAGTTCTGGACAGTAGGTTTTTAAATTTTTATTTATTTTACTTTTTTTATTTGAGAGAGAAAAAGAGAGAGCCCACATGAGCAGGGGCGAGGGGCAGAGGCAGAGAGAGAGAGAATCTTAAGCAGCCTCCATGCTCACCCTGATGCGGGCTCAGTCCCAGGACCCTGGGATCATGATCTGAGCTAAAATCAAGAGTTGGCTAGTCAACTGGGCCAACTAGGTGCCCCTGCACAGTAAGTTTTTAAAATAGCAGCCACACTTAGAACAAATGAAGAAAAGGGCACCCAGTATTTGAAAGGTCTTACATCGTGTTTGAAGAAAATGGTTGCAAGGGTTTAGATTTTTTAATATGAAAACTAGGAGACAAAAAAAATGGCCATTGTCTTTGATTATGTGAAGATCAGTAGTGTGGCTACAAGTTTATTCTGAGTTTCTCTGTGGCAAATAAACTGCACATGAAAGAATTCAGACTACAAAGGCTGTAGAAAAGATAGAAACCAAAACTTCACAATAAAAGTGATTTCTATTGGATTGTGTTTTGAGATTGGAAACTTATTCACTAACTGAGATTATGTTGTATGACTAGGTAAAACTAGGAAGCATCTACCTACACAATAGATTTAAAGAGACAATGAGAAGGAAAAATAATAATGCTTCCTGACTATTTAAGAAATACTTGTTTTACATAATTACACACATTCTTATGTTTTCTAAAATAATGCTTTATTCTCCTATTCTTATTGTTTTTTAATGTTTATTTATTTTTTAGAGAGAGAGAGAGCATGCGTGGGGGAGGAAGAGGGACAGAGAAAGAGGGAGACACTGAATCTGAGCAAATTCCAGGTTGCACAAAACCCAATGCAGGGCTTGAACTCACAGACTATGAGATCATGACCTGTGCCAAAGTCGGTCACTTAACTGACTGAGCCACCCAGGTGCCCCTGTACTTACTGTTTTTAATTCAGTTGGTCAAAGTAAATGGCAAAGCAAGAATTGATGTCTTTCATGTAGTGGATTCTAAACACTCCCCAGCTCTGATCTGTCAGTAAATATTGATATCCTAAAATTCTAAGCTAGTAAAATATTCATTCAACTATACACTTTAAAATCAATTATCTTGGGGAGCCTGAGTTGCTCAGTCGGTTAAATGGCTGACTTCAGCTCAGGTCATGACCTCATGGTTCGTGGGTTTGAGCCCCATGTTGGGTTCTGTGCTGACAGCCCAGAGCCTGGAGCCTGTCTTCAGACTCTGTGTCTTCCTCTCTCTTTGCCCCTCCCCCACTCATGTTCTTCTCTCTCTGTCTCAAAAATAAACTATTAAAGAAATCAATTGTCTTACCAAGGAACCAAAATCACTAAACCTAAAATCATTAAACTATCAAAATCATTAAACCTAATTTTTATATCATTTTGACATTGTACACTATAATTTTCTGGAATCTTCCTTTAAATTCATTGGGCATCACTTAGAATAAATTGAAATATAATAGTTTATTATCAAGACAACAGCCCCATATGCAGAAGAAACACAGATTCAAGTGAAGTATTAAGGTCATTTGGCTACATTCTAGAAAGTAATTCAAGCATATATGTATACCACCACCATGTATTGATCCCCGTTGAAAGAGGCTAGGGAGTGTCAAGATTGAATTCTGACAGTGAAGAAATAGAATCCGTGTAGTAGGGAAGCATATCTAGCCGTACTGCTGGTCCAAACAAAGAAATCAAGCAGTCCATTATCTAGGTTTTGCAATAATAAAAGACATTTCAAAAGAATTTTCTTTTCCAGTTACTTGTCAAACATACTTGAGGTCATTTCTCTGGGCAGGAGAGTGACTGGTAGTATTTGAAACTTATCTCTTTTCGGTCAGAATGTTTTTGTGAGTATTTTTTATACTTGATTCACAATTTGATTCATTTTATTTGAGGAGAATTTTCTTCACCAGAGAGGGGAAAAACAGCTTTCGTTGGGAAATTAATTTACCTTTCTAAAAAGCAATCACATTCTGTGAAAAGTAGGAAGAAATTATTGTGACTCCACTGAGGAATAAAGAGCCCTCAATGTTGGGCATAATATACCCATTGCTCTCCTAGGATTTGCCTATTTTCAGTGCTAATCAAGGCTATAAAACCTTATGTTTTAGTTGCTTAGGAAATTTGTGGAAGGAAAACAAGCTGAATGTCTTTTTATTTTCTACTTGGAAGTATGTACTTGTGCAGCCTCAGGAATCACTTTCTAGCACAGAAGGAAACTTCTCTTTCAAAGTCTTAGGTGGGATGTGTTAGCTTTTGAGGGAGTGGGAGGGTGACATTTCAGCTATAAGAGATGAAAGAAAAATGACACAATAGTTACAATATCACACTTTCATGCCTTGGAAAAACTGATTCATCACCTGGATCTATTTTGTCAAGTCACTGCCACGTAATTTGCAAGTGACACATATTTTTCAGGGAAAGCATCAACTCTAGTTTCTTTTAAAATTAGAAAAAAAATATTTCCAAAATGTTATTGATACCATCCACAATCCTTGGGCAACATTTGGGGGAAAAAACTGACTTTTCTTTGGGAAATCTGATTGATGCTCATTCCTTTAGATGCCCTTTTGTAGTCAGCATTAAAATCAATATTAAGAGAATAGAGCAAATGTACACACAAACATGAAGTTTGTCTATTTTCAGTTGTATTACATAAGGATAAACAGAAAATGGGTTATTCTTAAAATCAGATTCCAGAGTCTCATCTGGCTTTTGTCTCTCTGCAAAATATAATTATTATCTTTAAAAAAGATTTTCAAATCTGGAAGATTCTTTTCTTTTCCCTCAGTAGGTCAAGGTTTCTTTTAGTTTTATATTTAACAGTTACAACTCAGTTATTATTGGTAAGATATTTTCTTTCTCTGATTTTTATTGTGCTTTTTAAAATACACTTTTGGGGGCACTTGGGTGGCTCAATCAGTTAAGCATCTAAGTAGGTTAAGTGTCCAAGTCTTGATTTTAGCTCAGGTCATGCTCTAGGGTGCGGTTAGTGGGGTCTAGTTCTGCTGTTGGGCTCTGTGCTAACAGGGTGGAGCCTGCTTGGGATTCTCTCTCTCCTTTTCTCTCTGCCCCTTCCTCATTCACACTTTCTCAAAATAAAGAAATAGATTTAAAAAAATAAAAATATACTTTCGACCTGAGATCTGTGGGTTTTTTTTTTCTCTTTTTCACTTCCTCCCTCTCTCTCTCTCCTTCATTATTTTTCTTTGAACAGCTCTTCTCTGAAGTGGATTCAGGAGATGACTTCTAATTCTCATCATGCTAATCCAAGACATAGAAATTGTTAGCTTCCAAATGTCAATCAGATCTCCTTTTTAAAAGCCTAAATCACACTGAAACTAAAGAGCAATTTTTCTTACTGAGTCCTTGTTACTTCTACAAAATGATGCATTATATTTCTAGAAAGAAAAACAGAGGATGTAAAAGAGTGGAGTGTAAAGTGATCATCTCAACAATGATGACCCCAAATAATCAAGTGACATTTTTCATTATGGTAAACTAACTTTTTATTAACTCTGCTTAACCATAATTTACTGTAATTTTCCATGGGTAATCTGTTTGCTCTGATAGTTCTTAATTTCCTTTAGGCTTTGAATTTGATGTCAGGTTCCTTTGTATATCTATTATTATAAAGATAAAGTTCATAATCCCATTTAAAAATATAATTTTATATTTATTATTTTACCTTTAAAAAATTTTGGTGTGGAAAGTAGAGATAATTGATAATTATCAAGGAATATTGATATTTCTTTTATACCCATTTCCTCTTTAATCCCTTTCCTGTCTCCTTTACCAGAAGCAACTTCATTGTTTTAGGTATGCAAAGTTATAAAATGTATATGTTTTGAAACATATATTAAGTTATAGGCTTGTTCCTTCTTTTATAATATTCAGTCAGCACGGTTTATATAAGATGCATCCAATGCTCTCTATACTCATAGTCCATTGCTCCTAAGAGTTGCAAATATTCCATAGCATTATAGATTATATATAAGAATACTGATTTCAAAAGATGCTGGTGTTAGTTTCTACTGCTGCTGTGATGAACAGGCACAAACTTAGTGGCTTAAAACAGCACAAATACATGATCTTATAGTTCTAGAGTTCAGAAGTCCAAGATGAGTTGGCATGGCCATATTCCTTCTGCAGTTTTTGTTTCTCTGCCTTTTCTAGCATTAAGAGACCAACAGCATTCCTTGGCTTGTGCTTCCTTCTTCTTTTTTCAAATCCAGCAGGATAGCATTTTCAAATCTTCCTTCCTTTCTATCATCACATCACCTTTTTAAACTGACACTCCTGTCTCCCACTTTTAATGATCTTTGTGATTATGTTGGACCTACCTAGATAATCCAGGATAATCTCCCCATTTTAAGATCCTCAATTTAATCATATCTGCAAAGTCCTTTTTGCCACATAAGGTGATATATGTACAAAATCTGGAATTAAGAATGTGGGCATCTTTGTAGGGTTAATACTTTGCCTGCCGCAATGCCAGAAAAAAAAAAGGAGATGAGCCTAGTTTTGGTCTTTAATTATCACTGTCTTTACTACTGTTCCTTAGGGCAGGTTCTGGTACTCCAAGTGGTACAGATTCCCCACAGAGTTGTCTTCCCCACCAACTGCAGACCTAGCCATAAACCACTTGGAAGTATTGTGAAGGCCTCAACATGAACTTGGCAAGTGTCCAACTGTTACCATTTCCCCACCAATGATGTTGCATGCAAGTAGACCACAGGTTCCTGATACATAAACTCCCCAAACTCCATCATCTTCCCATTTCACAAAGCTAATCAGCTTTGCCTGCTTAACAGCCACCCTGGCTTTTCCCAACCTTCTTTTCCCTCCTGATCATAGGTTACCCAGCTCCATTGCTGAAATGAATCAGATTTTTCCTGAACATAAAGACTAGTATTGCATGGAATAATTCTACTTTTGACACTATAAACAGATTTTTAAAACCCACAAATAAAAACTATATATTTAGGGACCCAAGGATTGAGTTACCTTCCTAAGATGGGAAATCATGATCTTACACCAATGAGGGGGGGAAGTGTGCCAGGTACTAAATTTGCCTACCAAAGTAGCTAATGCACATATTGCTTAAGAGTTTTGTTCATTGTCTCAGATATATAGCTTTGTGAGATTGTGAATAATAAGCAATGAGGATATTAAAATCATGGCTGGACACAGGAAAACTCTGCCAATTTAGATTGCATGTGTAAACTTAATTATTGACAGGCTTGGATGTAGAGATTGATTATCAGCTTTTTCTGCACCTTGTACTGGTTGGCCGGTGTTTGCTTTTTTTCCCTACTCTGGTGGAATGCAACTGATTCCAATGCATTTTCTTTCAAACAATTTTTTACTTCACCTCTGATTGGCTTGTGGCTCCTGCTGATTGACAGGCAAGTCCACAGCTGTGGGTTCTCTTTTGAAGCTATTTTATCTTTTCTCTTTGACTTTATTTTAATTTGATTGGATTCACTCTTGGAGCACCCTGTGGAAAGAACCCTGATTACTCTCTTTTCCGCTGTGAGTTGGTAGATGGCAAAGCGCACTCAGAGGTCTTATCCCTTCTTTGTTAGGACAGGCTGCCGTGGAAGCCCTGGGAGTGCTTATCATGGCTGGCAGATAACTACCCTAGGTTTAAACTTCAAAGGCAAACCCAGGCAGCCCCAAAGAAAGAAACTTCAGCCAGCTTCATGTGGTGAGTGAGCTGGTCCTGTGGCTACTTTTGGAAATGTGAAAAGCACACTGAAATATGAGGCTAACCTCAAGATCTTGAGGTCACTTTTTTTACATTTGGATAGTAATTTCAGGGCCCTGGAAAAGCACCACCTCCATAGTTATGAGGGCAAAGACAGTGGGGCTCAGCAGGAGGGCTGTCATGGAGAGAATGTACTGACCTCATTGCTAGACTCCTCAGAGTGGTAAGATGCAGTGAAAAGGTGGTTCCCCAAAGAAATGCTCATTAACTAAAGCCCAAGCCAGAGCTTTGTGCTACAATAGAGTGATTCATGTCTGAATCTGACAAATCACATGCATTCAATAACTATGACTCAAGATTCCATGGGAAAAACTCATACAGGTGTTTTCCCTCCCGCAAATAGATATCTGTTAATGTCTACAACCTATTTTTCGAATCCTGATGTTAAAATGGCTAGAATGTCAAAGAAAAAATATTCTTATCATTTTCTCCAATGATAATAAAATAATGCCAATCCATTTTTCATTCTCTCTTCCTTTCCTTTTTCACACATGTGTATATACAATGCACATATTTTAAAATTGGAGTCACTCACGGAGTACATAGTGAAAAGAACCGCAGTTATTTTCATCTTCATTGCTACCCTCTATATATGAAAGAGAGAGAGAAAACAATATTTAGAGAAAACTTTTGCTTCTTAATTGTCTGAGTCTCTGCTTACTTGGTAGTAGGCTTTATCTTCAGTCAGCTTTGTAACCTCCTTAAGTGTTATTTTTTTCTAACTCCCCCCCAAAAATTGAGCTTCATAGTGGTATCAACATTGTATGGTTATTGAGAGTAGTTAATAAAATAATATTAAATACTCAATAGAAATAAATTATTGTTGTCGTTGTTGTTTTACCCTTCCTGATTATCCCCTTTAAGTCTTCGGCACAGCGTGTGTTTGTGTGTGTGGGAGTTGAGACTGGAAAAGGGGAAAGAGATTAATCTGGCTCCCACACTTGGAGTTGCTGCCCATGCCTGTGCCCTGTTGTCCTATTCTGTCATTTTCCTTTTAATTCTTAGAGCTTTGGTCACCTAGTTGGTTGCTTTTTCCCCCATTGTCAACCTCCAAATCACAGATCTCCATGAAGCTCAGGGTGGCTGTCAATGCTGGTGCTGATTCTGCCAAACTTGTCTGTGAGGCTTCTCTTGCTTAGCTAGCAGGGAATGCCTTTTGTGAACAGCTCTTTCATAGGGGCTTCTACTACCAGAAGCTTGAGGCTTCAAGTGACAGCTCTCTTCTTTCGGAAAAGCATGATAGGTGGGGAGAGAATAGAACATAAGACCAGGTTTTTGGATTATCAGGCAGAAACAGCCTCACACAAAACCTAAAATCATTGCTCTCTTTGCTATATGGGATACTCTTGCCCAGTTGGCCCATTCTACTAGACTCCTACATGAATAATAAATTTCTCTAAAGGGCCTATTGTATATCCTACTGGTCATTCTATCCATGGAAAATGTAATTATACATCTGAATCCCAACCTTGGAAAAACTTCAGAATTTCTCACAGGGCTCCTGACACTAACATTTGTATCATTTTCAAAACATCCTCAGGGATGTTGTCAAATCACACTGAACAATCCAACTATTTCTGATGGTTTGCCAAAAGAGAGTTCATTGCAGTCCTAACTCAGGGCCTGGGGTGCAAGAGGCACTCAGTAGATGTTGACATTCCCTTTGTGAGCAGAATACTTTACCATATAGTTTTTAATTTCTATTTTAGAAATGGCGGTAGCTATTTGGAAATAATATGTAATGAGCTGAGACTTCATGTGAATTTAATTCTGTGTATGTGAGGTCCAATAAAATAATAACTAAATAAAATATTGGAAAAGAGAAACCTATAATTCCTTTCATGACATGACCACTGCTGAGACACTGAAGCTTATCCAAAGGTTTTATTTATAAGTGAGTGAGTTCAGTTTTCTTCTAGAATTACCTCCTCTTTTTTCTCTACCCCATAATTTTTTACCCACACACATACGCATACCCTTGGAGCTCAGTTTTCCTCTGAGTTACCTTCAGGCCCATCATATTTGCAGATAAGTGGATTGAAACGTTACGTCAAACATAGTGTCTTTATTAACCCTCAGCAGTGAACTCACCTTTTTCACCAGGGGCTACTGAGGCACATCAATTGTCTTCAGACTATCTGTATTTTTACCACTTTCATTATAGTGGGATGATTTCAATCATCCCACAATGATTATTCCTATCTCAAGGATGAGTACTAGACACCACAGAACAATCAAAGTAGAATATTACCATTCACCAAGAATTAACATTTATTTTCCTGGGTTTGAAGACATGTAGACTGTTGCAGTTTGAAAGGGTTTTAGCCATGGTGCTGGTGAAGGGGACAGGGCTGATTCTATTTCTCCTAGATTATCATTCAATCAAGAAACAGTTACCCAGTACTATTGTGTGCCAGAAAGTATTAAGGGAGTAGAGATGTCACCAACCTTGAATAAGAGAACCAAAATTCCTGCCCCAGTAGAGTTTATCATAAAGTGAAAATGCATGAAATTAAAGATGTTAACTTTTACAAAATCCTAGAACATGTAAAGTCTTTTAATGTAAAAACGTAAGGTTCTAAATGGTCATGTCTGAGGAATGCCTAAGCTTCTTTGGGTATTTGTGTGTTGGGAAAGTAGAAGAAATGCTATTTAAGCTGATATCTAAAAGATGAGAAGAAAATAGCCAATACAAGAGGGAAGCATGTTCTAGGCAAAGGAAATAATATGTGAAGGTGAGAGAGTGTGACTCATTCAGGGAGTTGATAATCATGCTATAGGGTAGAGTGGAGTGATCACAGAGAAAATTGGGACCTTGAATAAGGCCAGATACATACAGTCTTGGAATTCATGTTAAAGAATTTGGATATTATTCTAAATAATACTTTAGTAGGGTAGGAAGATAATGTGTCAGATCCTCTGGCTACAGTGTACTAAATGGATGGGAACAGAATTAGAAGGAAAATGTGGAGACCTTTCAAACTAGGGCTGATAGTGGCCAGAACCATAACTGTAGTTAGTGTGATAGAATAATCGCTTTCCAAAGATGTCCATGTTTTAATCCCTGGAACCTGAGACTATGTTATGTTTCATGATAAAGGAAGTTATAGTCACAGATGGAATTAAAGATGCTATCAGTGACTTTAAAATGAGATTATATTGGATTATGTGAGTGATTATCTGAGTGAGCCCAATGTACAGAGGTCTTGTAGAGTGGAAAGGAGGCAGAAGAGGAAGTTGGAGTCAGAGATTTGAAAAATGATACATTTCTGGCTTTGAAAATGAAAGAAAGCCACGAATTGAGGAATATTGGAAGCCATAACAAGCTACAAAATGCAAGGGAATGAATTTTACCCTAGACACTCCAGAAGAATGCAGCCATGTAACTCCTTTTTTAGAAAATATTTATTTTATTTTTGAGAGAGAGAGAGAGAGAATGAGGGAGAGAGAGAGAGACAGAGAGACAGAGAGAGAGAGAGAGAGAGAGAGAGAAAGAAATACAGAACATGAGCATGGGAGGGGCAGATAAAGAGGGTGACACAGGATCCAAAGCAGGCTCCAGGCTCTGAGCTGTCTATCAACACAGAGTCTGACACAGGGTGTGAACTCATGAACCGTGAGATCATGACCTGAACCAAGTGGACACTCAACAGACTGAGCCAGTCAGGTGCCCCCAACTACATTGATACTTGGGTTTTGGCCAATGAAGCCCATCTTGGACTTCTGATCTCCAGAACTATAAAATAATAATTACGTGTTGTTCTAATGCACTAATTTTGTGGTAATTTGTTATAGCAACAATAGGAAACTGATTTGGTAGAGATGGAAAGAAATAGGGAATGAGGTGTAGCATTTAGTTTAATATGCAAGAAGTGATTTAGCATAAGTTATTTTTGGAAAAAATGATTCTAGTGTTTTATTAATTAAACACTAGAATTAAGAATTAAGTCCTCCTACTAATATGACCTATAACAATAAATTCAACTAGCATACTTGACTAAATATAACAGTGAATGATATTAAAGACAGAGATGGATATATTTCATACAAACGATTAATAACTTATTTCTCTGGGAATTTTAACATCAATACCTCTTTATTAGATTGATGCTGAATTCACATAGTTCAGATGTTGATATTCAGCCAAATGCCACATATAAATAAATAAAATTAAATGTTGAATTTTAGAGATTATTATATAAATAATAGCTACCACAAAGTTGCATGATTTTACATGTTCTAGATGGTCCTGTGACTCACAACTGTGATGAACATTATGAAGACATAAAGAGGAAATAAAAATTTGGGAAGCTTAGTGAGACTTAAATTTTTTTTAGTTGAAAAATATGAATGCAGAACATCTGATTCAAGAAATAATGATTGATATTTACTTTAGGATTCGGTAAACATGTCTGGCAGCTATTCAACACCAGTGTATTCACTAGGTCAAAGGTCACCTCTTTCTTAAATCTTTCATGCTCATCTTTTGCCTCTTCTTTCAGAATTATTCTTTTTTTTCTCTGTGGCTCAAGGATATGTCAACAGCTCTTTATCATGTTTTACATTTTTCACTAGATTTCAGCTATTTCTACATTTGTCTTTCCATAGTATTTTCAACTATTTGAAGACAGGAAATGTGTCCATTTTATCTTTGTATTCATCACAGCATCCATCACAATGCCTCATATAAAAAAACCTGTGAATGACGGAAAAGGTGGATTCAGTAACAGAAGACCTGGGTCAACGGTTCAATTTCAGCTTCACTAATTGACGTAAACTTGGAGAAAATCTTTTCACATTTTGATGCTTAATTTTCTATTTGAAAATATCATGATTCAGAACAAGATACTGTGATTAAAACAAGCAATGTGCTTGTATAAACTGAGACCTGTTGTGTGTACTTAGTTTCAGCAAGTCGTCACAAATCAGCAAAATAAGGGTGCTGATGTGCTATTTGGCCACACAACTGAATTTCTCAAGGGATTTTGATAGCTGGTGGGAAGACAATGAAAGAGAAAGAAAATGAAAAAGAAAGTAAAAGACAGAGAGAGAAAGAGAAAGATGAGAACTTTAGAAGGAAGACGAACATGTAGGGGGAAATTGAGATGTCTAAAGGAAATTAGATTACATTTATTATAGTTGTTGTGCTATGTAAATTTCTTCTCTGTCTCCCCATGCAGTTTTCAGTTAAATATTTTTCTCTTAATGCTTTGTAAAATTGGATCTAGTTTTAGAATATCTCAAAGTTCTGAGTATGGCCTTTATATGGGCATTAGGCAAGAGTAAAGAGCAGTGTGAGAAGCCACTGTACACAAGTTAAAGATATAATAAATGTTTGAAAGAATTACCTGGTGATTATTTTTTCACTTTTAAAGAATACAATTTTATATTACCCTCCATTTATTTTTTTATGGTAGTCAAGACATAAGACTGCTGGCCATTATTTTAGGTAAACTGGAAATATTGGGGACATTTCTACTGCCACTCAGTCCTCATGGTGTTTTGTCCTGTGAATTTTGTATCAGGTGGTAGTAGGGGGGCTGATGACAATTTTGCTACTATTTTTTGCCTGTACTTAGTTCTGGCTCTCAGTTACATCGATTAAAAGTCCTATAAGAAATTTATGAGAACTTCAGTTTATTTTCTCACTTCATTAATTAGTTTTCTTTCCTGTTTTATTTTCTCCCTCCTATTTCGGAAGAATTTAATTGCTTTTCTCCTAACTTTTCGAGAAAACGATTTTTAACTATGATGTTAGCCCCCCCCTTACAAATGCATTTAAGGCCATATATACTCAAATTTTGGTTTTATTCACATCCCACAATTTCACATATTTTCTATTTTTTATTGCGAATTCTCACTTGGTTAGTGGCTTATTTGGAGGCACACTGGTACATTCCAAACCTAAGAGAGTTATCTTTTTGTTATTCATTTCTTCTTTATTTTTTCTGCGAACCAAAAACACAATTTTATGACTTCAATTACTTAACCTTTGTCTAGACTTTTAGACTTTCTGAAATACTCAGCATGTAATAAGTTTTGACAAATGCCCCATAGACCTATTTTTTTTTTAATTTTGCACTGGTTGAAAGTAATTTTCTGTATCAATAAGATGAAGTTAATTAGGGACACCTGGGTGGCTCAGTCGGCTGGGTGTCTGACTCTTGACTTTGGCTCAGGTCGTGATCTCACAGTTGGTGAGGGTGAGCCCCGTGCAGAGCCTGCTTGGGATTCTCTCTGTACCCCTCCCCAGCTCATGAGCATGTTTTCTCTCTCTTCTCTTCTCAAAAATGAAACAGATAAACATTTAAAAATTTTTAAAAATATTAAGTTAGTCATATTTTTAATATTCTCTATGATTGCTGATATTGCCTAATCATGTAATATTTAAAAATATATTCTAATGGTGGATATTACCACTTAGTTCTGTTTATTTTTACTTTATATATTTTAAATCTATGTTGTTAGCTGTGTATATAGTTAGAATTCTTACATGTTTCTACTGAATTACCTTTTATGATTTTGAAAAGCTCTCCTGTGGGGTGCCTGGGTGGCTCAGTTGGTTAAGGTCTGACTTCAGCTCCTGTTATGATCTCATGGTTTGTGGGTTCAGCCCAGCATCGGTCTCTGTGCTGACAGCTCAGAGCCGGGAGCCTGCTTCAGATTCTGTGTTTCCTTCTCTCTCTGCC
Organism: Suricata suricatta; assembly: GCF_006229205.1. Lineage (NCBI taxonomy): Eukaryota > Metazoa > Chordata > Mammalia > Carnivora > Herpestidae > Suricata > Suricata suricatta. The sequence goes on from NC_043702.1 coordinate 24,456,138, forward strand.
CCTCCCCAACTTGTGCTCGGTCTCCCTCTCTCTCAAAAATAAATAAACATTTTTAAAAAAGCTCTCCTGTATCTTTTTATTTTTTTTTTTAATGTTTTTTATTTATTTTTGAGAGACAGAGAGAGAGAGCATGAGCAGGGGAGGGTCAGAGAGAGAGGGAGACACAGAACCCGAAGCAGGCTCCATGCTCTGAGCTAGCTGTGAGCACAGAGCCCGTCGTGGGGGTCGAACCCACGAACCATGAGATCATGACCTGAGCCGAAGCCAGAAGCCAGTGGCTTAACTGAGCTACCCAGGCGCCTCGTCTCCTGTATCTTTAATATGATTCTCACCTTCAATGATATTTATCTGCAAGTAGCATAGTTTTTCCTGGTATATCTTTATTATTCTTTTATTTTCAGCTTTTATGTTTACTTGTTACGGATTCTATCATATAAAAAGATGACTTTTATTATCAGTCTTTTTTTTTTTACTATCAGTTTTTTAATTGGAGTCCTTAGTCCATATAATGTATTGCTGACTTATTTAAGTCTAAGATTAAATCTTATTTGTCTCCTATGTGTTCCATAATTGTTTTCTTGCTCTTTTGTGTTGATCAAGTGTTATTTATTATTATTTCTATTATTATTATTATTATTATTATTATTTTCTCTTGCTAGTTTTTTAGTTAAAATTATGGTATTTTTCTATTAATAATTTCCCTAGAAATTATAGTATGTGTTCTTAATTTATAATCTCTCTGAAATGAGTATATTTATTACTTATATAATTATGTAGAAATATACAAAAGTTTAATTCTTTCAATGCTTCCTGACCTTTGAGCTTTGTCATATTTTTATTATCACACATATTAAAATCCCATATGATATATTTATTGTTATTTTAAGCAGACATTAATTGTTTATATTCAAGAACCGTATCCTTTTGAATTTCTTTGTTTCCATCACTTTCCTATGACCTTTACTGTTTATGGAAAGACAGGTCTTTTGATAATGAATTCTCTGTTTTATTCTCTGAAAACATTTTTATTTTTTCATCTTTGAGGGACATCTTGCTGGGTATAGTATTATTCCTTTTCCTTTCCTAAGGAACTCTCTCAGTCCCATTTGACTTTCAATATAATTTATCTCAATCTCTTCATTCCCTCAACTTTAAATAAATCAAACAAAAATAAAGGCAACTTCTCCTTTCAGCCCCCTAACTGAAATTACTCATGATGCAAGAGACCTTAAAAGATTTGGTTATCATTGATGGTGGAGGATCAGGAAATAAATGGGAAAAGAAAACAAAAGTATCATTTCAAAACCATGACAATATAACATGCTTATGAATAGGATATGTGAAGTTAGGAAAAATCATATAAAATGGCCTGGAAATTTCCCTTTGAATTAAGAGGCAAGATATCTGCTTGAAAATGAGGGAAATAGTTGTGGAGTAAGAAGTATAAAGCGATCACTTTTGTTTAGAAACGGCATATATGAGAAATTGGAGAGAGAACAGAACCAAGGACTCAAAAAAAGAATTGCTAAGCTTTGCTAAAAACCCATCTGGAGCACAAATAGTTGGCACTAATTCACACAATGGCTTATTTTCTGTAACAGTATTCAGAAGTCTGGGAACAGCAAATAACAAGATGGACGGTTGCATACATGCAAGATAGATGATCTGAAAATTATCATGACTGTGAAGTGAATGAACGGGAGTGTCAGGACACTAGTATATAACTTGTTGAAACAAACTCCCAAGGTGTCAAGCAGAAAGAGACTGTAAAGGGTGAGAGAGAGCGAGTAAGCAGAGAGAAAGAGAATCCATAGTTCTTCATGAAAAAGAACAGGAAGGAGAAACTGAAAAGGGTAGGAGATTTGGTAGGATATGACACTTTGTATTCTAAGATCTCATACAAGAGTTTGAGTGGTGATATCCACAATACTGTTGTGGTGTTGGCATTGGGGATGAAATTGGAATAGGGATGTTGATACTGAAGTCAAGGTACTTGAAGCTATTTGTTGGAAATTGTACCTTACATGTAGAAATTGAACAACTGATGAAGGTTGATTTTACTGTAGAAGTAAAGAAGTCTGGGATCTAGGCTTCAAAGACCCAGTGAATGAATAAGGGTAGTCAAGATGACAAGATGATGTCAATAATTAGAAGTAAATGATGGCATATATAGTAATCATGATTCTTAAAGAAAGAGTGATTTTTGCTTTATGCAAAACAAACAAACAAACAAACAAACAAACATATTCAGTAGTTAGGAAATTACCAGTACTGACTCTAACCCATCATGTTCCTTGAGCCTGAAAGTGTAAGAAGCTTTCAATCAATTTGGCACAAGGGAAGAGGTATTTTCAGGGAGGATCCAGGTTCCAAATCAATAACTAGGTAGCAAGATTTTTCCTTGAAGAGATTAAAGCTATAGAGCAGTGTGGTAAGATCATGTGGATTCCAGTAGCCACTGTTAGTTAGAAGGGGGAATTAAACTGTGCTTGAATTTGGGTTGGTGGAAAAACATGAGAGGGAAGAGAAGCATAATTGAAGCAATTGTCTTCAAAGTCACTGCTCTGATAAAAATAGTAAGCAGCAGTCTTTTGTTGAGTATTCAAAAGGATTGACACTGGATTTATGTTTCAAGAAAATTCTCCCTGGAAGTAAGGAATTGCTATTGCAACAAGTAATCCAGAAGTATTCCTCAAGAGATATTGCCAGGTTTATGAAATGAAACTTCAACAGAACTATCTCCAAGATTTTAGGAAGAATATATTTTAGATCCTAAGAAGCTCATACTGTAATTGAGTTTGAAACTCATTCTTTCTAATCAGTCAACTTTTCTGGATTTACTTTGAGCATACCATGCTGGTGGCAGACACCCTTTGGGTCTAGTATTTTGCTAGCAATGTGAAGGGGTGAATGTAATGTGACCTCCACATTAATATACACTGCTTAAGGGAATCATAGTGATTTGAGGTGACTGGAAGTCTTTTGGGGGCATTGCAATGGGCTGAGGGGCTTGTAAATATTCACTCGATTCCTTCTAAAAGAAGAAAAGCCTAGGGAATTATCTTTACCCTGAAGAAAGTGTCTAGAACCCTGCATAAGGGATGTCCAGTTTGTAATTTGCTTGGGGAAAAAAAAGAATAGTATGTTAGTTACATAATTTTAATAGCTTATATAATGTGACCTGATATCATGTTGAAAGTTAGAGGTAAAAACAAAACTTTTACCCTCCTCACCCCTTCTATTTGCATGCCTATCTAATTAAACTTACTCAAAACAAGAAAAAAAGAAAACACAGTATATATAGTCATTTTTTCCCACTATGACTTTGTCATCAAACCTAGAATTAAGTTAAATCGATAAAAAACACCATATCTTCACAAAAAGGGATCTTTCTTATTTTTTGAATTATCAGACAATTCTTCCCAAATTCAGGGATGTAATATGGTATAAAGGCATTTTATTAGAATGTATGAAAAAAATTAAAGGGTATACATTCTACTGATAAATTTAAAGCCTAGATCTGTTACATTAAGCACCAAGAAAAAAACTTCTTGAAGACTATATTTTTGGTTATTATTGAAGGTCTGGAATATCAAGAATCATCATTTTTTCTTTATACATTGGGTATACCTTTTCATCTATCTACATCTTTAGCTATTTACCCTATTATATTTATCATTTTATACTGGAGATATATATTTTAAATATCATGAGAAAATTGAAAATACAATCAGGTTAGCAATAAAATTGGGCAAAGGGGCAATGATTAAATATACTGTGGGTTGTTTAAATCATGTCTTGTGTGAAAGGTGCATAACCGATTTTTACTTCATTTAAAAGAAAGAAAAATATATAAACTATATTTATTTTGTAAACAAAATGAAATCCCCTTCTTTTTTCTCCTCTGCCTGCAAGTCAGAGTTGTATATATCTCAGAGTCTTTCTTAGAACTCAAGTAAAGGACAGAAGAGGAATCACATGTTTTATGGCCAAGAAATAATCTGATCACTAAGCAAGAAACAAAATAGTTTGGGAAGAAGACACACACAAAAAAAAAAAAAAAAAACACCACCAAAACTACCACCGCCACCACCACCACCAAAAACTAGACCTATGAAGATACATGATAAAGAATAAAAAATATACTTTGTTATTGATAGCCTTTTTTCAGAATATATTTAGACAAGAGTGGAAACAACAATATTAAGAGAGTAATATAGTGTAAAAATAGCAAGCTTGTACAGAGTAAAGCAATGACTTTAAACAAGTATGTGTGAATTGAAGCTTAATATTGCAATAGATTTAAGAAATCATGTTCTTTCTATTTAATTGAATTTCTAGATTACTAACGATTTCTCTGCTAACACATAGTTTTCTCACCTTAAAAAATTAACTCACAACACAGACCAATGGAAAAGGAAGAATGCCTCATGCTACCTATGAATTGAGAAATAAATATAAGTCATGATACTGAGGATGTGAACAGGAAAGTGACCACCCAGATACTTAATTTCTAATAATTCCTTTTATCTCTATAAATCACATATACTTATAAAATGGGGAGAATAATACTGACCTTACAGGGTGAAATAAGATAATATAGGCAAATCACTTTACTAAATGTCTGTTTGGCACAGAGCTAACTCTTACCACTAAATCTGACCTTTCTAGTCCCAATTCCTATCTTCTCTTAGGAAAATCAGATATAAGAGGGAGGTCTCTTTTCCAAACACCTGGAGGGCATCACACGAAGACTATCCAAAGAATCACTGAAGTGAGAAAGAGAGAGAAGACAGCATTAGCCAGGAAGCAACCTAGAGGAACAGTCTAAAACAGTTTGTGAGTCACCATAAAGGGTCCGACCAAGGACAAAAGTAGAAGTTGCTGAAAGATCAGCATACTTAGGTAAGGATATAGGAATACCATATGAGAAAGATAGGGATCAGGCTATAGAGAATCCAAGCCCAAATGGATGTTTCTTTATTGCAACAGGAGTGGGTCTTGCCAGGCTTGGGCATACCCTTAAAAGAAGATAAACTGTGTCAAACTTAATATGGATTTTCCTCCATGTATGATGGGTTAAGTGCCAATAAACGATGCTAAGTGGAAAATATCATGAGATGAAAATGAATTTAATATACCTAACCTACAGTACATCATAGCTTAGCCTAGATTACTTAAAAATTTTTTTATGTTTTTTATATATTTTTGAGAGACAGAGAGAGACAGTGCAAGCAGGGGGTCAGAGAGAGAGAGGGAGATACAGAATCTGAAGCAGGCTCCAGGCTCTGACTAGCTGTCAGCACAGAGCCCGACACGGGGCTCGAACCCACCAACCATGAGATCATGACCTGAGCCAAAGCTGGCTGCTTAACCGACTGAGCCACCCAGGCACCCTTAGCTTAGCCTAGATTACTTTAAACATGCTTATAACACTTACATTTCCCTACAGTTGGGAAAAATCATCTAACACAAAGCCCATTTTATAACAAAATGTTGAATATCTCTTGCAATTTGTTAAATACTGTACTGAAAGTGGAAACCAGAACGGTTGTATGTGTACAGAATGATTGTAAGTGTGTCACTTCTTTACCCTCATGATTACAGAGCAGACTGGGAGCTGTGGCTCGCTGCCCTTGCTCAGCGTGGCAAGAGAGTATTGTGAGGCATATAACTAGGCTGGGGAAAGATTTAAGTTCAAAATTCCAACTACAATTTCTACTGAATGCATATTGTTTTTGTACCATTCTAAAGCTGAAAAATCACAAGGCGAACCATCAGAAATCATCTGTATCAAGGACTCTCGTGTTCAAGATGACAATGGAGACTTACAGAACTTAGGTAGAGGGTCACTCTGCTGTCACCAGTAGGCAGAGGTGTCACTTCCTCATATCACATCTCATGGGAGATCACAATGATTCTAGATTCCAACTTTGGCCATTTCAAGCAGCTCACTTTCAACAATGTTCAAGTGCCATTAAAAATCTATTTTTATTTTTTTAAGACTGTGGAAATTTTCAGTAAAATGGAAACAAATTGCTATAAGTAAACCATTTGTCACAGTCTGATTACTTTGCAGCCACTCTGGGAACACCAATTTGTCATGCTAGATCAAGATAACCACAGCCTGACTAGAGGAAATGGCTTTTTGCCTACTAGTTGTGGGTTTTTTTTAAACATTCACCCAGAGAGACGTGCTCCACAGAGTCTTCATGTTCCAGTCCAGCTGTGTGACTGAAGAGAAAAGCTAAGGCATTAGGGACAAATTGCACCTTCTATAAGGCATTAAAAGGCAAAATAATTAACTATTGTTGAATGTAAAATTCAGGATTGGAAGCAAATATATGTTTAGAGTATAATGCTTCATTGTATATGTTTAAGTTTTTTAAATGAAAAAAAGTGAAAAAACAGTTACTCATTTGGGAAAAGAAGGATGGGAATAATAAAAAAATGCTTTCAGCTACATTAATTTCTCAGCATAAAGTAGGCAATTCAGAGATGCTTGGTGATTTGTTAGTTACTTGATATGAAAGACACCACCAATTTGCCCTCTTATTTTCACTTGATTTTAAAGTTGAGAAGGTTTTAAAAAGTAGATTGCTGAATTGCTTGCAATTTAAGTATAATTTGGGCTCAAAAAGAAGACAATTATTCAATATTCTTTCCATTTTTCTTATACAAACACTCAAAATATAATAAAAATGATATTAGGGGAGTGAGCCCTACAACTTGCTGAAATAGCACAAGTCAGAAGCTCTTATAAATCAGGTATCTAGAATGAGTTCTGTAAACCAAGAATGCTTTAAAATTCCTTTTTGCATCTCTGATAATCCTTATCATGACAATAGTCACTTTTTCCCAAGAATAATGCTAGTTCACCAATCATGTTATTGATTAGAGTTAAGTTTAGAATAGTAAATTCACTCATTGTTTTATTAAGCTCATAAAAGATGAAACTGTGGGCCAAGATAGGTCTTTTTGCAAAATCCCATTCATTTATCAAGTGATCCTTTACCATGGATATCCAGTATGATGATATCACTATTGCATTTTGCCTACAAGTGCACCTTTCAACATATATTTTGAAAGCAATTTTTTATAGTCACAAACTGAATGGTGGCCTTTAAAGTAAATATTAATATTTTAATTCATTTATTTTCATTCCAAATTTTCTTCATAAGGCTTTCCTTACATTTTCATGGAAGCAGTGCCATTTTGACATAGGGTACTGTTTTCAAATTGTTTGTTCTTGTACTAATAAACAAACTGATATTACCATATTCTAAGCAAAGATACGTCTTATTCCATCAACTCTTAGTGATTAATTTTTCCAAGAATCATTGCAGAAGTTAATTTTGAAACCCAAATATTTTCTAAACCTTACCAGATTATTCACCTACTGAAAGAGATCTCAGTTGCTTTCAAGTCTAACCCACCTCTTAGTCTTGGGTTTGGGACTCCATAGAACTCTGGTGAATGGAAGTTGGAAATGAAAGAAGAGGAAGAAATCATTTCACATAAAAGTCACCACTATTAGTTTTGCAAATTCTCATTTCTATTGTCTATTACATAATTCTATATATCATGGAAACATTCTCTTTTGTGTAAACATCGTTTATAGCTAGAGGGTCTTTTTAAATCATAACTATCACCCCAAAATATTCTATCATTTGATATAATTCACATACCTTCAATAACTGTAATATCAACCTATATAATATCTGTTTATCTACTAATTTATCACTTTATCCCCTATATGGTTTCCACTGAAAATATTTTTGAGAATATCATCTGCAAGGAACATCTGGGTGGCTATGGTGGTTAAGCCTCCAACTCTTGTTTTGGCTCAGGTCATGATCTCAAGGTCCGTGGATTGAGCCCCTCATTGGGCTCTATGCTGACTGCAGGGAACCTGCTTGGAATTCTCTCTCTTTTTCTCTCTCTGTCCCTCCCTATTTTCAAAATAAATAAATAAACATTAGTAAAAAGAATATTATCTGCAAAATGGGGATATAAGAAAACCTAACTCCTCAGTTTTTTAATGAGTTTATTTAAAAATAGTTAAGGCAATATTAGGTTCACAACAAAACTGAGAAGAAGAAATAGAGATCTCTCATACCCCTTTGCCACCACACATACATAGCTTTCCCCATTCTCAACATCCCTCACCAGAATGATACATTTGTTACCAAAGGCAAATCTATCTTGACGCATAACAACTACCTAAAATCCATAGTTTAGCTTACTGTTCACTCATGGCTTAGTATGTTCTATGCATTTGGAAAAGTGTGTGATAACATATCCATCATTATAATATGATTCTGAGTATTTTCACTGCTCTAAAAATCCCTTGAGCTCTGCCTATTCATTCTCACACCCAACTTTTATTTTTCACAATGTCCATAGTTTTATCTTTCAAGAATGTCATATAGTTAGGATATAGACAGCATGTAACCTTTTCAGATTGGCTTCTTTCACTTAGTAATATGCATTTAAATTTCCCCCATGTCTTTTCATGGCTTGATAGCTCATTTATTTTTAGTGCTGAATAACAGCCCATTCTCTGGATATATCACAGTTTATTTATCCATTCACCTACTGAAAGAGATCTCAGTTGCTTTCAATTTTGACAATTTTGAGTAAAACTGATGTAAACATCCATGTGCAGATTTTTGTGTGGACAATGAGTTCTCAATTCCTTTGGATAAATACTAAGGAGCATACTGAACAGTACGATAACATTACATTTAGTTTTATAAGAAACTAACCTGTCTTACTAACTAAACTGTCTAAATAAACTAACTTTCAAATTCTTCCAAAGTAGCAGGACCATTTTTGCATTCCCACAGCAATGTATGAGACCTCTTGTTGCTCCACATCCTCACCAGCATTTGATGTTATTAGTGTTCTGGGCTTTGGCCACTTTAATAGGTATAAATTGTTTTAATTCACATTTCTCTGATAATATATGATGAGGAGCATATTTTCATATGCTTGTTTGCTCCTATTAAGATATTTGACTAATTTTTTAAAAACTGAGTTTTCTATTTACTTACTATTAAGTTTCAAGAGTTATTTACATGTTTAGAAATAGTCTTTTAGCCAATGTATCTTTTGCAAATGTTTTCTCCCAGTCTGGGGCTGGTCTATTAATTATTTTGATACTATCTTTCCAGGAGCGGAAGTTTTCATTTCAATAAAGACTAGAATAGCAATTATTTCTTTTCTGAACTGTATCTTTACTGTGTCTAAAAACCATCACCATACCCACGGTCATCTAGGTTATCTCCTATGTTATCACTGAAGTGTTCTAAAGTTTACATTTTACATTTATATCAATAATCTATTCTGAGTTAATTTTTTCAAAGAGGGTAAGTTTTACGTCATTTTATTTATTTATTTATTTATTTATTTATTTACTTATTTCACATGTGGGTGTCTAGATGTTCCAGCATTGTTTGTTAAAAAGACTATTTTGGGGCACTAGGGTAGCTCAGTTGGTTAAGCGTCCAGCTTCCGGCTTCAGCTCAGGTCATGCATGATCTCACGGTTTGTGGGTTCAAGCCTTGCATTGGGCTCTGTGCTGACAGCTCAGAGCCTGGAGCCTGCTTCAGATCCTGTGTCTCCCTTTCTCTCTGGCCCTCCCCTGCTTGTGCTCTCTCTCTCTGTCTCTCAAAAAATAAATAAAAAACATAAAAAATTTTTTTTTTACTTTATTCTATTGCCTTTGCTCCTTTCTCAAAGATCTGTTGACTCTGTCCATGAATTTCTGTTTCTGGCCTCTCTATTGTTTTCCATTTATCTTTTTGTGTATTCTTTCATCAATACTACCTTGTCTTGATCATTGAAGGTTTATATAGTAAGTCTTGAACTAGGAAAGTTTCAGTCATCCAACTTCAATATTTTTTTAACTGTTCTGTCTCTTTTGCTTTTCCATATATAATTTAGGTATTTTTTTAAATATTTTATTTTTATGTAATCGCTACACCCATTGTGAGGCTCCAACTCACAACCCAAAGTCAAGAGTCACATGCTGTACTGACTGAACCAGCCAGGAGCCACTACATATATACGTTAAAATCAGCTTGTCAATACCCATGAAATAACTTGCTGGGATTTAATTTGAATACCATTGAACTTATAGATCAAATTGGGAAGAACTGACATTTTGACAATTACTGAGTGTTTCTATCCATGAACATAGAACATCTCTCCATTTAATTGATTCTTTTATTTCATTCATTGGAGTTTTGTAATTTTCTTCACTGAGATTTTATCATATTTTGTTAGATTTGTATCTAAAATTTCACTTTTGAAAGGGCTAATGGTATTGTGTTTTAAAATACTAATTCCACTTTTTCATTGTTGGTGTATCAGAAAGTAATTGGCATTTATTTGATAACTCTTTATCCTCATAACCTACAACCTTATTAAGTTGCTTATTAGTTCCTGGAGTTTTTTAGTTGATTCTTTTGAACTTTCCATATAGACAATCATATTGTTGGCCAACAAAGAGAGTTTTATATTTTCCTTCCCAATCTGCATACCGTTTATTTCCTTTTCTTGCCTTATCACATTAACAAAGACTGTAAGATGCTGAAAGAGTAATGACAGGGGCTATCCTTGCCTAGAAAGCCTATAGTTACCCACCATTAAGTATGATGCTAACTGTAGGTTTTTTGAAGATTATCTTTATGAGGTTAAAAACCTCATAAGGTATTAGAAAAGATAATTAATATAGTATAGTATTCCATACTTAGTATGTAATACTTAATACATGTTAGATATAATGATGATGATGATATTATAAGTGACACTGTAATAGACACTTTAGATATGAATTCACACAATTTATTAAACCTTCAATAAAAATTTTTACTATATCAGCGGAAATAAATTTTAGATGTAGTCTTTCCAGTGATCAGTAGATTTTCAAAGATTTTTGCAAATTCTCTAGACGCTCTGTATATAAGACATCTTTCCAACAAATGTACTAAACTGCTTGCTGTCAATTCTTTTTACCTTAACATGGAGATGATAAAAAAAAAGGCTAAGTGTATCTTTCTTCTGGGAACTTCTCCAACATACTTATACTTGTTTAAACTCATTGATCTGTGGATCCATATATATCTAGAGCACAGGCCTGGGAGGTTAGTAAAATTCTAGACATAAATGTTAGGGAAACCTCTTCCAGATCATCTGATTGGTGTGCAGGGTCTTTTGAGGTAAACTCTTTAAGTATGACCTTTTCTTTCTCTCCCGATTTCAATAAACAAAACAATACCCAGAAATGTGTCTTCTAAGCACAAACCACAGAAGGAAACCAGGGTCAACTCTTCAGTGTTTTATGCCCTGGGACATGTACTGGAAAGTTGATTTTTAGCAGTGAAAGAAGAAAATACATGGAAATTGCTTGCCAAAATCTGTGGAATAATAATAATAATAATAATACAATAAAAATAATAATACCAACTAGGATGTATGTGAATTTAGAAAATATTTTTAGAAGTAATGATTCACTTAGAATGCTTTGGGAGTTTTAAAGTACACCTGAGTGGGGTGGCTCAGATACTTAAGCATCCCACTCTTGATTTCAGCTTTGGTCAGGATCTCACGGTTCATGGGTTCAAGCCCAGCATCAGGCTATGTACAGACTATCTGTGGAGCCTACTTGGGACTCTCTCTCTCTCTCTCTCTCTCTCTCTCTCTGCCCATCCTTTGCTTGTGTGTGCTCTCTCTTTTTCTCTCTCTCTCAAAATAAATAAATAAATAAACCTTAAAAAATAAAGTATGCCTGTAAATTTTTATTTTAACACTAGGGAAAAACAAACTCCAAATTCTCTGATGTCTTCCACAGTTTGAACATTAAAGTGGATAGAAAACAGCACTTATTGAGAATGGCATTATTTAAAGTATTTTCATTTTTCTTTAAATCCTATCTTAACATTCTTCACTTTTTAGTAATTTAGAACATTGTAATTTCCCATTAAAGTATCAAGTGACAGGTGATGTCATTTGGATAAAACATCTAAGTAAAAGCAAAGCAAAAAAACATATGCATACATTATATATATTTATATAATAATATAATTATTTGAAAATTAAATCACACCTTACTTTCCTTGAGGGAAAAAACATATTGAATCCTCCAAATTAATGAAGCTGCTAAATAAGTAGGAACATCAAAGAAGACAAAGATGTGTATCAAAAAATATACAAGAAATATCTCAGACTTTATATTTCTACCAGACATTAGCCATTCCCCTGAAAAATATTTCTGTGATGGATTTTCAGCCTCTCAAAATTATTGGCATTTATTCATGTTTGAGAGTCTTTTCATTTTAAACTAAATATCTACTTCAAACAAACTTCTTTCCATTATAAAGAAAGGCAGAAAACCATAATGGAGAAAAAAAGTTAATGGTGAGACATGTATAATTAAAATTATATTATAATGTAAACAAGGTAACAGTATCCCATACACTATATATTGGCTTTATTGTGATAGAATACAGCAGGTAAAAAGGTCTGCGTTTTTCATTTTAAGAGCAGATCTATTTGGACATAGGCGTGATACATTTTGAGTACCAATGGCTTACCAAATGTAGTTTAAGTACCACAATTAAAATGCCAACAATTAGTACACAAAGCTTACTGAAACAAGATTTTTAACCAGAGCTGTTTTAACACATCATTGTGTGATCATTCCTTTAAAAACCAATTAAAAGCAAAAATGTAACCCCTGGTTTAGCTTCTACTTTACTGAGAATAAGGAATTAGTTACTTATGAGAACATAGATAACTCCTTTCGCCTTTTATGATGCCAAATTTGGGATGAATTTCCCAGACTTTTAATCTTTCCTGGAATTCTAAGTTATCCTCAAAGCCAGAGAACTTTGCTACATCTGAGAGCATATGAAACATCTCCCATTTTGAGCACTGCACAGGTTGGCAAAAATGATTAACTATTCTGAAATAGCATTTGACTTAGATTTTACCACATTTGGTTCTGCACTGTATTGATCAGTGTACTTGCTGGGTTAGCAACAAAACATAGCATCATTATTCAGCACTATTTAAATGTAGCCAAAGGAGCTCACTTTATTTCTTTTCCTGTTTTTCTTTTCTTTCCTGATGAATTGCACCTGGCTACTTTTAAATTTGGCTGGACAGCGGGTGGGGCATTGGGGAACATCCATCTGCACTTTGAACTACACCTCTTGAATCCCAGGACTTATGGAAAGAAGATGAACAGTGAATGTGATTCTTTCACTCTACCTGTTGAAAGTTGACTTTGCAGAATATAACTGTGAAATTTTTCTCTTCATAGTTACAGGCTTCTATCTCCTTCCAAGCACTCCTGATGCTAATTTGACAGACTCAAGCTTCTGAATGCTCTTGGTTTAAGATAAGATCTACTCTGTTGATCTGGAGTCTGATTGCCAACCATGCAAAAATAATTACTGTTAAGCTTATTCAAATCTTTCCTGTAAAACACTATCTTCTCCAATATTTACCTTAATTAACTTAATACTACCACTAGTCACTGCTCCCTCCAAAACCAAAATAACTGCAATTTAAGAATGTGTCTCCAATCAACTGTAATCTGCTGCCAATCTCTTCTGCAAAGATTGTTTCAGACTGAAAGAGATAAAAAATGTTCTATCTCCAGGTAAAGGGTTTTTCCTAAAACTTAAAATTTGAAGATACCTATTGATATTTGGCCTTTGACCAAAATCAATAATCGTAATTTTGTAACTTTCAATTGGCCTGTATATTCAATTTTTAAAATACTGTATTTGTATTAGAATGCACCCTACGTGCTGCCTCACATCCCCTTGAGTCAGCTTTTACTCCTGCCACTGCTGTGGTGTAGGTGTGAGTAGAGGGTTTGCTCTTTAATTGTATAAAGACCCTCCTACCAAGGTCTTCTCCTGTGCACGGGACTCTTACAGGAACTTGCGCCAAACTTACACATGTACCACATGGGAGAGGGACAGAATTTAACTATCCTTCACTCATAAGGAGAAGGCTGTAGTCTGATCTCTTCTGTGGACAATGGCATAATGCACCTGGGAATATCATGGCAGGATTGAGCTGGTGACCAACTTGATAATGTGACTGTTTTGACTTTTCCTCTTTCTCTTTACCACTCTCTCTATTCCATCTTTCTTGATCTTTGAAATGATTTCTTAAATAAATCACCAGCATGGAAGCCATTGCCTTAGATTTTACTTTTGTGGAAACCCAAACTAACCAAGTTTCTTAATTTCATTTTAGAAAATACAAGCTTTAAATTGAGAATTATGAGGTTATATTCCTTATTGCCATTAAATTTTTAAAAATTTTTTAAATGTTTTACTTATTTTTGGTACAGAGAGAGACAGAGCATGAGAGGGGGAGGGGTAGAGAGAGAAGGAGACGCAGAACTGGAAGCAGGCTCCAGACTCTGAGCTAGCTGTCAACACAGAGCCTGACACGGGGCTCTAACCCATGAATGTGAGATCTGACCTGAGCCAAAGTTGGAGGCTTAACCAACTGAGCCACCCAGGTGCCCCTGCCACTAAATATTAATAAAGGGTTACCTAAAGAGCATAAGGGAAGTTGCTAAGGAAATCTTCTTGGACCTATCAGTTTTACTTACCTTCAAAAAAAGGTTCATTATTCAAAGAACTTTAATAACAGATAAGAAAATTGTCAGGTAAATAGAAATACACATTCAAAATTTAGAATTTTGCTTTGAGAGTTTTCTCTGGTCCCATCAGCCTCAGAGATTTAAATCAAGGAGCACAAACCAAAATAATGACAATCAAGCAACAAACACTCAAGTGCACATCAGTGGACATGCTGGACGTTCAGCCTCCTCTGGGTATCAGCTACTGTGGGCATGGTCCTCAAGTGGCTCAGGAAGCTCCGTAGCAGTTGTCCTTGTTTGTTCATCTGGATCGCTGCCCTAAACTGGTAGGGCCCCCACTCGTGACTATGGCCTTCTCAGTAGCGGCCAGTGTCACTGGAACTATGGCTACTATACTAAGTCTCTCTAAGGCCAAGGCTAAACTCTGGATGTTGCCCCTTCCACCCATGAGGGTATCTAGCTCTTATACCTACTGTCCCAGGCTTCATATTGAACAAAGACAGACAAGCTCGGGGTTAAGGTACTGCTCAGAGTCACACAAAGACCGTTGTACTCAAGGCTCCTTCCCAGTGGCATTTCCATGTATTTCTTTTTTAACTGTAGCTAAACCATTGGAAAAGCTTACCAGCCCTCTTCCCAAGAAAAGAATCTGGCTTTTCTGCCCACCTACATACTATGGCCTTCTGACTGCTGTTTCTCTTTCAAATTCTAGGAAGCTAATATTTTTTTCCTTAAACAAAAAGAGACTACATTTAATTTCCTGACTGTGCTTCAGTCCTTCTTCCTGTACATATCAAGGGTCATAGGCAGATCAAATGCTTTTAACTTTAGGATCCTCATGCCTTGGCTAGATGCAAAACAGCATATAAGTGAACTAAACAGGCCTATATGTCTTCCATTATTTTATCTGGATCTGTGATGCTCATACTGTGATTAAAGTAGCACATTCACTTTAATTGTCTCACAGTATTTCATTGTATCTACATGTGAAAATATCTATGGATGACAACATGAATAAATCCTGCAAATATAAAATTGAATACCACATAAAATGTAAAGAGACGCACAAAGAGAGAGATGCTATTTACGTAAAAACACGAAACTCTAAGAGCCCAACACACAGTCAAAAGCATAAAGACAAACCCAGAAAGAACAACTTCCATCCTCAGGGTATTGGTTACCTACCCCTGGGCGTGAAGAAATCCTATGAGGATGGGGCAATAGGATGCTGTAGGTAAAACTACAACATCATCCAGTAAATAAAACCAAAAAACCCCCGAAAGAAAAATATCTGAAACGAATATGACCAGATATTATTAAGTCTGAGTTCATGTATATTATATATTTTCTTATTAAATTTAGCATATGTTTAAAGAATTTAGTAGTTAATTATTCATTATTTAGTTAGAAAATATTAAACTACACTAAATAGTTGATAAACTAGTATAGGCATAGTGCCAAATTTTTTTAAAGCTTCACTTTCACTGCTGGACCCCCCCATTATACTAACCACAGATACAATTAGAAGACGCACCGAGAGGCACCGTACATCCTCAAAAGATCTACTTCTCCAGTTTTGTTCTTTATCCCATTTACTTCTCATCTGTACTTTGGTGGAGTAAAAACGGGTTAACAGTAGCTTCTATATAAGAACCATTATAATCCATAGTTTCTCCTCTTATTTTCCAAATATTTAATTGTTTTCAACCTCTCTAGAACTCAAAAATTGACAATGGTATTCTAACAAGGATCTGGCCGGCCCCTTTGGAGGAAAATTCCTTCCATCTCGTCTCCTCCTTTCTCATCTTTCAATGCTGGCTGCATTTTCTTTATTTTATTTTCTTTATTTTTCTTTTTTTTTCCCTCTTATTTAAATTTTTATAGTTTATTTATTTTTGAGACAGAGACAGAGCATGAGTGGGGGAGGGGCAGAGAGAGAGGGAGACACAGAATTAGAAGCTGACAGCACAGAGCCTGATGCGGGGCTCGAACCTACAAACTGTGAGATCATGATCTGAGCTGAAGTCAGACGCTTAACAGGCTGAGCCATCCAGATGTTCCTATTATTATTTTTTAAATATAATATATTGTCAAATTGGCTAAGATACAATGTGCAAAGTGTGTTCTTGGTTCTTGCGGTAGATTCCCCTGGTTCAATTGGCTGCGTTTTCAAAGCTGCCTTGTCAGGTTGTTTACTTGTGTTCATCTGGATCTGCGGATGGTCCTGGACTTCAGACCATTTATCTTATCTGTGTTATTATTTATTTTCAACTTTCACTATCCTATCAAATAATAAATTACATTCCCTCATTAACCTTTTCCTTTTAGATTTTTAAAATCTAAATCATATTAGTAAGTCTATTTTTTCAACATCACCAACCTGTTGAGAAGGCATTCTAAATTTTATATTGTAATTATAAAATTTGTTATATGTATTTACCTATTTTTAACATATTAGTCATTTGCACCAAGAAACAACTATCATGTTATATTGTAATAAGGAAGAAATAAAGAAGTAAAATTTGTTTCCACAGAAATGTTTGCCAGGTCCTTTGACTACTTCCATTGAGATGGAGGACAACTTCCAAGTGTCTGAAATTAAGCAAGAGGCTTATTCAGAGGATGTTTACTTTCCACAGCATCTTAGGAAAAAGTTGGATGATATACAAAAAATCCTCACTAAGGAAAATATCACAGAACCATCTTTGTAAAAAATAATTTGTGTGTGTGCACTAGAGTTTGTAGTTTGCACACGTGTGCATGTGTGTGCATATGTGCCACTCCATCTTCTATGATATGAAAGATGACGTGGAATCATTTTGTAAACATTTTTAAACAAATTATAACTGTGCAGTCAGAGAAGTATCACCCTTGATGCTAAAAAGTATTTAATGACATAATATGAATTCGATTCGAACAAAGGTTGCTCATAGAGCAAAGGTTGTAGGAACTCCATCCTTATGTGAAAGAAACAACAGGTCTTGGTCTGATCAATTTGGGGAATAGGGAATTCAACTTGATATGAAAAAACAAAATAAATTGAGAAACTACCTTCAGCCTTGGCATAAGGCAGTTCTTGAAGCAACAGTGCCTCAAATGATATTGTATAAACTTTCATGTACTAGGGTCCTGTATTCATGATACACAGTTACTTCATGAGGACATTTACTCTACTAAAGTGGTACTTAACTTTTTATTTTTCACTCTTAACAATACCATAAAACGCCAAGCCATACTATTTTGCTGAAAACCCTCATATTTACTCTGTGTGTGTGCACGCGCATGTGTCTGTGTGTGTGTCTGTGTGTTTTGAGTGTAAGAGACGAAATGGGAGTAGAAGACAAGGAAAGGGAATAGTTTGACAAATATTGTCAGTACTTTAAAACAATTTTTAAATTAACAAACGCACACAACTAGTTAGTTGTGTGACCTTGGGTAAATTACTTAGGGTCTTTGCACTTACATTTTCTCTTCTATAAATTAAAAATAAGAATGGCATTTATTATACAAGGTTGCAGAGGCGGTGCCAGCTCCTGTTAGCAAGCCAGACCTGGTTGTGGCCAACCTCCTGACGAGCGGAGGCCTTGAGAAGATGACTTCGCCCCAGCCGTGGGATGGAGGTGCTTTCATAGATGGCTGAGGTGTGCTTTTCCTGGCTTCCCCACTTACTGGCTAAACCATTTGCACAAGTTACTCGTGTGTCACTGGTTCTTTTTCCCACGGAGAACAGTAATAATTGAAATCTATTGCATAGGATTCAATCAAATAATTAATGTAAAATTATCTGCATCGTCCCTGCCACCTAGGAAGTGCTCGGCACATTTTAGCTGTAATGATAACCTTTCAATCTTGTCACTACCAAGGCAGATTTCAAACCCTGAGATCTTTCTAGTTACATTGTTCCGAGATCCCCCTCGTAGGTCTTAGCTAGGAAACAGGCACTTTCATTCCAAACTGACATGGAATTAACTCTAGACCCAACAAGCAGCAGGAAGGTCTTATTTGTTTCACTGAAAATAATGAATGGTGAGATTTTAAATTGTTAAGTGGATAATTAGAAATGTTAATTGGCCATAAACACCACTTGAAGCCCTCTAATACCAACCCTGCCAATTGGAAACTCTTACTTTACTAAAAATTACCACCTTGCCTGCCATACCTCATTTGCACAGATGGACCTCTCATAGCAATATTTTACTCTGTGATCACCATCCTTAGTTCCCAGTGATTGGATAGAGACCACCTAGTCCATTCTCGGCCTGGGAAGTACTCCCTCCCAGAAATTTGGAATTAAATCTATAAGTTCTGTTGTTCTTTTTTTTTTTTCTTTTAGGTGTCATACATCACTCACATTCTTATAATACATTGCTGGTTTCTGCTTAAGTTGGTCTGTGTTATTTTCTGTAACTTCCATTTAAAATATTCTATGTTTGCACCCATAGGTCTAACAGGAGAACAGGAGAAACCTAATGGAAGACCATGGGGAGCGGAAGGGGGAAAGACAGTTGGGGAGAGAGAGGGACGAAAAACCTGAGAGACTGTTGAATACTGAAAATGAACTAAGGGTTGAAGGGAAAGGGGGAGGGGGGAAAAGCGGTGGTGGTGATGGAGGAAGGCACTTGTGGGGAAGAGCACTGGGTGTTATATGGAAACCAATTTGACAATAAACTATTAAATAAGTAAATAAATAAATAACATATTCTAATATTATATATTGTATTTCAAATTCCATTCAACCTTAAGACTATGTCACCAAATAGATGGGTGATTAAGGTTCTATTAATATTATCTTTAAAATATCATCACTCACACTATAATATGATTATGTAAACACAAATCAATGAATGATTTACAGTAATTATCTTCATGTTTAAGACAGGAAAATAAAGATACCAAATTTCCTTGAAACCAGGTATATGATTTTCCCTCTAAACTTAGTCAGTTACTTAAAATGTCTGGCAGTTACAGGCATCATTGCCAATTCACATCTTTGGAGACTATAAGGCATTCATTTTTATTGATGATCATACATATATAGTCCACATATATATTATAAGGCTAAGCTCATGAAAATAAGAGAGAACAAAGGAATCTGATAGATATGCCTAGAAAAATGAGAATAACATTTAGAATAAAACCTAAGTTTAAAGTCTTGGGCAGAATAAATACATAATTCCAGGTGTGGGATTCCAGCCTGACATTTTTTTAAGATAGAGAAGTACTATTATAATTGCTTAAAGGGCTTACATTTAACTGAGGAGTGTTGCTAAAATATTGTCTTAAAACTGGCATGCAAAAAAAGAGTGGGAAACGAAGTATGGAAGGTGTTTCACTAGCTGTAGTAATTTTGATATTAATCTGATGGGAAAAAACAAAACAAATGAACAATGATAGAAAAACATGGGAAATGAAATCAACCATATACCATACACAAAATGGGGAATTATAAATAACAAAGTTAATAGAAGTAACTCAACTTACTTGATCTTACAGTTTTGGTTTTCTTACAATGAAAGGACTTTGTATTTGTAAATTAATAAAACAACTTTCATTGTAAATCATTATCAGCTGAGTACATTTAGAACTTACACCCAAATCTTGTCCATTTATTTCAACATCTTTTCTCTTCCACAGTTGGTTGAACTTATTGAAATTCATTTTTACCAACTCACAGGAGAGCTATATTAATATTAATTTTCATTCTGAATACCATATGAAAAGGGCATTTTCCCATTATTAAAAATGAAAAAAACTGCTTAGCATATCTAAATGAAGAATATACAGTTTTAACAGAGTACAATAGCAATCATAGGAGGCTACAAAACAGTATTATTCTCTTAAGCCTTCCATCAAATCAGCCATAGACACTGAAATATGATATCTAAGCAAAAGTGTTCAGACAGCCATGCATAGATGCATACTGTAAATACTTCTACTCAGCTTATTACACGCTTCCATGTTGTGTCTCTATAATTTGTGGTTGTTTCATCAGCAGAGGCCATTGTTTTTAAGTCATAGTGTGCATCGCTTTTAAGAGTTAAAGGGAATGGAGAGCATGAAAAAACTATGAAAGCAAGCTGACTAATTTGTGATAATATTGAATTGAATAAAGGGCTGATTTCATCAAAAGCAGATGGAAAGATATTTCTGGTTTTTCAAATGTTAATGAATAAGTAGTATTTAATTTCATAAATTTTCAAAGTACTGTGAAGATAATTATTTCATAAAAATTTCTCATTTCCACTACGTGCACGCAGCTGCACTGAAGACCGTGGGAGACGTATGCGTGCAATTCTAAGCAGGCGGTAATAAGTCATTATCATAATTCAGAGGTGACTTCTGTATACGATAAAAGCTGTCACAGAAGGAGGCTTACTGATGAGAACATTTCTCTGAAATCAATGTTCATGGATACGGAAAAAGATGAGAACGTGTGCCAGCGAAACTTGGCCAGTTCAGTTTCCCTGAAGCAACACCCCTGACCTTCCCTGTTGTAGAAGTAACCAATTCATGGTATCTAATTTTGGATTATGTATTCTGAGTCAGGACATACTGGCTCCTACATACAGAAACAACTTGGCAAAAGAGTGTCAGAGTATCAGTAACATGTGGTAACCCATAAGAAGCTGCAAAATGTAATTGTTCAGATGGTGCATTTAATCTTAGCTGATGAATAAAAGTCCCTCTTTTTTTGATTCTTACTCATTTAGTTCCCAATATCTTATTGTCCCTGGATTATTTTTATTTCACTATGTTTATGGGAAATCTTTTCCTTTTTCAGTCAATGTGTAATGGATAACTAGCTATCTATACTTTCATAGAATAGACAGAGCTGGAATGAACATTGAAAAGTCAATCAGATGTGAAACTGAGAACCAAATAAGCCAAACGACTTATCCAATGTCACATGAACAACTGTGATAGAGGACCGCTGAAAACACACCTCTGAATTCTTTAGACTACATTCATTCTTATAGATGGAGATCCAACACTATGTGAATTAGAGAAAGTTGGGGTGCTACTGGAAGTATGATGAATTCATAGGCCCCGTTTTATAACCAGTGAATTGAAATCTCTGGGGTACAGCCTACAATTTGTACTATTAACAAGATTTTGGTGATTTTTTTTTATTTGAGGGAGAGAGAGAGAGAGAGAATGTGAGCAGGGGATGGACAGAGGAGGGAAAGGGGTGGAGAGAGAGAGAGAGAGAGAGAGAGAGAGAGAGAGAGAGAGAGAGAGAGAGAATCCCAAGCAGGCTTCATACTCAGCACCAAGTCCTACACAGTGCTCAAACCCACAAACCCAGAATCATGACTCTAGCCAAAATCAAGGGTCAGATGCTTAATCGACTGAGCCACCCCAGTGCCCCAGGATCCTGATGATACTTATGAATAATAAAACTTTTGAGTTACTATGGTGCACTGCAGTACCCTCCTAGATAGCATGAGATTTTATTGCATTTGGGGGAGGGATCTTAGGATGTCACAGTTCCAGTTTCTGTCCTTAGTGCAGGCAGTTTGACATGAACAGATCTCATGTTATAAAAAATGAAACAAGGGGGGCACCTGGGTGACTCAGTTGGTTAAGCGTCTGGCTTTGGCTCAGGTCATGATCTCACGGTTCGTGGGTTCGAGCCCCGCATCAGGCTCTGTGCTGACAGCTAGCTCAGAGCCTGGAGCCTGTCTTCAGATTCTGTGTCTCCCTCTCTCTCTGACTCTCCCCTGCTCACACTGTCTCTGTCTCTCAAAAATAAATAAAAACCATAAAAAATTTTAAAAATTAAACAAGGTAAATTCAAGGAACAGGCATGTGAGTAAGAAAAGAAAACAGCAAACATATCTTGAAGATATAAATGGGATAATGATAATGCCTTTGGTGGGGCATCAGAGACACACATTTCAGGAGAAAAAGGAACTGCTTTCTTTATTAGAAGTCAGTAGTTTCAATTAAGAGGTTAGAGGATGTCACATGTAGGGAGGGCTGTTTTTGATGGTTTTAATAATGATAATGTTTTTGATATTATCTATCATGGAACTGGATTGATGAAATCAGGGAGATAGGAAGAAGGGGTTAGAAGAGGACCAGAGGAATAGGTTATTACAATTGCCCATGAGACGTGTTGAATCTAGTCAGAAGGACAGAGAGTTAGGTGTGATGGTGTGAAGCTTCGTTGGTGGTGGAGGACATTGGTGATTGAAGTGCATTATCATCATAAGTCCTTCAGGGATACACCACAACCCAAGAAGCCCTCCTTAGCCTCAGGCGTGGGTGCCTGCTGAGCTAAGAATTGTCAATGATATCTTTATTATCTTTGTCCCTTTGTGTCAAGGTTTTAATACAAAGTTTAGCTTTCAGGGCTCCAACTTCAATTTAAACATCCTCAGGAACTGGAGGTGCAAACTTCTATTCACCTCCCAGAGGAAGGGAACCTCTACGGTCTCTTGTATTTGGAAATATGGACAGAGGATGACTTAGATCTTTGCAATTCAGAGTCTGTAGACAAAGAGTGGAAGTATTGGCATCTACTGTGAGCTTGTTAAAAATGCAGAATCTTAGTCCTTACTTGACCCGGCCCGCAGGTCAGTCAACGCAGGTCCTGAGGGAGGGAGTGAGAATTGGGGGGCAGGGGGCACAGAGAATGGAGGAAAGACAAAGTTTCTGATCAAGCCCCAGTTTATTGAAAGAACACAAAACTTATATAGGGTTCAAGGCGGGAAACAAGGCAGCTGACCTAGGTCGGTTGCTAGGAAACAGGGTCAAGTGATTTTTAGGAAAAGGCTAGGGTAAAGGGGGAACCGAAACTGCAATTTTAGCACAGCGCCTGAGGGGCTGGTAAGAAAGCTCAGACTGGCTGTCTCCAGCTCTGAATCGGGAATGACATTTCCCTTGCCTGCAGACGGCTGATGTTTGTTTTTCTGGCAGCTCCCCACAGGGAGTGACACTTCCTTGCCTGCAGGCGGCTGATCTTAGCACCTCCCCACACTTACTAGGTCTGACAGAGTCTAAATTTTCCACTTTTATCAGCATCCTCAGGTGATTCATAGGTACATTAACATTTGAGACACTGTTAATCTGGGGTAAATGAAGATGGACCTTGACTCTAGTCCTGTCATTTTCAGTTTATACTACTCATGAGTCTCATATTAATTTTCTTATTTTAGAACACATTTTATGTCACATCTCCATTTTTAAAAAAAAAGATAACTTCAAAATTGTTTTATTAATAATTCTTTTATTTTTTTAAGGCATCTGAAGTCCTCACAATTTAGTTTAATCTGATTTATATATTCTCCTACCCATTTTCTCTTTCCAAAGCTTCAGTAAAATTATACTGATTGTTGTTAAATATATTGGCACTTTCTGGTTTCCTTTGCCCTGATCTTGATGTTATCTAAAACTTAAATACTCATGTACCTTCTTCACCCATATTAATGTAACTTGCAAAGTCCAATTTATCTACTACATCTTCCATGAAGTCTACTCTATTATTGCCAATGTGTATCATTTTTTTATTTGAGAGAGAGAGAGAGAGAGAGAGAGAGAGAGAGAGAGAGAATCATAACCAGGCTCCACACTCAGCATGATCCCATGGGGCTCAATCCCATGGCCCTGGGATTATGATGACCTGGGTTGAAATCAAGAGTCAGACATTCAATCATCTGAGCAACTCAGGTGCCCTGCCATGTGCATCGTTTAATAATCTCACATCACGCTGTTCATACCTCTTACATGATCCATATCATATGCTTCCTAATACATTCATTAAAAACTGTACATTTAGATGAGCTATGTCACCTCTCTGAAACTCAGTTTACTTATCTGTAAAAAAGAGACCCTCACCAACTTATTAACAGAATTAATATGAAATAGTCGATGGAAAATCTCTAAAACTATGAAGCAATGGCCGCCTGGGTGGCTCAGTTGGTTAGGGTCTGACTTTGGCTCAGGTCATGATCTCGCAGTTTGTGAGTTCGAATCCTGTGTTGAGTTTTGTGCTGACAGCTCAGAGCCTGGAGCCCACTTTGGATTCTGCATCTCCCTTTCTCTCTCTCACTCTCTCTGCCCCTCTCCAGCACTCTTTCTCTCTGTCTCTCTCTCTCTCTCTCTCTCAAAAATAAACCTTTAAAAAAAATTAAAATAAAAATATGAAGCATTATGCAAGTATAAAATGTTCATGATTTTGAGTCTTTCCTCTGAAACCTAAGACCCTTGAGTACAAGGATCATGCCTGTGTTTTTCTATGTTCTCCACAGATTATGTACAATAAAAATCACACAAATTTCAAAGAAAAAAATTCATATTTAAGTATAATTCTCTTCTGAGTTTTATATGTGTGAAAAGATATATATAGTTATATTACTTTGTTTTCTTATATTCTTTATTTTGTGTTTATGTGTTTACTCAAAAGCTTCAGTTTTTATGAGTTGGTTACTTTTATTTACTTAAGCATTGTCTTTGTAAATAATCCCAACCACCAGGATTATTTAGCTTCAATGGTCCTCAGCATTGGAAGAATTTGGCTCCTCGATTGCCATCTTCTCAGCTAGAACCAATGCTTACAAATATAAACTCTTGAGTCAGACCGCCTTAGGTTGGAATCTCACTTATGCCACTTAGTACCTGTTTCATCCTAGAAAAGGAGTTTACTCTTTCAGTGCCTCAGATTCCTCATTTTAAAAAGAGGGATAGTAATAGAACTCAACATGACATTGTTGAGAGATTAAACATGTTAACTTATGGAAACTAAGTAAATCCAACCAATGTTAGCAATGATTATTCTGTGAAAAAGCTTTGCAATCTAGAAAGAACTGCACCAATTTTAAGAATTATTATTATTGTCTAACCCAGAATCGATTTCTCTTATAGGTAAATGAAGAATTTCAACTGACAAATATTATATAAATTTTATGCATTTTTACATTATATCAACAAATAAAGTGAATCATTCTAATTTTAGGAAAGAAAATGTTTTCATGGGTACTGAAAGTTGATTTGTCAAACAATGATCAATTGGACGATGATGTTATCAATGTAGAGACTGTGAGTGGTTTCTGCTGATGTAAGGAGAGAATTGATTATGATTCTGGTTGACTTGTATATTCATAAGGGAGACTGATAGACAAAATATAGGATGAATCATTTTCTTCTCCAATTTACATCAATATGTCCAAATAAATGTGTCTATTAGTATAAGATTGTGTTTAGTCTTTATAATAAACTAGCACAGAAACATTAGAATTAGCTTTATTTATCAAGCATTTGGAATTTATTCAAAAGCAAAATATTACACATAGCATGATAGTTTTGATACATGCAAGTACTATCACCTTCCTATTTTTTTAATGTTTTATTTTTGAGAGAGAGACAGCGTGAGCAGGGGAGGGTCAGAGAGAAGGGGAGACACAGAATCTGAAGCAGGCTCCAGGCTCTGAGCTGTCAGCACAGAGCCTGTCTCAAGACCCGAACACATGAACCGCGAGATCATGACCTGAGCAGAAGCCAGTCGCTCAACCAAGTTAGCCACCCAGGCGCCCCTATCACCCTCCTATTTTAACCCATCGAGAGAAATAACGTGTAATATAATGAAAAAAAAAAAAGAAGTATAAGGCAGAGAAGTTTCAGGCAGTTTAAGGTATATGACTAGTTGAACTTTTAACAGATTATTTGCAAATTTTTACTTGAAAAATTCTAGCAGAAAAAGGTAGCTATTCTTTAAAATAAGATCTGCAAATTCTGAGAGATGAGTCGAGAAGGTGTGACTGTGTTGAGACAATAAAAATGGAATCTTTAAGAAAAGAAAAAGCAAGTGAGAAGTCGCCAAGCATAACTTTGTTCTGGGACAACT
This sequence comes from Suricata suricatta, assembly GCF_006229205.1. Taxonomy (NCBI): domain Eukaryota; kingdom Metazoa; phylum Chordata; class Mammalia; order Carnivora; family Herpestidae; genus Suricata; species Suricata suricatta. Next base: position 24,482,618 of record NC_043702.1, read on the forward strand.
GGACCAAAAGCAATGAATATTCTGGCTTTGAAACTATGGCTCCAGCATTTGAAAACGTTGCCGTCTTAGCAAAGCTGTGATTTTGTTTTGTTTTGTTTTGTCTTTTTTTCCACACATAGTCTACTCAAGTGCTGCTTTAAAAAGAAAGAAAAAAGAAAAAAAAGTAGTCATTCAACTGCTACCTTCTGAGGAACCTCATGGTTGTAATAGGTGAGAAATCAAGAATGATTGAGGAAAGAAATAGTTTTGTACATCTCCCAGGAGTCAGGGTTGATATTTTTATAAATAGCTCCCACCAGATTTATCAGAAATATTACATTTGCAGTATTGAGTGATAGCATGCAACTTTAACTTTTTAGTGACAAAAAATTTGAAGTAATTATCTTGGTTTGAGGTCTTAGTAAAATATAGACGCTTTCTGTGAAGTCAGAGTGCAGGAATTGCTTTTGTTACCTCCCTTCCAGAAGGATATTACAGTACAAGAAACAACTTCCACTTAAGACAGAATTAAATAAAAAGCATTCACTGTAGTCAACACTAAGCAACCACTAATAATTTTAGGGCTCAATTTCCTTAAAAGATGAAATAATTTTAGGTTAGTATACAAAAGTTCTCCTATAATGATTTCACTTGCAATTTCTTTATGGGGAAGCATTCATCAGCTCCAACTGGTTTCCCAACAGAGAAATGTGCTAGAAAAACAGAAAAGTGACATACTATGGCAGAGCAGGAGGAAGCATGCTTTAACAATAGAGAAAGGTAATGAATATCCTAGACTAACCTATTTCCTATTACAGTCTTTTTAGTTTGAATTTCTCAGAAGGCAGAATGCATGTGAACACTGGAATGCCTAATACAATGGCATGCACCATGTTAATATACGATGTGATATAAATTGGACTATTTAAATTTTAATCCTTTTTATAAAATATGATATGGATATATTTTAAAATAGCTTATACTTCTTGGGTACATATAACTCTTATTCATGAATATCCTTAGTTATTTTATACTTATAAAGATATAACCAATATTATTTACAATATCTGTAATGGTTTTTGAATTCTAAGATTGCTTTATGGATAGATAGCAACTAAGGATTGCACTAAAAAGACCAGTATGCAGCAAAACTATCTCTAACTTTTGACTTGCACTATGCAAAACCTTTTCACTGGGCTCAAAGTGAAATGTTTTTTTTTGCCCTCATGTAGAAGCAACCTTTAGCACATACTTTCGTATTGCATGCCTTTTGATTGTTCCCTATGTATTTGAAATTGTAACGGAGAATTACTTATGCATGCCACCTTTTTCTCCTCTTTGCCTCCCTGACCCACCATAAGCAAATCATCTCAGAGTTCTGGGCTATAAGACATCTCAGATTGTTCCAATGGAAGTTTATGCTATACATCTGTTTTACATCTTGCCTGGAAATGGACAAGCACCTGCTAAAATGACTCATCCTGTTCACCCAGCCACACTCCCTATACACAGATAACTTTCAATTGAACTACTACATGCCTGAGAAGAAAGGCCAAGAGGGCATGAGGCGCTGGTCCTTTTGAGAGAGACGGGAAAAAAAGTTAGGGTTGAACAAGGACATTTCAAGCCTTTAAAAGAAAGAATAAAGAGAAGGCTAAATAAATATAAAGGCTTAAGAAGGAATAGAAAATCCAGGATTCTGAGTATTATAAATTTGAGAGTCTGAGAAAAGTGTTTATAGTGGGCTCCAATGTTTGTTTACCCAGCAAGCAGCTGGAGGGCAGGAAGTAGGTTTTACTCCAGGGCCTATTTGTTGCTTGAATAATGGATAAGAAATAAATGAATGTATTATTTCAGTCTGGATGGAACAAGTGAAAAGTTAATTGCTCATTGAGGTGAATACTGCTGCTATTCCTACTGATTACAGTAATAAAGATACACTATCATCTTAACTCCATAGATGAGGAAGCTAAGTGTGACAATACCAAGGTCACTTATTCAAACCTCACTCTTGTTAGTGACAGGTCTCCAGACTCATTTAGACAGTCTCTATTTGAAGCCATCATGGTTTGTCATGTGGCCATCAGCTGCCTCTGTGCTTGAATGGGAGAAGCAGCTGCCCCTGTCCACACTGCATTTACATTTTATTGCAATGGAGATGGGCTAAGTAACCAGTGACACTTTTTTTTAATACCTTTCTAGTATTTTTTTAAAGTTTACTTATTTTTGAGAGAGACACAGAACATGAGCAGGGGAGAGGCAGAGAGAGAGCAAGACACAGAATCTGAAGCAGGTACCAGGCTCTGAGCTGTCAGCACAGGGCCCGACATGAGGCTCAAACTCACAAACTGAGAAATCAAGACCTATGCTGAAGTCAGATGCTTAACCGACTGAGCCCCCCAGGCGCCCCCCAGTGACACTCGTGATACCTGGATTTGTAAATCTCTCTGGGGCTCATGGGCAGATTCTGCTAAAGGACAGCCTCCAGCATCATTCTCCATTTTGTGAGGGACCAAATAGCACATTAACAGAGTCTTGACCTAGTCTTTCTTGTCCATGTCGCCTCCTGTTTGTCATGGGATGGTAGTTGTTACACTGATGTGAGAAGAGATGGGAATTGGGAGGGGACTAAGACTTGGTTCAGTGTTTAAAAATACCTAAGAGTTCAGGCTCTGGAGGCAAAGTGCCTCAATTCAAATCCTGATTCCTCTTCTCATTTGCTATATAACCTTGAGCAACTTGTTTCAGCTTTCAAGCCTACATTTCCTCCTCTATACTATGGGAACAATAATGCCTACTTCATAGGAATTGTTGTGAAGCTTACATAAAATAATTGAAGTCAAAGTAAAATAAAAAGCTTGAACTGTGATAGTTATTACGATTGGATAATATTTTTTAACTTACGTAGGTTTTGCTGTTTATTTGTCCATCTGAGCTAGGTTTGAGATCTCTGTGACCTGTTGCAATGAGGCTAAGAGTCACAGGAAGTCAATAAAATCTCTTGAAATTCTGCAACACATCATATCGATCTGTCCTCTTTGGATTATCTACAACCCCAGAGGTTCAGGGCAGTGAGAAACTTCTGTTATCACTTTTAACTGGACATGCCTTTAAATTCCATTCCACTCCTACTTTGGTTGCTCTGCCATTAAAACAAAAACAAAAAACAAAAACAAAAACCACAAAAACACCTAGACACAAAAATCTATCAGAATTCCCATATCCTCCACAATTCCATTTATCTGCCACTATAAACTCTCTTCCTAACATTTATTGACCTCTTATTAATGGGTCTATGATGTGTTGTTTCTGTTTTAAGTTACATCTACAATCCATGTTTGATGTTGTAGTATTTAAAATAGTTGGCTAAGCTTTAAGTCAAACCCGGTATACACTCAGAAATTCTTATATAATTTTCCTTGTGAAATTTAAGTGATGGTTACCTAGAGTCAAAAACGCCATGTCTGTGTATGCACTTCTAAAGTAAATAATAAAAATGAAATATGGCATATCACAATAAACTGCCTTTGGGTAACCTATGTTATTTCAACTCTCTAAGCCTTTTTATGAGTAAAATGAAGTTGTTGGACTACACAATTTATATATCCTTTAATTTTTACATTTTAGTCTTCAAATATGTCGTGTTATTTTATTACCATACTACAATGTTTAAACCAGATAATTTACACTGTGTCCTCAGAAAGTAGGACACTCAAGTATTTACTGAAGACCTATTATGTGCTAGACAGTGTGCCAAACAATTTTAAATTAATAATTTAAATTTAAGTTTTACTAACAGGATTTACTGAATATTCACAACTCAGTGAAGTACATCTTATCATCAGTGTCTTATAGATGAAGAAGTGAGGCTCAAAGAATCCCTTGCCCAGGTCACAAACCTAAGAGGCATCACACATCAGTTTGCTGGATTCGTGTGGAATCCGCACACCATTGCTCTAGCTTTCAGTCTCCTGATAGAATCCCAGTCAAGTAAAACAGATATATTGGCATTCTTACCAGGGAAAAGTCTTTATCTCTGTTAAGCTAATAAAAATTTGAAATAAGCTAGGATATCTTTCTGAAGCCCTATCTCAGAAAGAGTATTAACATGTTAGTAGACTATTAGGGCAAAGTAGGCTTTCATGAAATTCCTTAAATACAGTATTGTACCTTAATCCCCTCAAGCAATGAAGTTTCCTAGAATTGTGATATCTTTGGATACACCCCATAATATTCTAGATATAAGGTGTCTCTAATAATTGAACTCCCAAGGGAAGGATAATCAAAAATTGTTCATTTATTCAACAAATATTTACTGGACTTTTGCTGTGTGTCAGACACTAGAGCTATAATTAATTTAAACACCGTCCTCGACTTGAAGGAAGAACAAGCATGTGTGAAGTAGGGACAGGAGAGCAATCCACGTGGTCTCTCAAGTGGAAGCAGCTGCAGAGAGCAGTAAGTCCGCCACCATCGCCAACAAAAGGCTAATCTGGGAATAGGAAAAGATCAAAATCGAATACAGATTTTAACCAGATTATAGATGACCTTGAATGCCAGCCTGAGGAGTTTGGCCAATTTCTGTGAAAAGAGGAATGTGCACTTCACCCTTAGTGTTATTTCTAAATTCAATTCAAAATGAGAAAAATCAATGGTGATTAGCATAATCAAGCATCAGTCCTCTAGTGCTATTTTTGAAAGAAGTTAGATAATTCTACTTTGTCAATTTCTACTTTTGAAAATGAAATTTGCCATCCTCTTTCCCTTCACATACTCAGCATGATTAGGCAGTCAATGTGTTGATTTACTCTAGATAATTAGATCCAACATAGATTGAGAATTAAGTCAGTAGCATTCTAATACTTTCTCTCTTGCTGCCCCCTATGGCTCTTTTGCAACTGCTCCAGCATCTGGTGTCATGCCCACAGGAACCCTTTCCATAGGGATCTATATCATGACACTAGTGATAGGGGAAAGTAGGTGCTATCATTCATACACAAAGTTTTTATTGGAGATGGAAGAATTTGAGGCTTTTGTTAATCAGAATCCAATGTTGATTGTGGAGCTCTGCATTTTCAATGAATGCAGGACACTAAGCAATACTTAGTAGAGCTGATATGCCAAGAAGAATCAATAATAAAAATTGAAACTCCAGCATCACACCCTTTATCCACATCTTCATATTCTCAGTTCATCCTTGTACTATGAGACCCTTTCACTCCTTTAATTTTACAGTTAATTTATAGGTTTGGCACAATAAGTTATGTGCTCTCATTCTGGGAAACTGAAGAAAGCAGGTTAGAACCAACAAATTTCTAGGAGTTTTCCTCATTGTAGATAGTAAGGGATCTTTTTTCTCTATGTATGTTTATTTTTGATAGATGGTAAAACCATCTGACTTCCTACTAGGAATAAGAAACTCTCCATTTCCATTTCCACTTGGCAAAAAGTGAGAAACCACTAGCACACATCTGGAGAGCAATGTGCCTCCTGCATATGAATGAACAATTTAGAATAATTTAATGGGTTTGCAAGGACTATCCTGACAAATATAAATAACTTGGATCATAGTCTATGAAATAAGGGAGTTGGTCCAATTTATATATTTTAGTGCAGTTTATGTTTAATTCATTTGTTCATCTATTCATTCATCAAGTGGTATGAATCTTGGATTAGATGAACCCATGTTGAAATTATAGCTTTGCCAATTAGAAAAAAATGAATTTATTGCTTAACCAACATATGACAGGAGATATGCCTGAGAAATGTTCAATAGGTTGTCTTTTAAGTTCTTCTTAAAAGAACTGGGGAAACAAATTGAAATAAACAAAACTATAATGCAATAAGATAAGTACCTTACATGTAATGGGAGTGCCTAAGGTGGGTATCTAACCAAACTGAGGCAAATTAAAAAAAGGCATCTTGGGCTGTAAATTCTAATGTAAGTCTTTAAAGATAAGAAGCAATTAGCCAGATGAAGAGAGCAAAAGGAAAGGGGTGTTGGAAGTAGAAGGTCTATCCCATCCAAACCAAATGAGCAGGGACGCCACAGCCCAGAGCAGAGAGAGGAAAGATGGCTCAAGAGCACTCAAATGGGGGCATCTGGCAGAAAGTTAGAATGCAAGGGGGGAGGGGCAGGGTAATCCCAGCAGCTGTTTCAGAACAAACACTAAAGCTTTTCATTTTCATAATAAGACTAATAAGAACAGAGTGCTCTTGCAGAAAGACCTTGTATAACATTGTTCATTGTAGCCTCTTGTGATCCTTTGCATTTCTGTGATATCTGTTGTAATGTCTTCTCTTTCATTTACAGTTTTGTGTCGTCTCTCGTTTTTAATTTGTAGTCTAGCTAAGGAGTTTTTAATGTTGTTTATACTTTCAAAGAAACCCAGCTCTTAGTTCCATTGATTTTTTGTATTGTGTTTCTGTTCTCTATTTCTGCTCTAACCTTTATTGTTTCCTTCTTTCTGCTAACACTGAATTTAGTCTTGTTTTTTTTCTAATTTCTTGAAGTGTGAGGTTATATTGTACACTTGAAACCATTCCTTTTTCTTAATGCAGGCATTTATTACTATAAATCTTTTAGAACAAATTTTTAGAACAACCCATAAGTTTGGTATATTGTGTTTTTGTTTTTATTTCTCTTAAGATACTTTCTGATTTCCCTTCTGATTTTTTTTGACCCATTAATTGTTCAGGAGTGTGTTATCTACTTTTTAAGTGTTAATGAATTGTATAGTTGTCCTGTTATTTATTTTTACTTTCATAACATTACAGTTTAAAAAGATACTTGATGTGATTTCAATATTAAACAGGTTAAGGCTTGTTTTGTGACTCCACATAGGGTCTCTCCTGGAGAGTGTTCTCGGTGGCTTGTAAAGAATGTGTATTCTGGTGATGTTGGATGGGATTCTCTGTCTGTTCGATCAAAGAGGCTACTACGAGCAATGAACAAGTTGGATAATCTAGAAGTAACAAACTTCCTGAAACGTACAAAATATGAAGTTTGGAATTGAAAAATAAAAAATCTGAAAAAACTAACAATGACTAAGAAGATTGAAGCAGCAATCAAAAACTCCCAACAGAGAAAAATCCCAGGATCAGGTAATTAAACTGGTGAATTCTACCAAATATTTAAAGAAGAATTAATGCCTATCCCTTTCAAACTCATTACAATAAATTGAAGAAACACTCGCAAACTTATCTTAGCAGGTCAGAATTACCTTTATATCAAAGCCAGATAAAAACATTGAAAAAAAAAAAGAAGAGTAAACTATAGACCAATATTCCTATGAATATCAATGTAAAAATTGTCAACAAAATACTAATACAGTAGTTATATACATTATACATATACAGTATTAAATACAAACTAAAGTCAGTAATTTATTTAAAAAATAATACACTGCAATAAAGAGGGACTTATTTCTTTGAGGCAGGGATGGTTCAACATATGTAAATCAGTAAGTGTGATATGCCACATTAATAGAATAAGAATTTTCTTAAATGATCATTTAAAAAATGCAGAAAAAATGGTTGATGATATTCAATAGCTTTTCATGATAAAAGCTTTCAACAAGTTGGGTAGAGAAGGAGCACACCTCAGCCTACAGATTAGTGTCTGGTGAGAACTTACTTAATGGTTCATAGATGGACTGTGTTCTTGCATGACAGAAGAGGGGGGCCCTATTATAAGGGCACTAATCTTGCTTGTGAGGTCACCATCCTCATGACCCCCTAAAGGTCTCTTTTCCTAATATTATCACATGGAGGTTAGGACTCGAGCCTGCGATTTTTGGAGAGAACACGTTCAGTTCATTGCAACAGGTATATTGAAGTACTGCGTATATCAAACTCTAATGAAATGGAGTTTCTGTGATGATAGTGAATTTTAAGGGAAAGGTAAGGACCACTCCTGTTGGTGTCATTTTATAAAAGGCATTACTTCATGGAACTAAATGGAATTAAAAGTGGAAAACTAGCCACAAAGAAAGAAAGAAAGAAAGAAAGAAAGAAAGAAATTAAACCTTACTGTGAATGTTCATATTCATTTTATACTTACTAATGTTTTGCTAAATGCAAACATTGGGATATTTTTCAGCAAAAAATAAGAGCCTGCTCAGTTTTAAAATTTTTTCTTAAATGTCTTTTACTAAACAAAAGTTAGGTATTAGGCATTGGGAAATAATGGAGAATTATTATATATTTTCGATATAAATAGCTTTTTTGTGCATAAATTATTTTTATTTTTTTACATTTAGTACAAACAAAATATCAAGTTTAAAAACCATATCTTATATTAAAATTAATTACTATGTATGTAATAATAACCATGTTACATTGCATTTTATCTGCATGAAAATTCTAGAATCCAGTTTTTCTGATTTTTTTTTCTGTCTAAAACTCTCCAGTCTCAGAACCACAGCTGATGCCAAAGATAAATAGAATTAATTCTAAAGCAGCCCAACAGGCAATGTAAAAAACCATTTTTGCTGAACATGTTCTTTCTACTTTGGGAATCCAAAGCCTAATCTTGTTACAGTTGAATGTGTAACCCCTGTCCTGTCACATTTTGATAAGCATCTTTTAGTACTAGAAGAGCAATTTTCTCTTTAGCTTTAAAAACTCCTGCCTTTACTATAAATAGCAAGTGATTTATTGTCAACTTGCAAAGTTTATTTTTGAATTAACATTTATTTTCATTTGTGTGAATATTTTTAGGTGTTGGAAAGACATTCAAATTTGAAGTGGTTTTGATGTGCCCATGTTGTCTTACTCCTCTTATGAATCTTACTCACTCTTCTAACAATAACTCCCTTTATTTATATGTTGTCCTTCAAAGAGTCCTGATTTAGAGTTTCTATGGAGAACTATTTGGAGATATTTGGTTTTGAAAGAAGTAGGAAAAGTGATGAATGACAGACCATCTAGACACAGTTTATTCTTTATCAGTGAACTATTTCAATGATCTTTTTTAAAGTTAACTTATTTTGAGAGAGAGAGCGCGCACACACACAATAGAGCACAAGTGGGGGAGGGGCCGAGAGACGGAGAGAGAATCCCAATCAGGCCCCAAAGTGCCAGAGCAGAGCCGACCCGGGGCTTGAACCAAAGCCATACACCAAGCTTAGCAAATCTATGATATGATATAAATCTATGATTTATAGCCATTAAAGTTTAATAGAAGATTTCCCCAGGTCATGTATCAAAGTGTTCTTGAAATGATGGACTATCCTACCTTGGTGCCACATGCATTCACTCTGGGTTACAGTTGGGAATGTTATATTGAGCAGGATGCACAGTAACAAGCGATTGGTAAATTGGTCTTACTATTAGTTATTCAGTACATATAGCTCAAGAAGGATCATGGAATTAAACTTGGTGCTGCATGTGAAAGGTGCATGTGATGAGCATGCATCAGAACTAAAAACACCATGGTGTATGAGACAAAAAAGTAAAATAAAAGATGACATTGTATAACCAATTACAAATATATCTTTGTATTTATAATTTATCAACTGCTATTAGAATATAAAACTATAAAAGAACAAAAACCGGGACTTCAGGATAAAAACTAGATATTAACCTCTGTAAAAAAAAACCATTAATTAACAGGTGATATATTTTGCTGAAACAAAAGGAAATAGCAACTTTTTATTTTTTTAAATGTTTATTCTTTGAGAGAGAAAGAAAGAGAGAGAGGGAGAGAGAGAGAGAGAGTGCAAACATGCAGGTGAGAGGCAAAGAGAGAGGGAGACACAGAATCTGAAGCAGGCTCCAGGCTCTGAGCTGTCAGCACAGAGCCTGATGCAGGGCTTGAACCACAGACTGTGAGATCATGACCTGAGCCGAAGCCAGACGCTTAACCGACTGAGCCACCCAGGCGCCTGGAAATTGCAATTTTTAGATCAAAATATGCAAGTTTATCTTTTGTAGCATTTAAAAATAAAAAACATACAGTGCTTGAATAAATAGCATGTTCCACCTAATCTTAAAGTAGCTTAACCTTTTCAAAGAAATTCATATTTCAGTCTATAAAACAGCTTTTCTGCCTTTTTCATGATGATAGAAGAGAAAAATAAGCAGCTATTTTAAGTTTATATTAAATTAAGAACAGTAAAAGAACAATAGCTGCATATTCCTAAAGCTTATTGACAGTTTTGTGTTCTGTCAAAAAATGCAAACTTTCTGAATAAGTGGAAAAGATCAGCCAAACTATATTTTTCTCTATTTAAAAATGTCAGTGATCCTTGTGTTCAGGAGCTTGAGGGTCTCTAAATATTCAAATCACAACTTAAGAGTCTGAAATGTACTGTGTACTCTTTTCTTGGAAAGTATTGCAAAATGCTCTGTTTGACTTTATGACCTTCATGATACAGGCACAAGTGGTGAACTGAGATAAGTTTTGAGGTGAAACCCAAGTGCAATGACAGTCCTCACTCTCCAAGGACAGATATCTTATTTGGAAGCTAGTTCTCTGACCCTGGCTCTTCTTTTGAGATCCTGTCACTTCTGTATTACAACTTGCATGAGATTTTCAAATTTAAAAAATGTATATGTTTTTTCCACCTTTCCATTTTCACAGGACTCCTCTAAAACACACATTACATTTGTATTTCTACCCTTGTTGACCAAGGCCCCTTTTTATAATAGGAGGCTCAAAAGTCTTGCCTTCTCAACTGGTAGTTCTCAGTTAAAATTTCTTTCAGACTTAAAGCCCTTTTCCTTAGCCAGTTCCAAAGGACTGTTTCATTTAAGTATCAACACTTAAGAGATGAGAGCTTTGAGTTGCTTTTACCCTATTTAAACAGCACTACATCCTTTACCGGTTTCCAGGAAAATTATCTCATGGAAATGAAACCTGGGAAAAGTAAACTAAGGAAAACATTCTAAGCCAAACAAAACTACTTATAAAGAGCATACAGTTATGCACAAACTAGCCAATGCGAAGAGCCTGAGAAAAAGTAACTTAACTCTAAGAGCTTAAAAGATGTGTTGTCATCCGGGTCCATAACACTAGTTGTCCCCAGTTGTAATGTTCTCTTAGCCATGAGTAATCAACTGTTGGCTTCAACCAACGTTTTTTAATTACATGACTTTAGACTTACTAAATATCTGATCCTCAGTTTTATATTCTATAAAATGGGGTTAAAATAGTTACAAATGACTATTGTGACAATTAAGGAAGATAACCAACGTAAAGTACTTAGTACAATATCTGGATTATGTATTAAATGAACATAAATCATGCAAATACATAGATACACTCTGAAAATACTTTAAAAATAAACAGACGGCAGGTGCCTGGATGGCTCAGTAGATTAAGCAACTGTCTCTTGATTTTGACTTAGGTCATGATCTCACAGTTCATGGGAACAAGCCCCACATCAGGCTCTGTGCAGTGAGGACCCTGCTTGGGAATCTCTCTCTCCTTCTCTTTTGTCCTTCCCTTCCTTCCAAAATCAATAAAGGAAAACTTAAAAATAAATAAATAAATAAATAAATGCTAATAGTAATAATGGGGAATCATTTATATAATGCTTACTACTATTCCAAATAATTTACATGAATTATTCTATTCAATCTTTATAACAATTTTTTGAAGTGTAACCTATTATGATTTTTTTAGTTTTAATGTTTTATTTATTTTTTAGAGAGAGACAGACAGATAGCATGAGCAGGGGAAGGTCAGAGAGAGAGGGAGATACAGAATCCAAAAACAGGCTCCAGACTCTGAGCTGTCAGCACCAAGCCGGATGTGGGGCTCAAACCTGCAAACTGTGAGATCATGACCTGAGCCAAAGTTGGATGTTTAACCAACTGAGCCACCCAGGTGACCCCCTAGTATGATTTTTTAACAGATGAGGAAACAGATGTAAGGAGAAGTAACTTACCAAAGGTCAACCAGGTAAATTGTTGAGCTGAGATTTAACCTAGGTAAGCGGATTCTACACAGGTTCTCTTAGCCCCTTTACTCAAAACCTCAATCCCACAGTACATTCGTATCACATATGTCTTGCCATGGCCTAGAAAACTTCTATTGATCGTTGATCATTTTAGCATTAACTTAGAAATTGAGTGTGGGCAGATTTATATATTTTTAAATGTATCACCACACTTACTTGGCTTCATATAAAGGCCCATTCATTTTTTATTCCATGAATATACCATTTCCTAATTTGTAAACACTTTAAAAATAAATGGAGTGTTACAGGGCAGAGAATTCATTCCTAGAGTATTCAGCATGGCAATCAGATATTCTGAAGCCATCTAGGATTCCTTCCTCTTTACCTGTTACTTCTTTTCTAACCTATTCTGAGTACAAATAATTATAAAGTTTTTATTAAAAGTAAGATTTCCAACTCCCTTTATTAGAGATTTTTATTCTGCAGAGTATTGAAATCTGTATTGTTAACAATCAGTCCAGATAGTTCTTATGACCAGGAAAGTTTACAAAAATCCAATCTAATCTATTTAAAAAATACAGAAAACAATATTCCCTGGTGGTCAGATTTTTGGTTCAGGTCATGATCTGATGGTTCACGAGTTCAAGCCCCACATCCGGCTCTGTGCTGACATCTCAGAGCCTGGAGCCTGCTTCAGACTCTGAATTCGCTCTCTCTCTCTCTCTCTCTCTCTCTCTCTCTCTCTCTCTCTCTCTCAAAAAAAATAAACATCAGAAAAAAATTTTAATGACATAAAGTAAAACAACCGTGTGGTAAATAGTAATCTGAAAATTACAAATAAAATGAGAACATTATTTCTAAGGTAAGAGCTTTGAATAAACATCAAAATTGTCCTCAGTGTTTCAAAGCAATTCAAATTATTATTATTATTATGCTATTCAAATCATTGGAGAAGTCACATCTTTAAAATATGACAGGTAAATCTAATTTTCAAAACTAGGTGCTTTAAACTGATCTAGAAGGAAACCTCCTAAGAATTTTGTAGACTGAATTCTTCAGAAGGATTTGTTTACACCCATATGATTTTAGGACTCAACATTTGACCTAGTCGAGCTTTAGTTTTTATTGGTTCCCAAGGAGAAGTGATTTGGTTACTTAGGTCACACGTGGCTACCAGTAGATGGGAGATGGAGACCTAGCTGTGGGTGACTCCAGAGACTTCAGTAACACCCAACTGCTACTAGCACTGTTCATTACACCCTGTGTGCTGAGCTCATTGTCCACACCAAAATGGTATTCCTATGAAGAACTTAAAGATGTCCCTTTTCTTACATGCAGATTTGTCCCCTGTCATTCTGACTTGGATTCCAGCTTTGATCATTCACCTTTTTTCTAATTACTAAACTTCCTGAGGCCAAGTCTCCACATTTGAACCCACTTTTCCTAACTAGAGATACTCATTCATAACTGCCTCAGTCTCTGAGTTGAATGGATTTCTTTTTCTCCAGTTTCTATAGTTGAATCTTCTGTTTATCTATGTTAACCTTTCCTGTGTTACAGTAAATGCCATTAAAGCTCTCAAGTTCCCTCTAAATACAGCTTTAGCTGTGTCTCATAAAAGTATCACATAGTGTTCTCATCATTATTCACCTTTAAATAGATGCTAATTTTTCTTTAAATGCAAGGATTATTCAAGGAGATATTATTTTGTTTCCATTTATTGGATTTTTTGTCATTAATCTGTTTTTAATTCTTAATTTTGATTTCATTGTGAGCAAAAACAAAGTATATGTGATTTGTGTTACTGAGAATTTATTGAGTTTTTAATGACTGTTCATTGGTGAGCTAATCCATTTACATATATATTTGTGATTATCATATTATGATTTATTTTTGTCATCTTAGTTCATATTTCCACATGCTCTGCTTTTTGTCTTTCCCTGACCTCCACCTCTGCCACTAGTGGACACAGGTTTTTCTTCTTTGATTTAAAATTATAGTTTTTCTGTGTTTTTATTATGAATAACCATAACTTAAGACTCACACTAATTTATTTATCTTCCATTTCTAATTCTCGAGCCATTTAACTCCATGTTTTACATTTTCTAGTTTTTTTACCTTTTCTGTCGCTTTCTGGGAGAATTCTTACATCTTATATTTATGTATTCTTCAGTTAGTGTAAATCTTACTATTTGTCCGTCTGTTTCCTGGGATGGATCCCGGAACGACAAGAACACTGTTTATCACGCCCGTTGGATTCCACTTCCTAGGCAATTACTCTCAGCAAGTTTTCATCTTTTTTTTTTTCTCCTTTCAAAACAGCAGCACTGAGAGAAGGCAGTCATCTTGGATTTTTACCCATCAGACCTAGGATTAAAAGGAGGGAAAGAAGGAATAAATGCCAGAAGGTGGCATCTCCATCCATATGTATTTTCTTCACCTTTTCTCAGATATTTTCCTATTTCTCTGATATTATGATGTAGAGGCCCTAGTAGTCTAGTTGTCTTGGCCAATTTCTGAAGTAAAGGGGGAAGCGTTGCCTGTCCAAAGGCAATGGGTGTTACAGCACAAATTAAAACTTTCCTTGCGCTTCTGCATGTGGTTGCTACTTACCTTGGGCCTCAAGTTTCTCTTCTCACAAACATGGCAGATCAAAGCAGACTTTGTTCTCCCCACAATGCCTTATCATTTTATTTTATTTTATTTTATTTATTGATAGAATCTAAGTATCTTTTAACTGCTATAATTTAGAGTTGATGTTGTAGGATGAAATCAGCAGGTGGGTTATTTTGCCATCTTGAAGAATTCTTAAGTTTATGTATGAGCAACTGCTTTGGTTTTCCAAACACTTGGGACTTTATTTTTTTATCTTTTTAATTTTTTAATGTTTTTATTTATTATTTTTGAGAAACAGTGTGTGAGTGGGGGAGGGGCAGAGAGAGAGAGGGAGACACAGAATCTGAAGCAGGCTCCAGGCTCTGAGCTGTCAGCACAGAACCCGACATGGGGCTCAAACTCATGAACAGTGAAGTCATGACCTGAGCTGAAGTAGGGCGTTGAACCTACTGAGCCACCCAGTTGCCCCTTTGGGGACTTCCGGTAAACCTGGTCCTATCTTATTCTTGCTCACCAGGCCCTACATACACACACATACTCATATGTACACATCATGGGACTAGAATTCTACCTTCAAATCCCAGAGGTGTGTTTAGGTTTCCATTGTTGACTAATGCATCCGCCTTGTTGGATATTAGAACACAGCTGCTGCATTCACTTTAATGCAGTCAGGAAAACTGACCTTTAACGTGAGAAATTGAGTGTATAGATAACACGGAGGTTGCAGCTGCGGGCAACCGCCACCACAGCTGGAGCTGGGAGAACGAAGAATAAGGTTGGGGTTGTCAGAACACAGAATCTTCGAGTGGGACCCTCGGGAGCTCATACTGAGACCTCTGAAAAGAATATGTCAGCCAATCGGGCTGATACTTCCAAGGGATACATTGAGAGTATAGGAAAAAAAAGGAAGCTAGACAAGGTGTTGCAGCCAGTGTGATGCTTGCTAACAGAAAGGGAGCTCAGACAGGAAAGAGCAACTTCTTTTTCTCTCCTCCATCCTTCCAGTCTTCCTCTAAAGCTCTCAGTAGCAGAGCTTAAAAGGGAGTCAGCTGGGTGCGAGAAGTGTGGTTTGCACACTTCCAGTCCCAGGATCACAAAGAGAGTAGGAGGATGGGTTTGGAGTTGAACAACAGTAGTTTCATTACTATCTGACCCTGGATTTTCGGCCTAGTTGGTCAACAACATTTACTGTTATCTTTATGGGCCTCTTCCCCTCACCCACCAACTTGCCTCCTCGTATGCCCTAAACACTAGTAAAATCCCAGGTTGAACACCCAGTAGCAAAGGAATTGACTCTGGAAAGACCTGTAAAGCTGTAACTGTCAGAGGCTTCTGAGGCTAGAAGCTGTTATCAACTATTTTCTCCACTTATAAGAGCAGCTGCCAGAGAAGAGCATGACTTTGAGACTCTGATTAAAGCTGGCAGGAGCAGGTATTTTTGCCTGAATAAGGGACATTTATTTCTACCTATCTCTGAGAGAAAGTGGGAACAGAGCTCATTGTTCATTTTATATTTAGGTGGATGGGTAAAAATATCATACATGGACTAGAAGACTTGATGCCCAAGAGATTAGATAACTTGCCTCAGGTCACATAGCTCATTAATGCCAGAGCCATATCATACTCTAGACTTACTTCTGTATTTTTTTTTCTGTTAGATTACAGTATCAATTCAGTTCCACTTTAATTATAGATATAGAAGGTACCCACCCCCATTTATATATATGCTTATATATGCAGCTCTAATTTCCAGAAATTTGGTTGAGTATGTCAGGAGATATTAGGTTGGAAAAAGCACATTTTTTTTCCTCCACAGCTTGTTATCTAAAAGGAAAGATAAGGCATGCACATATCCAGCTATAATCCAAGATATAAAGGGACATTCTTTCCTGAAGCAAGGTAAGTAAAAGTAGAGATTACTAATACTTGAGAAAAAAAAATAGAATTTATCAAACCTCTCAAAATGGCCATTCCAAATAGTCAAGGAATACCAAAGATCATTTAATGCAGGAATGTTCAATAATTTAGTTAAAAGTATTGTAAGTTACGCTTGTTAAAAAAAAATCAATGCTTCTCCTACATCAAGTGTCAGTTACCTGAATTTTCTTATTTAAAATAATTTTTAAATACAATTTTCAGTAAAAATAAAAAATTCAATGCACAGAAGTACTATGTAACCATAGGAAAGAGCTCTTGGTTTTTGAAAAATGGGAAGGAGTCTGCACCCATTAGAAATATTATGAAATTGCATTCTTGTAAATTTTGTGCAAGAATAGCCATCAATTAAAAAGACAGTTTATTGCTCAAATGCTGAGGGATACAAGTCAACTCAAGGAGTCAAGCATAAATAAATTTCAAATAGCATAGTCATAAGTAGCACAAGTGTGAATTTTGAGAAAAATGAGCCAAGATTTTTGATATTAATCAAAATTTTGCTGGTAATAGTAAATATTATAAACTCCTCCAATGAGACTAAAGATATAATATGGATATATGAAAAAGGTAATTTCATAATCAACTATAGTAAAAGAAATCAACGATAGTAAAATAAATAGTAAAAGAAAATAGAAAAGTAAAAGAAAACCAGAGTAGTGACACATCTTTTGGGATTTGTTTGCCTATTTGGTGAACAATTTAGAGTCAGAAAGTTCTTTTAGCTAAACAATCCATTTTTCAGAAATTTATTTTTTTAATAAAAATTGATAACTCATGGTATCTTTATTACTCAACCATAGCAAATCGCATTTAGAAGTCTCCTTTTAATTTGTTACCTCTAGATCCTCACCTCGGCACTACTGATACTGTGGGCAGGAGAGTCTTTGTTGGGGGGGGGAGTTGTCTTAATGCATCTTATGGTACAAAGGAGCATTCCTGGCCTCTACCCACTAGATGTCAGTAGCATCCACTTCTCCAGTTGTGACCACCAAAGGTTCCTCCAGACATTACCAGATGTGCCCTAGAGGCAAAATCCCTGTGGTAGAGAATTCCTAGTTTATCTTTTCCAAGCTTGTTTCTAACCCAAAACATCTTGTAGATTGGTATTTCTTTATACTAATCAAATCTATTTAAGGCAAACATGGGTCATTAAGTTTGGAGAAGTTTTAGGGTAAAAGAGAAGTAGAATTGGAAAGATTCCAGTAACATGAAGAATATAGGACAATAAAGCATTTTACCATCAGCACTCTCCATTCATGCACTTAGTAGACAGCATGTGTTTGTCAAGTAACATAAGCATTAAGAGGAACCAGGCTCGGGAGTTTCTGGGATATGGGGATCAGACCACAGGGAAGAAGATGGGAGTAATGTAGTTAAAGAGGTTATATGTGTCAGTATAATACTCTGAAATAGGCATTGCAAAACGTTTGGGGCCTCGCAAGACTTTTATACCCGCTCTTATGGAAGTCTGACCCATCAGCTGAGAAATAAGGTCTCTTCCAGTGATCCAGGTGGGTCCTCTTGAGACCCTGAGGTTCTGAGAATGACAAGAACCTCGAGCGTTATTGGGGTTTGGCAGGGAAATACATGCAAAGTTCAAGTTGAGGTTCATAATAGATTATAAAGAAGAGGAATATGAGCGGCCAAGTTTGCGGTCAGAAGAGCCTGGGGAAACTTTTCTGGTGGTCGGAATCTTACTTCTCATCTATTATTACACTGTTATTTGGTCATGAACCATCCAATGTATGTTGAACACTCCAAATGTATCAGCTATGTACTTGAAATATAATGAGCTTGATTATAAATATTAATTTAAATCATCTATCTGGGGGTGACTGGGTGGCTTAGTTGGTTATGCGTCTGACTCTTGATTTTAGTTCAGGTCATGATCTCACAGTTCGTGAGTTCGAGCAACACATCAGGCTCTGTGCTTATAGTGCAAATCCTGCTTGGGATTCCTCCTCTCTCTGCCCCTCCCCTTTGGATTCTTCCTCTCTCTCTCTCTGCCCTTCCCCCACTTGTGCATGCTCTCTCTCAAAATAAATAAGTAAAAACTTTAAAATAAATACATAAATACTATAACTGTATATACTTTAGGTATTTTTATTATCAATATTGTAAGCATCGAGAGAAAATGTAACTCACCTTTCATCTCTCTATTCTTTTTTAAAGTCTTAAATATTATTTTTTACTGTTCAATGAATTTACTAAATTGTATATTCTAATTGGAAAATTGGTTACTGGAAAAACTAATTATACATTGAATCACCCCAGAGAAACTGTGTTTACATCATGATATACAGCTACATTTTTCTTGATAGCATAGTACTTTGTTTGAGTTCTCTGTTACGATACCAATCACAGTTGACTATGTATTACTAGTGTTTATGTATATATTTTTAAAAGTTTACTTCTTTAGAGAGAGAGCATATGCACCAGTGGGAGGGGCAAAGAGAGAAAGAGAGAGAGAGAGAGAGAGAGGGAGAGAGAGAGAATCCCAAGCAGGCTCCATGCTGTGAGAACAGAGCCGAATGTGGGGCCGAACTCAAGAACTGTGAGATCGTGACTTGAGCCAAAGTCAAGAGTTGGACTCTTAACTGATTGAGCCACCCAGGAACCCAGCTAGTGTTTATATATATATTTATATCTGTTTTTAGATTAGGAAAAACAAATGCCATATGTAGCTAGTCCCTTTTCCTTTGTCCTTGGCAGATATTGTTAAATACTTTTACTGCTGAGGCTAGACACAACCTCAGAACCCCACTAAACATGACTCTACAGGAAGCCATGAATAATTTTTAGGGTGAGAATTAGTCTCTGTAATGGTCAGCTTCATGTGTCAACTTGACTAGACAACAGTATGCAGTTATTTAATCAAACACTAATTTAGATGTTGTACTGAAAGTAATTTGAAAATTTGATTCACATCTGCATTCAGCTGACTTTATGTAAAGAAGATTCTTTAGTTTAATCTGGATGGGCATGATTCAATTTGATGAAAGCCATGAACAGAATTGAGATTTTCCTGAGTAAGAGGAAATTTTGCTTACTGACTACATTAACTGCTCTTGCTGAAGTTTCTAGTCTGCCTTTCTTGATGGCCTGTCCCATGGATTTCAGACTTCCTGAAGTGACTTCCAATGACTATGACTTAATCCAATGTCTTACAATAATTCTCTTAGTCTATCTATCCATCCATTTATCTATCTAATTTCTATCTACACATCTGTCATCATCATCACCATCACCATCATAATCACCATTATTACTGTCATTATCACCATATCACCATCACTAACCATCATTATTATCACCATCACCATCATCGTCATCATCAGTATTATCACTATAATTTCTCTCCTCTCCTATAGAGAGATGTTTCACTGTCATATACACTTTCATTATCACAAACATGAGATACTTATGAGCAAGCACGAAAGAACACCATGAATTCATTATACTATATCTGCTTTATAAAAAGGAAACAAAGGTAACTTGACAAATATTAAAAATATAATATCCAGAAAAATCACACTTTATCTCCACTGTATGTAAGTCTTATTTCCAAATCAAGGATCTTCTTTTAACAGGATTATAGTCCAAGTAGATCATATTCAGAAAAAAGCAAACTGGCTGGTGAGAAATACACCATACCATCTAAAAGAACTACTGGAACTACTTGGGTTGTTATCCTAGAAAGGAGGCTACAAATGTTGCAGGGCTGTGTCCATGGTGACCAGGCAACTAGCATGACAGAAATATGAAGTGACTTCCACTTACAAATGAATGCATGACTAGTGGTTTGTACAGGTGAATTCTAGCTCTGTGTCGAGTCTCAGTGAATATTCCATCTTTCCACTCCCCCTCAGAAGAAAAGTTCCGACTTTGTCGTCCTCTGCTTGAATGACAAGCTCTTACCTGAGGCATGGGTCCTGCTGGTACTAGCAGAAAAATGTATCTGGAGTTCTATAGCCAGGGACATGGCAGTCCACACACTGCAGATCATCAGAGGGGCCTTGTTCTGCACAAATGGCTCCATAATATTAAGTTTGCTCATGCTAAGCAATCACAATATCAATACCAGAACATATTTATCCAACATTTAATGTCTATTAGACACTGATCTACTGTTTCACCCACACTCACTCATTATACATGTTGAACTGTGTTTCCCTAAAATTGATAGGCAGTAGTCCTAACCTCAGAATGAGACTTAGAAATAAGGTTTTTGTAGATGATCAAATTAAGATGAAGTCATTATGTTGAGCCCTAATCTAATATGACTGATGCCCTTATGAAAAAGGTAACTTTGGACGTAGAACAGACCAACAGGGAGAATATCATGTGAACCAGGAGACAGAGACTGGAGTAATGTGTTTATAAGACCAAGAACACCAAAGATTGCCAGCAACCTCCCAGAAGCCAGGAGAAGAACTTGAAGCAGATTTTCTTTCATAGTCAAGGGATGGAACCCATGCTGCAGAACCCCCGATCTCAGACTTCTAGTCTGCAAAACTGTAAGACAATACATTTCTGGTTTATTTTAATTTTTTAATCTTTATTAATTTTTGAGAGAGAGAGATGGAGCGTGGTCAGGGGAGGGGCAGAGAATCTGAAGTAGGATCCAGGCTCTGAGCTGTCAACACAGAGCCAAATACAGGGCTCCAACTCATGGACCAGGACATCATGACCTGAACTGATATAGGACGTTTAACTGACTGAGCCACCCAGGCTCCCCTGGTTTGTTTTGTTTTGTTTTGTTTGTTTTTTGTCTTGTACGCCACCAAATTTGTGGTGTTTAAGTTATGGCACCCCTACTCAATAAACTCAGCCATCCTACTCTGCTTGTGTTTCAGTCAGTCACTCCCAATGATAAACAAGAACATAAACAAGGAATCAGATTCTTTGTTAGCATTTCTTTGTTAAATAACAAGACAAAGTGGCATAGGTCTCTATGCTGGGTTGTTTTACAAACTTTAAATGTTACCCTCTTTCTCATAAGGTCCAAATGGGACACCAGGGCTTGTTGGCTCCCTTGGGGTATCATGTGGAAACCAGATTCGATGTATTTCTGATTGGATACAGAAAGC
The DNA here is from genome assembly GCF_006229205.1 of Suricata suricatta. NCBI lineage: Eukaryota > Metazoa > Chordata > Mammalia > Carnivora > Herpestidae > Suricata > Suricata suricatta. The sequence continues at coordinate 24,504,144 of NC_043702.1, forward strand.
AAAATGAGACCCAAGGAATACAGGCTTCACAGAAATAAATTTTAGCAAACTGAAAGAAAATCTTCCTATTAACAAAGGCTGCCCAGAATATGAGTTCTTGTGTGGCTGTGGTGACCTCATCACAAGAGATATCTGGGATGGTAAGAAAGGTCTAGTCCTTTGTAGACAATTACTCCCTCTGATCCTTATGGAGCAGCTCTTATACTATCTTACTATCTAGGAAAAAACATGTCAAAGGTGAAAATTAGTTTCTGATATGAACAGGGTTGACTAAACTAGATCTATTCGTGAGGAAGTTACAAAGGAGCACCTGAGTCTGGGAGAAATGAAGCCGAGAAGATACTGTTATAGCCCAAATGAAATTCAAAGAAAACTATTATAGCAACAAGCTCCAAGAAAGACTTAACAATTACCTGATACTCAGAACGAAAGGGCTGGCAAGAAAGACATGCTGGTGAGTATTTCATTTCCTGGTGGTAAGAGGGCTAACAGTGAAGAATATCACAGTTGTCAAGATCTGATCAAAACAGAGGTAGTCCTTACTTCTCAGGTCATAAAATGAAGGTGCTCTACTTCCCAGAACTATAGATACTTTACCCCCCACCCAAACGTATGAAAACCAAGAGCTATTGATGCAGTTATGTGTCTATAGAATATAAATATGACATAACTGCTATTTAAGAGCAGTTTTTTGTTCCAGAAATAAAAAAAGGCATAGGGAATGCAGCTGTGTGGACTAAATGGCTAAAATAAGATATGAAATCATCTGCTCTGATTATTTCTAAAGTAGAGCAGTGTTAGAGGTGCTCTCTGAAGAGCTTGTCTAGATGTTTATGTAAAAGGAAAATGGAAACTGAAAATATGGTGCCCAGAGCAAAACAAATTTTGCTCAGTTTTCAATATGAAACCCACCTGAGACCATGAATTATTTTCATATGTCTACTTTGTAATTTTTGCTACAGACCAGACATTTTGACATTAAAATTTTATGATATTTTATAAAGTAGCACCTTATCCCCAATATTATGCCATATTATTAGAAGCCAAAAAAAGGACTCCCAGGTTTCCTAACTTCCAATCTAGGTTCATTTCTACCCTGAATTGTTGACAGTGAATTACTGAGAAAACACAGACTGGTAAAATTTCACTCGCAAATTGAGGGAGACAAAAGTTTGGAAATGTTTGTGTTTTGGGAGATTATTTTCATCCCTTGCTGTTCTATTATTTACTTGTTTATGTTCACATTTTTTACAAAACTTGGTCAGGTTCCCTTCTGCTAAAAGACAGTACCAGAATTGTCTACATTATATCTAAGCTGGGAAGAAAATTAGAGAAAGAAATAATTTTCATTTCTTCATAAAAATAAGATAACAAATAATATTGATAATAAAACCAAGCAGTACCCATGTGTTTATTTCACCACTGATGTGTACTAACACAATAAAACATGATGATGATGATGATGATAATTATGATAATTTTTGCCTACTTCTATTTCTAAAATTGATTCAAAATAGCCACTCAAAATAAAAAAATCTCTGTAGGTTTTCAGTTCTTCAAAATTACCATTTTGAGGATTTTTTCAGACACAAAGATGAAATTTTCTTATAAAACATTTTTCCCTCTCAAGTTAGATTCAACTAAACCACTGGAAGCAAATGGAGTTCTTAGAGCTGAGGATAAAAATAGAAATTCATTGTACCCAAGATTCAACCTCTGGGTCTAAGATTTCTTGGTAGTCAATAAGCAGCTACATTTTATTTATTTATTTTTATATCCTGCATTTTGAAGAAATAATGATGAACAGAGGATGGTAAGTAACAACGCTCTTCCAAGATATGGCCAATCCAGTGCTTGCTTTATGCTTTCAAAAAAAAGATTTTTAGTTTCCCTAGAAAAGTTACTTCTTTCATATTTATCATCTTCTAGTTTTTTACACTTGCCTTTCTTTCCTTTCTGAATATATTAGCATTTCATAAGGATCAACAGGCTAGGTCAAGTGATAGTTGTTAATGTTATTTGACTCATGTCATATACTGATAAATTTTCCCCAAGAAGACTAAATGCAAATCAATATTTGAATACAATTATTGAATTGTATTTTATGATTTTTGTGTGTAGATATGAATGTTTTATTATTTTTCTCTTGATAATGCACTGAAATATTTTAAAAAATCATGATTTGTCAGAATTGGTTCCTCTATCATTTACTTTCAGCTTTCTTTAGCAACAAGCCTAGAATAATCTATAGTTATTAAATATCTCAATTGTAAGCATTTGTGTTTGTTTTATCTTAAATTAACTTTTAAATTAAATCGACAACCTTCCATTTTAATCAAACACATATTTAAATATATATCGACCTAATGGTTAATATCCTACAGAGCTAATTTCATATAAATATGATAGCTACCATTTATTGAGTATTTAATTTGTACAGTTGCTGTGATAAGCACTTTCAAATAATTATTCTAATCTTACTGATGAGGAAATGGCTTTTCTATTAGAGAGCTTAATTTAATTTTTCAGTCACACACTACTTGGTTGAGGATGGAGAATTTGAACTCATGTCTGAAATTCCAGCTTGTGTGTATATGTGTGTGTGTGTGTGTGTGTGTGTTAAATTGTGCTAGAAAACTTGAATTCTAATTTGACTGAGAAATAAAAACACAAATGCATTTACTACAGCCATCTTTTTCAGGGAGAATAAATATTTGAATACTTTATTTGTATCACTTCAATGCATATTTATTGTTTTCTCTTGAGCATCATTGAGATGAGAACCTTAAATAATATGGAAATTGGAACAACATGGCCTAAGTTCTAAGGCAACTTTCCTTAACAGTGAGTTCATGTTATGTTTAGAGCACTATTATTATGGATGACTTGCTTCTCTCCACCTTAAAAAGAGGCATTTAAAATGGGAATGGGCTCATGTGGTGTGCACAGGGAGAGTTCTCAATCTTCCTTGTGCCCCAGCACACACGAGAACAGGGTATTCATTTCAGTACCATTAGATCATAACAGTGGTACTTCTTGGTCTGAAAAGAGAGTTTGTATTTGCTTATTCTCTCCCATTCTCCATCTGCTGGTTACATTCCCAAGCAAAAGGTAATCAAGGTAGGCAAGGTTCCTGTTCACTGGTTGCTTATAGCCAGTTATAAGCATCTTTATGGGAGATTTTCTCTGGAGTCTCTGTCGTTAGGAAATGGAGCCACGTGATTCAACTATTCTTTTCCTCCATGGCCAGTTGAGAATCACTGCGATAGAGTATGCACTTCTCATTAATGACTAGAGTCACAATAAGCCATATTGATAGGTTTTGAGGAAACAAACATGCTCACTTGTTCCCATACAGAACAAATAACAGATTAAAAAAAAAAGGGAAAACAAAAACCCATGAAACTGGAAATATTGTTGCACTGCTCATTACAAGATTAACTATGAAAAGAGTTAATTTTAGAATAGCAGATAGAGGAGTGCCTGGGAGCTTAGCCAGTTAAGCATTTGATTCTTGGTCTCGACTCCAGCCATAATCTTGAAGTTTGTGGGCTTTAGCCCACAGTAGGCTTCACACCGACAGTGTGGAGCCTGCTTGGGATTTTCTCTCTCCCTCTCTCTTTCTGCCCCTTCCCTACTTCCTCTCTCTCTCACTCTCAAAAATAAATAAACATTTAAAAAGTTTAAAAAAGAATAGCATATAGAAAGAAAATAACTTCTCAAAGAAGGTATGTGAAATAAGCCAGTGCTGATCTTCCTGGTAGAATCCTTGTTCTATTTACTAAAGAAGTATACCTCAAATAACCCATGTTGTGTGGTCTTAATTTTTATAGTCTATTTCTTGACTTTCTTATTATTTGGAGTCTTTTAATATCTTTATCAAGTCAAATCAAACCACTTTTTTTTTAAACTTTTACTATTAAGGCCTAAGAAAGTGAAAAGAAATTCACTATACGTTATAATTTTTTTCTGTGTACTGACTGAATCTTAAGAACAAAAAACAATTTATAAGATTTTAAGGTAATGCAGGGCACCTAAGTGGCTCAGTCAATTAAGTGTCCAACTCTTGGTTTTGACTCAGGTCATGATCTCACAGTTCTTGACAAACCTGGTACCAGACTCTGTGCTGACTGTGGAGCCTGCTTGGGATTCTCTCTCTCCCCCTCACTCTCTTCTCCCTTTCTCTCTGTCACTCTGTCTTTCTCTGTATCTTTCTCAAAAATAAATAAACTTAGAAAAATATTTTAAGACAATGCATAGCATCTCTTCTTCATGTGTAGGTCTCTACTACTTAATGAACTGAGCCAGAGCACTGTATCTAGCAAACTTTATATTTTTGGGGTGTGTGTACATGAGAGAGAGAGAGAGAGAGAGAGAGAGAGAGAGATGGAGGGAGACAGAGACAAAGACAGAGACAGAGAGAGATCTCAGAAGATGGGGAATGAGAGGAAAGACAAATCAACAAGAAAATTAGAATAGCATTGAAAATGTATTTGCTGTGGTCAAATTACCTAACTTTAAAGTAAACTGGGAGAGCCTTAAATATCATCATCTATGAATTCTTTTTAAGATAAGTCATTCCTTAGAGATAATCCTGAAATGACTTGATTTATACATCTGTGGGAAATCATGGTGTTGAACGACTTTTCTCAGAATAACCCACTCTTTGTCTCCTTTAATGCCAAATGTATCAGATCAGACACTCTTAGTATCATTTGTAAATGTTAATATACAGCCTTGTAAAAGCCTCTATTACCTAGAAAATTCTATCAGGAAAAGATACATAGTACTGTCAAATGGTGACACACATAAAGCAGAATAATTTATTTCTATAATGCATGTTTCTTCTTGTGAACTCAGCCTATAGATTATCCTTATTATTTATCCCACACTATACAGGAAACCTTAAAGAATCCAGATTTATTTTAGGGTCATAGAGAGATTTTGGCAGTGTTAAAAAATACTAAGAACTTATGCTCCTATATTTTCTTTCTTATTTCTCAGAATCCTCAAAGACAATGTTATTTTCAAAGTCCAAGAACAGAAATCATTTGCCACCCCACCCAAAAAAAACATGCAATGTGTCTGGCACATAGATAAAATTCCATTATTCAGAGCTCTCTAGTCCTGCAGGTTTAGTATAAGTACAAGTTTGTTATTGCTGCTGTGTAGAATACCACTGATCAGAACCTTTTGCTTTAGTTGCATTATATAACAGAATGACTTCAGGTCACTATGTGAATATGTTTCAGGTTCGGTGAGAGTGACAAGTGTTTCCGAGTGCATTATGTAGAATACCAAAGCTGAAGCCAGCTTTCAGCCAACTTTTTATAGACCCAATTATTAAACTAGGGGGGGGGGAGGGACAGGTAACAGAAAAGAATGGCTGTGAATCCTTCATCATTTCTGCAAATGATAATTCATGTGCAGAATTGTGTTCCAATTAAGTCAGTAGCTCTTCCATCTGTGAAATTGTCATTCCTCCCCTTTCAAGAAATACATGGAGATCTAACAAAACGCCCTAGCCAGGTAATAAAAGCATTTTTCAAAATAATATTAAAGATTAAAATTTTCAGCATATATATCATATATATTTTCTGTTTATTTTTAGGTGCATACCGAAGCATTTTCTTTTCTTTTGGAGTGATTGTATGAAAGAAAAATTATTCTGATCCTTGCTAAATGATAAGGAAGACTCTATTAAAAATTATTGCAAAACAGGTCAACTCTATTGCAATATGGCAGAAAGATTGAGCTCAACTCTAAACACACAAACAAGCAGGAATTTAAAGCCGATGAGCAGAATGAGGGGATCAGTGGATTGTTAATTATTAAGAGGAGACTCCAAGGATAGGGGGAATTCTTGCTAAAGTGGACTAATAGGACTTTTACTAATGTCTGGAAAAGGACATACACATCAAGAGTGAAGGGCGTTGAACTTGATCAGATATCAATGGTGATCAGACATCAAGAGCAGGTGGATTCTTTATAAACTGACTTTAGCAGGATTCCGCGCTGCAGCGAGGCCAACAAGGAGATCCAGTCAGGAAGAGCGCTCAGAGGAGTTTAAATAAAGCTTGGTCAAGCAGAACGTCTTCTCAATTATAAAGGGTATTGGGCTTCTAATTTTTGTTTTTATGTATTTATTGTAGAAATATGATCAATTTTCACCTATTAAATTTTTATTCTACAGCTTTAATGAATTCAGTTATTAGTTCTAAAAACATTTTTGTGTATAACTTTCTTAGGAATTTTTTAAAAATCTACAGAGTTGTCATCAGTCAATAGAAATAGCTTATTTCTTCGTTTCCAATTTTTATGTCGTTCATTCTTATCCTTTCTTTATTTTAGGGCCAGAATTTCCAGCACTGTGTTAAACAGGAGTGGTGAGTGTTGCCACCATTGCCTTTTTTACCAATATTAGACAGAAAGCATTCAGGTCTTTCTCACACACAGAAATATAATGTTAGCAGTAGACTTGTGGTAGATGTTTTTTTTTTATCAAGTTGAGATAATTCTTTTATATTTATAATGTGCTGAGAGCTTTTATTATGAGTGTTGAATTTTTCTGTGCTAATTTATATAATTATATTTTTCTTGTATAGCCTGTTGATATGGTCAATTCCAATGCTGGATTTTTGAGTGTTGAGCCATCAAAGCTAGAATAAACTCCACATGGTCATAAAGAGTAATTATTTTCATATATTGTTGGATTCAACTGGCTAATATTTTTGTTATGGATTTTTACATCTAAGTTCGTGAGAGACATTTCTCTGTAGTCTTCATTTTTGTACTGTCTTTGTCTGGATTCGTTTGGTATCAGCAGAATTTTGGCTTCATAAGCTATGTTAGGAATTATTTTCTTCTCTTCTATTTTTTGTGTGACTTTGTATAATACTGGTGTTGGTTCTTTATTTTATATATTTGTAAAATTACCCAGTTAAACTATCTGGGCATGGGGGTTTCTTTCTTGGGAGCTTTTTAGTTACAATTTCAATTTCCTTAGACATTTAACTATTTACAGTATTCAGCCACTTTTTTTCATTTTGGTTGATTTTTAGTAGTCTGTGGTTTTCAAGAAACTAGTCTATTTTGTCTACATTAAAAAAAAATTATACTGTAAATTTGTAAAATGCATTCCCTTGTTATTCTTGTATTGGCTGTAGGATCTATGGTGATAGCCCCTTTTTTATTCCTACTATTGGTTACTAATGTCTTCTTTCACTTTATTTTTGCTGGTACTGTAAGAGGGTTATCATGAGATGGAGTCCAACTTCAGGTGAACACAAACCTGGCTTTGTGTGAGCCCCACCTCTCTCTTTCTCTCTCCTCTCTCTCTCTCTTTCTGCCCCTCATGGGATTGTCTCTCCTTCCCCCTCTCTCTCTACTTTCACTTACTTACATCCTCTCCTCTCTAATAAACAATAAATTAATAAAATAAAATTAAAATTAAATAAAAAGCTATAAACTGTTGTAGCTTTTTTAAAATTTATTGAGCACAAGTACAATAAACATTAGAATTATTTTGTGAAGTCCTAGAAGTGAAAACATATTTTATAGCCTCGTGTTACACTGACAGGTTATTTGCAGGATGGGATTGAAAACCTTTTGATGTTCCCCTCCCATCCCTGTAGTCACCAGGTAGAATGGACAATACTTATGCCCTCTTGGATATTGTAGCTTCAGTGTTGCAGGCACAGAAGTCCAGCTGAGGAAGTGTGTGCAACTCAATTCGCTACAGAAAATAACATTTTCCTTTCTCTAAGAAGGTAGTCCATGAAGTCAGATAAGTCCAGAAAGTATTAATAATGAACCATAATTAATGTGTCAAAAAAGATAAGCATCTTTATGGAACTGATATTTGGTAAGATATCCTCTCTTTCCCATGGAGATTTAATAAAATTGTCTTTAATAATAACGTTTGCAAATCATAAAATATTTGCTAGAAATAAATAGATGGGATTTGTAATCTCTTTAAAGCCATAGTCACTGCTGTGACCTTTCACTAGCTCCATAATTCCCCCATGCTCCAATTTTTAGATTACTGTTTTAATTACTCAAATGTTTTGTGCCTTCTATAAAAGTTAAGTGTGGGACCTGGAAAGTGTGGGAAACAGCTGTTGAATATAATTTTAAGCAATGACCAAATTACCCTTAATAAAATTGTCGAGTCATTAGAGAATTGAATCAATTTTTTTTACCATAGTCTGAAACATCCTATGATGGTCCCTGCCTATCTCACTGACCTCACCTCTTTCTGATCTTCTTTTCATTCTACAATTTTTTTTTAATATTTATTTATTTATTTTTAATTTATTTATTTTGAAGGAGAGAGTGTGATCAGGGAAGAGGCAGAGAGAGAGGGAGAGAAAGAGAAAATCCCAAGAAGGCTCTGCAGGATCAGCTTGGAGCCTGATGAGGGGGGCTCGAACCCACAAACTGTGAGATCATTACTTGAGCTGAAATCAAGAGTCAGACACTTAACCAGCTGAGCCACCCAGACACCCCATCATTCTACCAGTATTTATGGATTATCAGATGCATGCCTGCTACTTGTCTAAGTGCTGGACACCAAGAGTGAAATGACAAGACCCATAGAGTAAACTTTCTAGTAAGGAGCGTTAGATCTGTCATATCAGTGAATGCTTGCTCTCCTGTGCACTTATACCTATAAAAAGCTATTGGAGAAAAAAATTACTTACTTTATTCCAAATTTATTGCCAGTTTGTATCTGCAGGCTTTTGAATAAAGACATTCAAGAAGATTATAGCCACAGTACTGCTGTTAGAAAGAACCAGACACACACATCTTCAGACTATGTCACTGTGTTCAAAGTTTAAGGGAGTCTCTGATTTGTACGACATTTTGTCATGTGCCCACCACATGGCCAAAAACTATTGGATCATCTTGTTCTTGTTCCCACAAGAAAATCAGGGTGCCATTTCAGATGTGCTGGCTCTCCTGACAATTAAAATACTAAGCATATTTTTACCTTTATCCTCCTGTGAAGAAGGGCATGCCTTATGGTGTCAATTTTACAAGTTGAGATTCTAAAAACTTGGAAGTTCAAATAACACAAAGCTAACGAAGTAGCAAATGGCATGGCTAAGACTTAAACGTATTTTAACTACAACACTAATGCCTGTGTTACCCACAGGGATCGTTAAACTAAGGCTCAAAAAGGAATTTTAAGGAGTTTCCGAATCACTTGAGATAGCATGCAAAATATTTATATACTTGGATGATTTGTTTGAGGAAGAAAGCCTGTATATTCAATTAGAATCTTAAAATTCCTGTGACCAAAAAATACAATAATAATGATGATGATGATGATGATGATGCTGGTGATAAAAGTTAAGAACAACGATGTGCATACTATATCTACTGAAAGAAACTAAACAAATATGAGTCCTGCACACTATGCAGCTCATATCTTTCTCCTTCATGTCTGAGAAGCTATGAGATTTTAAAACTAAGTCATGAATAGAGTAATGCATTCTACCATTTACCACTAGCTCGAGATGATTTACGTTTATGCTTTCCAGGAAGCATCCCATAGGAATGTATCTGGAAGAGAAGGGCTGCTTTGTTTTCGAGGTAATGACAAGCGTCTACTCACTTCCAGGGTTCTTTGAATTGTCTTCCCAGGAAATCACAAAGGATTTACATTTAACCTCTACTCCTTATAATACTCGCACTAGTGGGAAAAGAAGGTTGCCAATTTGTCCACTACTGCAGACCGGCTTGTTTCCTAGCTTCTTTAGTTGCCTCCAGGGAGAGCTAAGTGCTAGAGATTAGTGTTAAAGTCTTTACTTAAGTAATTAGATGGGAAGAGGGACTGGAGATTTATCCTTCAATAAACCTGCACTACTTTAGGAAATATAAGTAAGTCAGGGATTCCCCAAGAAACCAAAACAAAGCATTTCTTCTCGGCTCTAAATGTAAAATTATAAGTATAACAGATGTGAAAGTACTTCAGAACAGTAGTTAAAATACTAAGAAAATGAAAAGGTTTATGAGCCCCCTGCCCCCTCCCTACAATGCTACATTCCAGTTTTGTGTGCAGAAAACTGGTAGTAACAAAGTGCATTATTGAATAAGAGCACATAAGTAGGGGATGATCAAAGAGCGATGAGTATTATAATGAAGAATTGGCATAGTTTGATAGGATTATTAAATTTATTTTTTCAGTGATTTTTGTTTGGGGTACTTAAGAATGATAGTTTTCCCTTTGGAGAACAGAGATTCATATAGGTTAATTCTATCTGCATCTGGCTCCGTGTTCCAAGACTGCTCCTGTGGGCTCAAGAATCAGGCAAAGATGGATTCACACAAAGGCCTTCTTGGTTGGCTCTATACTCATTTCTGACTTCTTACCCCTAGATAATAGTTAAAACTCAATTCTCTGAGAAAAAAAAAAGCTACTCTTAGAGCTTCAGAATTCTTTCTTCTTCAATTTTGGCATCTGTCAGATGATTCAGGGAAACAGTATGTCTCCATGTATTTGCTTGTGATTTCCTAAGTAAATACATTATTATAGATAGAGGAATCTACATATATGAGCTTCAAAACTGTGTTGTATGTCCAAAGGACACAGGGGACCAAAATTAATGCAAAAATTGGAATTAATTCTCCTCTGACATGTATCAAATTACATACAGATATAACCAACAACTACTTTTTTAATGCTCTTTTCCAAAGCCACTTCTTACTTTGTGGATTAGCTTAGCCCTTTTTCCATTTGGCAATGTTTTTGTTGGTTTGTTTGTTTCCCTTAGGAGATAGAAAGAGACTAAGCAAGCTTGCAAATATGGTGGGGAAGAGGAGTCAGTACAAGAGAAGGTTCAGTCAATCTAGCATAGCAAGTGAAATATTCCACAACAGCTGGTTGTCAAAATGTGGGTCCCAAAGCACAGCAGTTGCTCACTCGGGAATCTATTAGAAATGCACCTTCTTAGGTCCTACCCCAGACCGACTGAGTATCTAGGACCTGGTAATTTCTACTTTAACAAACTTTCCATATGATTCCAGTGCCCACTAATGTTGAAGAACATCTGCCTATTACAGAGCTATTTTCTTTTTCCCTTAAGATACCTATATAACTCTTGCTTTCTGCCCATTTATTCACTGGATTATTTGTTTTGGGGGTGTTGAGTTTAGTAAGTTCTTTATAAATTTTGGATACTAACCCTTCATGCAACATGTCATTTGCAAATATCTCTTCCATTCTATCAGTTACCTTTTACTTTTGTTGATTGTTTCCCTTTCTGGGCAGAAGCTTTTTATCTTGATGAGGTCTCAATAGTTCATTTTTGCTTTTATTTCCTTTGCCTTCAGAAGTAAGGCATGTAAGTAAGAAGTTGCTGTGGCTGAGGTCAAAGATGTTGTTGTTTGTTTTCTCATGTAGGATTTTGATGGTTTCTGATGTGGAGAAAGGGGAAACCTATTGCACTGTTGGTGGGAATGCAAACTGATGCAACCACTCTGGGAAACAGTGTGGAGATTCCACAAAAATTATAAATAGAACTACCCTACAACCCAGTAATTGCACTACTAGGAATTTATTCAAAGAAATAAAAAATGCTGATTCAAAGGGGCACATGCACCCCAATGTCTATAGCAGTGCTATCAACAATAGTTATACTATGGAAAAAGCCCAAATGTCCATCAACTGATTAAGAAGATATGGTGTGTGTGTGTACACACACACACACACACACACACACACACACACGTATATATATGAAGAATACTACCCAGCAATGAAAAAGAATGAAATCTTGCCATTTGCAACAATGTGAGTGGAACTGGAGGGTATAATGCTCAACAAAATAAGTTACTCAGAGAAAGACAGATTTATGGTTTCATTCATATGTAGAACTTGAGAAACTTAACAGATGATAATAGGGGAAGGGAAGGAAATACAAGATGAAAACAGAAAGGGAGACAAACCATAAAAGACTCTTAAATACAGAGAAAAAACTGAAGGTTGATGGGGGGTAGGGAGGGGAGTTAAATTGGTGGTGGGCATTAAGGAGGGCACTGAGTGTTATATGTAAGTGATCAATCACTCGGTTCTATTCCTTAACCCAAGACTACACTGTATATTAACTAACTTGAGAATTGAAACAAAACAAAAAAACAGATACCTGTATAAACAATTTTAAGAAGGTTAATTTACTTTCATGAGTCAATTTTTAATTTGAGAACTTTTGGTCAAATCAATATTCACCTTTCATCTTATTTTGATTATATTCACATTGTTCTCTTCTAGGCTGTGTTCTGTGATTATATTCCCTTCCTTTTATTTTTTTAATTTCCTGGAGATAATTATGTCATTTCATTTGCTTCATTTCCTCTGTTCCATCAGTACTTCTTCCCAATCCATCTACGAGAATTGGTCTAATCTCTATTTTGTACTTGGTCATGTACATCTCCCTCTGCTTCCCACTTCCCAGTGGGGGTTTCCTCTTGAGTCTTTTATGCTCTTACTGGTAGAGCTCTCTGTCTTGGTTTTCCTTTTTTCTCTCTTATGGATCTCATTTATCCTGTATCTATTGTTTTACAACTCAGTGGACTCCTGTCTCCTCTCTCTTCCCTGATAAAAGATGAATGCAAGTTAAACATTTTGAATCTTTTTTTATGGGAAACTATTTTTATTGTATTCCTACACGTGAGAGCTGGTGATTCTTTTGCTGTCCATTCTTTTAAAAACAAACTGTTAAAAAATGGCATGAAAGCTTTGTGTTTATGGAGGAACTTGTCCATTGATGGGTGTTGCTACAAGAAGATTTGATCCAGTAGAAACTCGGGTTGTGTTTATGTCAGTGCAGATGGTAGGTTCATGAATCCAAAGGTGCAGTGGCCAGAGCTATCAGTCATCTAAGCTTCCTGAAGCACGGTTTCTGGAAGAAGATCTGAGAGGCAGATCTTACAAATAGGAAACTAGAGGGGTGCCTGGGTGGCTCAGTCGGTTGAGCATCCTACTTCTCACGGTTCATGGGTTCGAGCCCCGTGTCAGGCTCTGTGCTGACAACTAGCTCAGGGTTTGGAGCCTGTCTTCAGATTCTGTATCTCCCTCTCTCTCTCTGACCCTCCCCTGCTCACACTGTCTTTCTCTGCCTCTCAAAGATAAATAAAGAACATAAACACTTTTAAGAAAAGAAATAGGAAACTAGAAAGAATGGTGGTACCAAACACACAAAGCAAAAGTTGAAGGTATTATGCTCACAATTTTTCCATAAAGAGAAATGGTGGATAAATCATCTTAAAACTGTAAAATTGAGTCTGAAACTTTTCCCTGTGAAATCTGTAGTTAATAGTCACGTGTAAAAATGTGCATAATTCGAGGCAATGTTAATACTGGGGAAAACATAGTTCTGAAGAAGATGATGGATTGGCTTTAAAGTTTAGACCCATTTATAATGTTCAATGTGCACTTTGAGTTGATTTGAAATATTTCATACTTGAGTTTCCTAATGGAGTTAATTAATCACAGCTGATTTCATTGCAAGCACAGCACCAAGCAGAAACAATGTAGCCACAGTGCAAGTGGAAATCAAGGCATCTCACTCCTATGTATTTAGTGATGAGGAAGGGATTTTTTTTCCTAACCTTTCATTCTTATTTTATTAGTTGTATTCCAATAGGCTTAGAAGCTCAGTTATGACTATAGATTTCTTATAACCACAACTGCTCAATTTCTATATTATCTTCCTTAGGGAATTTTTAAATTATCACACTTTTCTATAATTATGGAATTATTCCTTCCAAAAATGGGTCCATATCTTATATGCCCTACTTAGACTGCATAATTGTCAATCAGTGGTCTGGAAGCAGGGATCCACTTTCAGAAGTACGGTGTGCTGTCTTCGTCATGTATACACAACAGCACAGATATGGAGTTTAAAGAGGCCAAAGGGAGAGTGGGAATAATCCCTATTTATTGCATGCCACTTCTGCACCTGCAGAGCTGAGTGATGACTTCCCTCATGACCTCGCCCCTGACCTGAAAGTGTGACTGAGGAAACAGACTGTGGGTGTGTGGGGGCAAATCCAAAACGATACCTTGGATGACTAAATCCTGGAGTGGGAAACAGAGGAGATAAGAGAGAGTAAGACAATCAGCTCCATGAGGGTGGACACCATATTTAGTTTTGCTATTTGTTTTATCACCAGCATGGTGTTGGCTATTGGCAGAAATCAGCAATTTGCATTTGACATATTGAAGATTAAATTGTTTTTGTTCTCAAATTAATTTACAATTTTTAAAATTTTTTTAACATTTTACTTTCTTTTTTGAGAGACAGAGAAAGACAGAGGGTGAGCAGGGGAGGGCAGACAGAGGCAGAGACACAGAATCCAAAGCAGGCTCCAGGCTCTGAGCTGTCAGCACAGAGCCTGATATGGGGTTCAAGCCCATCAACTCAAGATCATGACCTAAGCAAAAGTTGGACACTCACTCAACCAGCTGAGCCACCCAGGCGCCCCATCAAATTGATTCCTGTTTTAAATCTAATTTCTGCAACTAGCTCAGACTGTAAAGTAAAAGACAGCACCTCCTTCTTTAGTTTACATCCACAGATAGCCCTGTTCTGAACACTGCTTAGGTATTTAAGAACTGTTTGGTAAGGGGCTCCTGAGTGCATCAGTCTGTCAAGGGTCTGACTTTGGCTCAGATGGTGACATCAGAGTTCATGAGTTTGAGGCCCACATGGGGCTCTCTGCTATCAACACAGAGCCTGATTTGGATTCTCTGTCCCTCTCTCTACCCTTCCTCTGCTTGCACACTCTCTCTCTCAAAAATAAATAAACATTAAACAAACAAACAAACAAACAAACAAAACTATTTGGTAGAATTGAATTCTTGCAGTTTTATAGTTAATCTCTAACCTGTTTAGCTTCCATAATGTGGTCACTGTTCATATCCTGTTTTGTTTCTGGAATCATCTTATTAACATCTAAACTGCCTCATTAAGTACCTGACTGGATATAGTAGCCTACCAGACCTAACAAATTCTTCTGTAGGAAATATCTATGTGTTGAAAGACAGTCAAGAACTAGACAAAAGTGGATCCCCACACCCACCACAGTCTGAACTCCATGTGGCACCCACTCTTCTGTGTTTACGCAGATCTCTTAAAATCACCAATGGAACAGAATCATATGGATTTTTAAAACTTCTAGAATGTGTTAACTTAGTAAAATTAGAAGAATGTGTGGTTAATATCCAAACAGAGGATACCTTAAAAAGATAACTCATCTCTCCAGTGATCTCCTTTTTTTTTTAGAACCAAAAAATTGTGTGTGTGTGTGTGTGTATGGAAATGTTATAGGGCATATAAAAGAATGCATTATAGGGGAGTCTGGGTGGCTCAGGCAGTTAAGGTCATGATTTTGTGATTTGTGGGTTCAAGCTCCACATCAGGTTCTGTGCTGACAGCTTAGAGCCTGGAGCCTGTTTCAGATTCTGTGTCTCCCTCTCTCTCTGCCTCGCCCCCACTTGTCCTCTGTCTAAAAAATAAATAAACTATATTAAAAATAAAAAAATAAAAGAATGAATTATATATACATATTACATATGTATATAAGTATATGATTGACCCTGAGCAATGCAGGGGTTGCAGTCACGGATCTGCTGTGCAGCTGAAAATTTGCATCACTTTTGACTCCTCAAAACAAACTACTAATAGTACTATTGACAAGAAGCCTTATTGACATCATAAACATTCACTTAACACGTGTTTCTATGTTACATGAATTATATACTGTATTCTTACAATAAAATAATTTAGAGAAAAGAAAATGCTATTGTGAAAATCATAAGGAAGAGCAAATATATTTACATTACTGTGTTGCATTCATCAAAAAAATCCACATAGAAGTGGACGCACATAGTTCAAACCCATGTTGTTCAAGGATCAACTGTACACATCCATACATATACACATCCTAAAAATGTGATAAACTTCTAGATACAAAGCACAGCTTCAAATTTTTGAAAATATGATTAAGCATGTCTTGTGTTTAGCTTGTTTTTATTTTTGGTACTTGCACAGATTCAAAATATTGAAGTTGAATATAATTATTTTTGTTACAATTGTGAAACATATGAAATTAGAGTGCTTTTAGGGACATATGTGATGATGAACACAATTGAAGTCATTAAGCTTCAGTGAGTCTATTAAAGTGTTTACAGACGAAGGTGATTTTGTTTTGAGCTGAATTCAGGTACATCTCTAGAGGTGGCATCAGTAATCCATCTGAATTTTCCAGTACTGCTAACACTGAAAAAAAAGTAAGAAAAAGGTAATTAAAATTATAATTAAACCAACGCTGAAAAATAACTTGAGACAGAAGAAGTTTATGCAAAAGTTTTCTACTTAGAAAAGACTTCAGATTTTCAGAGATAAAATAGCACCGGTTGGATATTGTACATTCTTCATAATGATTGAATATTCCCTCTTTACTTCCTGTAGACACTTCCACAGGCATCAAATTGAACATGCAAGTTTGAGTTATTTCTGGACTTTCACCTTCTGGTAAATGGCAAAAGAAGCTGAAAGGCAGAGTTAGGGAAATTCCTTTTATGTATCAAAAACTTGATGTTACTAGTAATATAGATATATTGGCCTATAATTCTGTATACATAAATATGTAAAGCATAAAATATTAACATCTGAATGAGTAGTTAATCCTGGGGTGGATGTTTGTGGGAGGTGATAGAAAGCTTTCCAATTTCATGTTCTACCTTTTAGTACTCTGAATGTTTTTGATCATGTATTCCATTGCTTTTATTCTGAAAAGTTAACAAGGACTCTTGGCTCTTTTTGGTTTTCATCTTCACAACATTTTAAGATGAAGAAGAATCGTTTCTAGCCCTGTTCAAAAAAATGTCTCCTTTTTAAAAGTATTCTAATTTCTCTCCTAAAGCTTTTCAAATTGTTATTATTTCTCCATTATATTTAGGGAGTTTGAAAGACCTCTCACTAGGGAAAACAGAAGAAAGATTTGTGAAGGATGGCCCAGAGAAGAGAGGGCATTGACAGATTTAGGGAGACAGAAAGAAGGTACAAGGAAAAAAGAATGCTTCTAGTATAAAGCAGCTCATTTCTTCTCACAACACCAGAAATGACTAAAAATATGCAGCAGGTAAGTTGGCTTCTCTGAAGAAAATAAAAGTTGAAGGTGTATCATGTAATTTTCTCAGATGGGTGGAAATTGAGCTCTTTGGTGGAAGCTAGAGATGGAAATGTGTCTCATTATAGACAATGGATTAAACACAGATTTCTACTCTTTCTCAAGACATCATTATGCTAGTAAATGGGAAGAAAGAAGTAGAAATCCTTAAAAATGAGGAGACAAGAGCAGACAAGAGGTAGAAGCTAATTGTTTTTCTCCAGTACAGTGAAGGGAAGTTTGCTACCAAGTGGCCACAAGACAGACTTCAGTGAGAGGCAAGTCTATTCATGAGGCAGAACCCCTCCAAAATCTTAAGAATCAGAGGCACCATTTAATGCTGACATCCAATGTGAGGTGTGGGATTGAAAACGGGACGTTATTTGTATGTTTGTATAACAAGAGCTTTAGATCTTCCTCTTCTAGGTGACTGCAGCTTGGGGAGCATTTCAGTGTACCAATACCTAATTCCCATGCCCAAGAATTGTGATTTAAGTGCATCTGGATGGCACCCAGGTATGCCTTTTTTTATTAAGTTCCTGAGATGATTATGAGTACTAGGGGTGAACCAGCTCCCATACAATTGGCCATTGTTCAGAAAATGAAACTCTATGATTTAGTGACTATGCCCAAGATTTCCCATTCAATAAGACTGATCCAGAATGAGAAACGGTTCATTCCCTCTAAGTTTTCTTTTCCTTTGCTGTCCTGTCTCTAGTCTTTCCTGCTAGAAGCAGCATGACCTATCCTTAGCTAATCATGGCACTGAGTCTTCAGTTAGGGCAACCAGAACCCCAGCTGAAGAAAATTTTGTAGGTCAGAAATTATTTATGTATTAAGAAGAAAATCATTTTCTTGCACTATTAAATTACAATCCTTAATATATATTTTTCTCTTGTTTACACATGCCTCTGTGCTTCATGAGAAAATAGTGCATAATAAAAAACAACAAAACAATGCTGGTGGTCAAGGAGTTGGATGCCCTTTGGTGTTGATTTTAACACCCTGATAGCTGAATATGAAAATGAGAATGCAGGGTTTTCATGCCATGCATTTTCATGTCGTTATGTTTCATACTATGAGAGCAATTTTGATATAAATCAATATTGCTCAGAAAATAGAGTGCCGTCCCTCAGAATGAAGGCAAATGAGGATTTAGAACGCTTGCAGGTTGTACTGTCAGTACTAATTTGAGTGCTAAAGTTCCATTTGCAAACCTAAGTAAACAGGGATGCAGACAGCTTGAACAAGATGAAATTGTGATATTGCCCAAAGGAACATGCTGATCAGGGAAAGCTCAGCATGAATTTGAATCAAAAGCATCTGCAACAACTTCAACTCTGCTTCATGCTGTCAGGGCTGGACCGTGACAAGGGAGGTTTAACCCGTCACACCTGGGATGCAGGGACAGCACGCCATACACTAGCCATTGTGATAGCCTCTCCAGATTTTTGCAGCACATGGGGGCTTGTGCTGACAATGACTATGTCCAATTCTTCTGCAGCTGTCGATCACAGTAGGTACTGGCAAATTCCGGTTCCTGAACTCATCAGCAGTAATAAATATTTATTGCATGTTTAGGGAGCACATGGTAGCAAGACTGAATTTGCATTAAATTTGAGTATTAAAAAGTCTTCCAATTTAACCAATACACATAAAGACACGTGACAGCATTCTTCCCTAAAGAAATGATAAATAGTGGCTTATATAATGAAAGGCCCGAGCCTAGTAGCATCCATGGCCTTCCGTGATTGAAGGAAAACCTATTGAAGGCACAGAAAGACTTCCTTTTGACAAGAGGATTTTGACCCCGTATACCTCCAGCAGTATTATCTTAGTTAGCCAGAGCTCTCTGCTTGAATGCCACCTAACTAAGGTGGCAAAGTGGTGTTGTTTGGACTCATAAAGTTTTAGTTTTATAGAAACCACCTGAAAATAGTTACTGAGGCAGGGCAGAGAGTCAGAGGGAACAGATGTGACTTCCTACATGGGCAAGGTTTGGCTTCAGGGGACATCAGACAGAGTTTCAACAAGCATTAATCTAAGAGAAGTAATCAAGTTGAAGAGTGTGATACAGTCTGAGTATTTCAATTCCCTGTGGGTGATGGAAATGAAGCCATCACACACACACACACACACACACACACACACACACACACACATCTAGGCAAGAATTAAACAAAAATGCTCCTCTCTCCTAAGATATGCCAAGTCTCTTTTCTCTTAAGTAGTCTGTGTCCAGACCTATGTGGACTGCAAAGTAATTGTCCCAGCTAAATAAAAAATAACCTTTCATTGTTAGAGTTTAGTCTCTAGGAAGAAAGAGAATCTGCTTGTTAAAATTTTTTCATCGTATCTAGATCACCGATAGCAAGTTGAAAACATGGACAAAGAAAGAATCATCTTACCCAGTGGAAATGGAACTGAAAGGAATGAAGTCTCAGAATAATAAGATTGTGATTTTTAATTATAAAAATCTCTTGATTTGGGGTGGTGGATGGAGTGGTGGGGTGGGTGTGTATGGGTACACTTTTCGTGCATGTAAGTTTTCTTTGTGTTCGCTGTACAAAAATGATCAATTTAGGAGTCCTGAAAAGCAGGGCAACAATAACAACACTTAATGAAAAATGGACCCTTTTATGTACACAAATTCAAAAAAAAAAAAAAAAGAAAAAGAAAGGTTTCATTGTCCAGGGTAACGGCAGCCCTGGTAGCTACAGGGCTCATGAATTGGTGATTTCAGCCCTCACCCCACTTGCACCCCCACTGCCAGGTGCTTTTGTAGGGGGCACAGCCTTAATAGTCTTACTGGTTTACCATCCTTGTGAGCAAAATGTGTGGTTGCCCTTTCTATCTTTTATCTTTAAATTATCTTATGGAAAACAAAAACCAACAAACAAGCCAATAACACTACTTGATAAATTTTCCTACTCCAAGGAGGTGATATAGTTAAATAAGGGTGAAAGCCAGGATTCTATACTAAGGCTCCAAGTGCCCTTGGAAATAAAATGTTTTTTGCATATGTACGTTTGCATTTTTTCTAGGGACCAAGGGTTTACAAGTGTGTCAGTGACTCCAAAAAGTTAAGCTTTAAACTAGAAGTATAGTGGAATTAGTAATTTAGAAACAATCACAGAAGAATAAATTAGCTTTTTAAAACGTGTCCCTGGGTTATCTAGATGAATTTCTAAGACATTAATGTCTGATTTCACCAAACTTGAAACATTCTGTTTTTAATAATTTTAGGGGATGATTTCAAATGAAAAGTTGTAAAGTGGTTGTTTATAGTCTAAAGTTCTAATCTCAAAAGCTAAATAAAGATACTGGTCTTTTATTATGAGATGGGTGTTTTCTTTCATTTATTATTAGTGTATGCCTTAAGTTCCTTTCAGTTTCTTTTTTTTTATGTTTATTTATTTTTGAGAGAGAGAAAGACACATTATTTCTTTAGTTTTTGGCTTCCATTTTGAAAAAAAACTAGTTAATGACTGAAAAGTTCAGCAAATTTCCAATGAAATTGCCTGCCCTTCCCCCCCGCCGTCCTAAAAGAACCACGAGTTTGGAAGCCCTAGAAATCCCTTGCCATTTTTTTCCTTTATGCCAGATTATACTCCACTGGGCTGGGTTTTCTTTTCCCATTTAAAGATTAATCACTTAATGGTTTTCCCCGTTTTTATATCATATAAACCTAAGAAAGGTATTCCATAAAATAGTATAGTAATAAATTAGCTGTTTATCCATGTGAAATACGCTGTGATGTTTATATTGCTAGATTAGAGCTCTTCACTTTCCCTAATATTATTAAGTCTTTATTGTGATAAAACATCATTATTTTTACTTCTACAATTTAAATTTTATAATTTTTCTGAGAGGGCTAAGGCTGAAGTAACCTGTATGACTTTACAATATCATCTTTGCTTTTTTTTTTTTTTGCTCAACACGTTTTCTTTTCCTCATAGATGGAGCAATTAATTTCATAAACATCCCTATATAAAACAGAAAATAGAATTTTACTGAATTTG
Organism: Suricata suricatta; assembly: GCF_006229205.1. Classification (NCBI taxonomy): domain Eukaryota; kingdom Metazoa; phylum Chordata; class Mammalia; order Carnivora; family Herpestidae; genus Suricata; species Suricata suricatta. The sequence goes on from NC_043702.1 coordinate 24,525,344, forward strand.
GTAGAGCTTATTTGATACATTTGTTTCCTGTTCCTTAACAAATGAGCAGAAATGAGCTTTATTCTTTAGCTTCAAAATGATGAGCAATTTGCTTTATATACATATTACTTGCTATTCATATACACTAATTTTTCAGAAAGAATTAAAATACTTCCTTGATTTTTTAGAATTCATTCTCTTAAAATGTAAAATACATGGGGGGAGGGATAAGAGAGAGTAAGTGGCAATACACATTGTGTCTTCCTTAGAGGTCTCCTGATGACAGTCTCTTTTTACCCCCGTCCTGATGGAGATTAGAATTCTGATGACTAATTCAACTCTATCCTTTCTCCCCTTCACCCGATTCACTTTTTTCTAATGTTAGAAATGCATAATTAATGTGTGCCTATTTTAAAGCACATCATTTAACCAATGTGATATGTATAATGGTTTAAAAGCCAGGGACTTTTAAAATAATTTAAGAAGCTTATTAGTTATATATTAGTTTCAGGTGTACAACATAGTGATTTGAGAATTCTGCACATTACAAAATGCTTACCACGGTGAGCATGGTCACCATCTGTCACCATACAATGTTATTACAATATTATTGGCTATATTCCCTATACCGCATCTCCATCACCATTTCTTATTTATTTTATAACTGGAAGTTTGTCCCTCTTAATCCCCTTTACTTATCTTTGCCATCCTTTTAACCCCCTCCCCTCTGGAAAACACCAATTGGTTATTTGTGTTTATGAGTCTTTTTCTGCTGGTTTGTTCATTTTGTGATTTAGAATCCACATATAAGTGATTCACACAGTAGTTGTCTTTCTCTGTATGACTTATTTGACTTAACATAATACCTTCTAGGTCCACCCATGCTGTTGTAAATGGCAAGATCTCATGTTTTTCATGTCTGAGTAGTGTGTTATTGTATATACACTGCATGCTTTTAATCCATTCATCTAGAGATGGACACATTGCTTCCATATCTTGGCCACTATAAACAGTGCTGCAATAAACAGAGGGGTACATATTTTTCAAATATGACTTTGTTTCATTTGGGAAAATGCCCAGGAATGGAATTAATGGATTCTATATTTCTATTTTTCATTTTCTTTAGGAACCTCCATATTGTTTTTTGCATAGTGGTAACACCAATTACAATCCAACCAACAGAAAGCATGTATTTTTAAGAGTTCTTCTAGGATAGAACATTTCACCTGGAGAAGCAGCAGAAGTCACATGGGGCAGCACCAGGCACCCCGTGGTGTTCAGTCCGATGTGTCTGAGGCGTCCGCCTGTACTCCCTTGTCCTCATTTATGACCTCAGCCATTCCTGGGCTTTCATTTGCCCAGATGCTCTGATTCTACTTTTGGACACAGGAGCAATGGCATTCCATCAAAGTTTGATCTACTTTGATGTTTTGGCTTTGACCTTCATCTGCCTTTAAAATGGTGGTAATTTATTTTTGGTTTCCATACAGCTTGGTATCTAGCTTGGAATTTTAATCCTCTGTGGATGCCCCTTTTTATGGTCTTAGGTCTATTCTACTTACCTCCAGAAATACCCATTACTGAATTCAGATACTTGTTTTCAACCTGGTACCCACTGAGACCAGAATTGTCTCAATATTTATTTCAATCATATGGGGAAAACACAAACATAATTTGTGATCATATGTCAACTACTTTTATTTATTTTATTATTCAAGTTCTCGTATTTAGCAAATTCTCAGAAGGCATCAGACCCTCTCCTAGGAATTATTCCTGTTAGGAAAAAAAAGGTAAGACATTTTATTCCAACTCTTAAAACCAGGTAAGGGAGTGTTATGAACTGAATTATGTTTCCCCTAAATTCATACATTGAAACTCTAACCTCCAACATGCCTACATTTGGAGATAGGTCCCATAAGGAGGACATAAAGGGTAATGAGGTCATGTGGTGGGAGCTTAATCCTGCAGGACTGGTGTCCTTGTAAAAGAAGAAGACACAAGGCAGATCTCTCTCTCTCACTCTCTCTCCACAGGCACAGAGAACAAGACATGTGAGGATTGTGAGAAGGTGGAGATGAACAAGCACAGAGGAGGGCTCTCACCAGAAACTAACCCTGATGGCAACTTGATCTTGGACTTCCAGCCTCCAGAATTATGAGAAAATTAATTTCTATTGTCTAATTCACCCAGTCTGTGGTATTTTGTATGGCAACCATAACAGACTAATGCATGGAAAACAAGAGACAAAAATGTTGTGATCAAAGTGCTATGTGAAAAATAATGTAAGACAAGAGAACCAGGAATATTACTAGGTTTCTTCCTTTTCAGAAAAGAAAATTGTTTATATCCTGTCTCATACTATTATTTCTCCTAAGTATAAAGGCTCAGAAACTTCAAGATACCAGGAATAAAGGTATTTGTTCATCTGAAACTGAGAAACTAAATAAAACTATTCTATTCATTTGTTTTTCTTTCTGGCTCTCCCTCCTCCTGCAGCTTTTACTTTTTTTTTTTTTTTTGCTATCACCCTCTCAAGTACACCTGGAAGTCCAAGTGTACATGCCAATTGCAGTTAAGTGGTTATTGATATGTGATGAAATAAACAATTTCTGAAAAGGAAGCAGGTCTTGAAATGGGGAGAAGTTGTCATCATCTCTAGAAATGAATACTGTGTGGTTTCTATATTTCTCTGAAGGCAATATCTCCTTTAGGGTGGAAATGGCTAACAAATACAATGGGATAGTACCTCCTGGATTAAGAATTAAATGAAACAGATCTTATAAAATTTAAAAAAAACAGGAATAGAATTGGTCATCTCCATTTTTATAAAGTTGGGCACTGTTTTGCTTCTTCAATTGCCTTTACTTTTTCTCTCATTAGTATTTATTAACATTCCTGTGGAAAGTATGAGCCTGAGTCCTTTCATCAGGGCTTGGGCTAGAATTTTAAACAGAGGGCGGCATATTTGGTGGTGTGGGTTAGGCTAGCTGGGAATATGGAAGTGGTGTACAAAATGACAAAACCGGGGCTCCTCGATGGCTCAGTCGGTTGAGCGTTGGACTTCAGCTCAAGTTACGAACTCATGGTTTATGGGTTCAGGCCCCGCGTCGGGCTCTGTGCTGACAGCTAGCTCAGAGCCTGGAGCCTGCTTCAGATTCTGTGTCTCCTCTCTCTCTGCCCCTCCCCTGCTCGCGCTATCTCTCTCTGTCTCTCAAAAATGAATAAAAAACAGAAAAAAAAATTTTTTTAAATGACAAAACCAAGAGAGATATCATGGATGATGCAGAGAAGAAAGCGTGGACTTTTTAGGTCCTGGGTTAGGACACAGGTTCCTTGGATGCAAACATTTTGGCAGGTTATTTTTTTTTTTACTTCTAACATTATTGTTTCTTTCACAAAAAGTAACCCTGAGCGATAAACTGAAGAATAAATAGCATTATTTAAAGACTTCAATTTTGCTTCATTTTGATTTCATAATAAGTAGAAGTTACACCTGTTTCTTTTGATGAAGCATTGTGAGTAATGCCAGAGTATTTAAGAATAGTTACCTTTGATGAAGAAAATTAACCATGAGTTACTGCAAAATTCAAAAGACTCTTGTGACTTAATCACTGTGATTTTATTGTTTTTTTAATATTTGGATCCATCAGTTTTTAATTCAAAGACATTTCTGCTACAATTTTCAAAATAATGTTATAATGCATAGAAAAAGCACTCCGTTTCTAAACATTCATGGAAATGGAATGTAAGCAAACTTGTTAATTATAAAAATCATTGGCGTGATTTATGCTGCAGTTGATTAATAACTCCATGCTTTATCACACAATAATAGTTCTACAATTGGTTAAGAAGGAAAATAGACAGGGGCGCCTGGGTGGCTCAGTTGGTTAAGCGTCCGACTTCAGCTTAGGTCATAATTTCACGGTTTGTGAGTTCAGTCTTCACACGGGGCTCTATTATGATAGCTGGGAGCCTGTTAATTCTGTATCTCCCTCTCTCTTTTATGCTCTGTCTCTCTCAACTATAAATAAACTTAAAAAGGTTTTCTAAAAGAAACAAAAAAGACATTTTTATCATATGATTTACCTCTGAAACACAAAGTACATAAAGACTATGAAAGTTGGGTAAATGAATCAAGAACACAGAAGTAGAGATTGGGGTGACTGGGTGGCTCAGTAGGTTGAGCATCCAACTCTGGATTTTGGCTTAGGTCATGATCTCAACATTAGTGAGACTGAACCCCTGCAGGACTCAGTGCTGGTAATGTGGAGCCTGCTTGAGATGTTCTCTCTCCCTCTCTCTCTCTGCCCCTTCCCTACTCACTCTCTTTCTCAAAATAAATAAATAAATGTTAAAAAAGAAAAAGGATTAATAATTACATTTTTGGTTAGTTTGAGAAATCAAGTTTTATCCATAAAGTATTATTAGAATTATTCTTATTCTTAAACAATAAATGTGTTAGCATATTTATTGTTGTTGAAACAACATATGAAATATTAAAATTAATAGATATAAAATTTTAAACTTTTTAAAGTTAAATTTCTTTTATTTGTAAAATGAAACAAATTATATCTGCTTTGATAGGATCTATACACTGGTACTTTGAGTCATTTCTCCTGCAATCAGGAAACGTAGTCTGTAATACACCAACATTTACTTAGAAGAGCACACTCCAAACTTTTCCCTTGGGTGAAATGTTTCTGATTGAAAATACTAGATGATTATAGAACAGATAATTCTTATACACTTTATTAGAGAATCCTGAGTTACACATTTTGGTGCTCTAGATAGCTGGCCACTGGAATTCTCTTAAGAACTCTATTTTCTCAATGTTATTTCTTTTTTTTTTTTTGTATCAACATTGGTGCCTCTTACATTTCTAGGAAATATTGATCATCCTTAGTAAAATAAGTTTCCCAGCGGTTACAAATGACTTGTGGATGTGGTGTAAGTTCATTGATCTCGAATCCAATAACCCCATATATGCAGACAGAAGCCTTTATGAATCCCATTTATTTATAGGTTTCTATTAAGTCACTCAGCTCACAGGACTCAAGGTACTGTTTTATCATTATGGCCATGCCTTTAAGGCCAATAACAGAAATACCAACAGCAGATTATGAATAAAATCAGTTTTACTTAGGCCCACACTCACACAATAACACTATCCTATTAAAATAATTGGTTTCTTCAAGTTTCAATGAAACCTTGTTTCTTTGATGTTTCCATCTATGTGACAAGTCATTTTTCCTAGAGCTTTGTTGTATCATACACTTATGTAAATTATAGTCTCATCTTTTTTAAATATCCAACTTTAATTAAATACAAAACCAAGCAATGAAAAGATGTTTTTAAAAACTGTAACATCACCTGAAACCATCTCAAGAGTGACATTCATTGATGATGATGTTCTAATAGTATTTGAACTAATTAATTAATTGAAAGAAATAGTTCTGCTCTAATGCATATAAGAGATATGTTTTTATTTATTATTTTATTTAAAAAATTTTTAATGTTTTATTTATTTTTGATACAGAGAGAGACAGAGCATGAGGAGGGGGGGCAGAGAGAGAAAGAGACACAGAACCAGAAGCAGGCTCCAGGCTCTGAGCTAGCTGTCAGCACAGAGCCTGATGCGGGGCTCAAACCCACAAACGTGAGATCTGACCTGAGCCGAAGTCGGAGGCTTAACCGACTGAGCCAACCAGGTGCCCCAAAGATACGTTTTTTTTTAAAAAAAGTATTTTTCCTTCAGAGTCTGTTATTCATAATCTAATATTTTAACGTTGGGGTGAGAGGTACATTTAGGTAACAAAAAACTATTATTAAGACGGTATAGCTACCAAAAATATTAACTAAACAGTGAGTGTATTCTTCGAAAGATTCAACTGACTGGCAAATATGAGACGTGGTCGGAAAATAAATGGCCCTTATTGTGCTCTAATTGTCTATTCGTCATCTTGCCAATGAAGTCCAGCTGTAGTGTTCTCAGGGTGATTGAACATGACCCCTGGGGTACATCTGCCACTTCAAAGCAAAGGAAAATCCCACCCCCAAGTAATTGATAGTCTGAGGTCTCTTCCTATATCTTTTCCTTCTTTTCTGCCCCAGTCCTTTCAGATTTAACACTCAGCTTCAATGCTTTGTCTTAAAATTGATGTTTTGCTTATTCCTCCAATGCCTTTCTTTTGGTGCCATAATTCTTCACCTATGGGGAAATAAAGCTCACATATTCAGACCCCTTTGCTGTGCTGACAATGAGGTGGATGTAATCTGCAGTTCAGGCAAGGTCTGTGTTCCCATGCACATCTCAACTGAACGGCAAAGATGCATTTCTCTTAGTGACAAAATCGGAACAAAATTGCAATGGGTTGCAATCAGCTCTTTTTCAGAGAAGCCACATATTTATTTGAGTAATATACATTTCCTGGTAAAATTGAAAAGTTAATGTTAGTAAAACAATTGCATGTAAATAACTTCAGCCACTATATAAATGCATAGTTTTTAAAAACATAAGGATAAATCCAGACAACTCTGCTCCAATACACTGTCAAAACATGAAGAGGCAATACCATTAGATAAAAATATTAAAAGATATGTCCTGTATTCTAAATATAAATCATATAGTATTGAGCACAAAAAGGATTTGAGGCATAAAGAGAATTCATATCAAAATGATTTTGACTTGACTATCAGCTAACCAGTCCTTTAAGAAGATTATGCTGCCAAGAGAAGCTTCCGGGCTGTCGTCAGCAAGTATTTGGCAGCATCAGTCCCCAGTTCTGAGCTAATGGCAGACACGCCTAATCAATCATGGTGCTGCTTCTTGCTGAGTCCAGATTCAGCCTTAGGTATCACACCAGGGGCTAAATCTACTACTATTTATAATAGCTGCCCGAAGGATTGTGTCGCTAAAGATTGTGCGGGTAATCCTGGTTGTGAGGTTTGGTGGCTCTGGGTTGCAGCAGTTGAAGATCTCTGTTACAAACAAGGTGGCTCAAAGTCTATAAAAATAATTCAGGTTCAGTGTCTTGCTCAGTGAAAGGGACTAATTTACATATGCCAGAAACCAATAGTAGCTTCCGAAGTCCCAACTACCCATTTTTCTCCCTTGTCATCATCTACTTTTCTTGCATGTTTTTCTCAGTCGAATCATCTAAAACAAGTTTCTTTTATGTATTATCTATATTTCCTGATATCTAACCCCCTAACTTTCGCCCATTTGGTTTCCATCCCCACCAATCAACTGAACTTTCCTCAGTTAGATTAGCAATTACTTCTATGTAATTAAATCTAGCAGGTAATTTTTAATCTTTATTTTCTTTCCAAGCAGGCTTCAGTACCGCTGATCACGTTCTCCTCCTTTAACCTTTTCTCTCCTTGGTATTCATCATGCCACACACCGCTAATTTTTTCTATTTGTCTTTCTCAGTCTCTTGTCACTTCTTAAACCTGTCACCAAATGTGAATGGTTGTTTTTCAGGCCTCTGTCCAAAGTTCTTCTTTTCTTGTCCTTTCGTACATTTCTCCCTCATGTTCATCTACTCCATATTTTAAATTACTTTCTGTACACCAATATCCCCTAACTCTGTGTTTATAGCATGAACATGTATTCTGGGCTCCAATTTATATTTCAGTACCTTACTTGGCAATCCTACTTGGTTCACATGTACTTCAGACTAACCAAACCAAAACGGAATGTTGTGTCTTTCTCCAGACTCCCTGCTGCTTTTTCAGTGCACCTCATCTCAAGTAACGTTTCTGCCTTCTACCAGGCTGCTCAGGACAGACTTGGGGAAACCTTCTTGGTTTTCCTCTCCTATCACCATCTTTTAATCTCTTCTGCCTTTTCTGCTTTTTAATATTTTTTCATATTGATCCATTTCTCTTAGTTCCCATGACCAGGGATAGAATTTGTTTTTCTATATCTACTTATGATCCCTCTAAGCCATTCTTCATATTGCCACTGGAGTTATTGTTATCAAATTCATAAGCCACATCGCTATTCAAAGCCCTATGATAACTCACCCTTGTCATTTACATCAAATCCAAAATCCTCACAGGATTCTCCCTGGCCTGGCTCCTCTCTAGCTCTTTGGCAGCATCTTTCAGTCTCTTTCTTCACCACATCTATACTGAGCTTGTCTCTGCGCTGTAATGGAGCTTCCTTGTCTTGTCCAAGGATCTTCAGGCACATGGTTTTACTTTATCCACCCATTATTTAAGCAAACTTTACTCCTCTTACAGGGTTCAGGTGACATGTGTATTCTTCTCTGAATACCCACGCTGAGCTAGTTACTCCTGTTGTATGTTTTTATGGCATTCCCAACTTGTCTTTGGGAACACATCACATACATCAACAACATATACCACACTTGCACTTGTTATTAACTCCATCAGGGAAGATTTCACGTTTGTCTGGCTGTATTCTCAAGTGTAAGCACTTCTGAAATATTTTGTCAATATTGGTAGTTCTGGAAATTTTGTAAAAGAATTTGAGAATATATTTTTCCACCTTAAGAATTAAAAGAAACTTATGAGAGCAGCACTTTCGTACTGGAGTAATTATCTTTTCTCCATGGGGTGCAACCCAGATGGACTCTATACATTAGGGAACAGGTAAAATACAAGGGTTTGTTCCACCAGAGGTGATCTTGGTGCTGTTGTCTCTCAGCTCCATACCCTTCCATTTCCAAGAGTGCCATCCCCACTCTGATGTTACTAATGTCTTAATGGCTCTGTATTTGTAATGAATTTCCTATTTCTTAAATCTCTAAAGTTATTTCCTATTATTTACAATAAAAGAAACCTTGGTTACTACATCACTGATGAGCTTGCATGCAGTCTTTGTTCTTTTCTTTTGACACATCAAAATACATGATGATTCTGGATTGGTCCCTGGGTTTTTCTGAAGCTGGTATTTTAAACTGGTAACACTCAACTTACAGTCTTACTCCTTTCTTGCGTAACTATTATGTGATTTTTTTAAGCATCGCCACTTCTGTCAATCTATATTCATTCATTCACACATCTCTCCCACAAATATTTATTATGTCCTCTCGTTATATATCAGAGTTTCTAGACACTACAAAGGTGATGAAAACACACCACTTTGTATCAAAATATCACTGAGAAGAAACATTAATAATTTCAAACTCTCTAGATATGACAAATGTTATGAAAATATTATATACAAAATAAGTATCCTAGTATGGGCAATGGAGGACTAAGGTTCTGTGATAGCCCGTGTATAATGGAACACTTCTCAGAGGGGAGCAACCAAGCTGTGAATAGAAAGAACACAATGTGCTTGTGAGGACCTACAGTGGAGTAGTTAAGAGCACAGACTCTGGAGCCAAACTGAGTTCAGACTCTGGCTCAGTACTAATGGCATAGTTTTTTTAAACCAAGCAATACACACACACACACACACACACACACACACACACACACACACTAATATTAAGTCTCTAGATATAACTACCTGTTTATAGGGAATACAGGAGACAGAGGAACATATTAAATGACATCACAAAGATGCAATGAGCAAAATTCAGAATTTAGAAAGCTCCACAGAACAAAATCCACTTTTTGTATTAAATAAAGAGCCAATAGAAGTTAGAGAGAAAGAGATTTATAAATTAAAGAACCTTATGAGACAAAGCACTCATAGGAAATATTTGGTCCTTGTTAGATGCTGATTCAAACAATCCACTTTTTTTATTAAATAAAGAGCCAATAGAAATTAGAGAGAAAGAGATTTATAAATTAAAGAACCTTATGAGACAAAGCACTCATAGGAAATATTTGGTCCTTGTTAGATGCTGATTCAAACAATCCAGTAGAAGAGTACATCTATAAGACAACCATGGAAATTGAAATACTGACTGGATTTTGAGGAATAATTGCTAATTTTAGCTTTGACAATCGTATTGTTATTATGTTTAAGAAATATTACTTATATTTCAGAGATCCATACAGAAATATTTACAATAAATAATATATCTGAAATTTGCTTCAAAAAGATGCTTGTACAAAGAAGTACACATTATGAATGATCATTGGATAGTTAAATTACACCAAATTTATATTGAAATTTAAAAAAAGTAAATAAAAACCCTGGCTCTGCCACTTACCCACAGACCAGCTGTGTGATCCTTGAAAAATTATATAATATCTGTTTTAACTTTAATTATGTTTGTTTGCTAAATAAGGATAATAGTAAACTACCTCGTAGGATTATTGTAAGCATTAAATAAATCAGTTTATATGATATGTTTAGTTATGCTGGACCCAGAAGTATGCTATATCAGCATTTGTTATTATCATTATTAGTTGGGTAACAAGAGTATGAATTGCATGAGAAAAAAGGTTGAAGAGGAAAATGAATATACTAGAAATCTACAATAGGAATAAAAGGTAATACGGTGAGAAATTAAGTTATAAGCAAGTATAATGATGTTTTTAGGGAACAGTGAATGCTTTTGACCAATCCTCATATAATGAACTTATAATTCTGGAGCTTGAACTCCATATATAATAAAGACAATAGCAAAATAAATAATTTTATCCTGTTCCTTTTAATTGTGCTAAACTAGAAACTTCTAGAAAAACCAAAGCTCTAGAAAACAGTGATGATAATCGTACTTTACAGTTCACATAGTTCATTCATTCAAAAATCTTACAGTGCATTTCCAAAGGGACCAAGTTTCACTGCGATAAAGTTCTTCAGTGTTATTGCCTTCATGAGAACCACATTTCATAGTTCACTACCCATGATGCTTTTAATCTTCCAAGTTAATGGCTTTACCTAAATTCAGTCAGCCTGTATAAATCACAGAAAACATATATTCCTTTCCATGGGAAGTATGATTTATTATATTATTATCATTAATATGATGATGATGATGGTGATGATAATTACCTCTCTGTGCATTGAGTCCATTTTCAGTTTGGAACGTTTCTGCCTATTTGTTGTGTTGTAAGTGATAACTTCAATAACGACCTTGGTTACTACATCACTGATGAGCTTGCATGTTATTGAAATGATTTTCCAGAAGTAATGTGTTTCTGGCCTAGCTTGTCTCATTGTTTTACTGAATGTATGAGAAATGTTAGAAATAGCAACACTTTAAATTAACAAAATCATCATTTATAGTCATGCGGGAATATTGAAGATGAAAAGCAACAAAATATGGCCACGTGCCTAGAATAGATATATAGGCTTCTTTTTTTGCATGCAATATTGACTAATTTAGCATTTATATAATGTGTTTAATGGAGACTATGGAAGTGATTTATAATTGCTTTTAAAAGCACTATTAATTTTAAAGTTAGTTCAGCATTGTTTTTTGCTTTTAAAGAAACTCGATATGAATTTTGCTTTCCACTTGGAAAAATATTAAAGGTTAAACCTTTTATAAATGTATTGGTAAAATCTTTATAAATAGAAATATTAAGCTCTCTCATTATTTAGGCATATTATGTAATATAAATTTAAGCCAAATTAAAATTAAATAAAGTCATCTGTTTTATGTTATGAACACCTCACCAATATTATGAAAATTAACAATTCTCAATATAGAAATAAAGAAAGGAGGAAAGTCCACAGGGTATAATAATTAATATTAATAATTACTGCTGCAATTTACAAAGTGTTAATTATATGGCAACACTGTGCTATCTGTGCTATGTGCGTTACCTCATTATTCATCCCTGCAATCCTATTAGCAGTCATATAACCTTTCCCCTTAAATAACACAAAGGGGAGGCTAAGTAAAAACTGTGCTTCTTTGGAGCTTTAAGGAAATCTTCCATCCTCTTCTCTACGTGTCATTATATTGCCATGCAAACCCTTCCAATGTAGACAGTCTCTAGCCACCGCTACCTATAATGGAGATCCTATTAGGACATCCATTTTTGCAGAGGGGGAGGTCAATTCTGAGATTAACTTGTCTGAGGTTGTACATTCAGTGAACGTGAGAGATGATACTGATGTCCCCGCATTGACACTTTCACCGCTTTCTCTTCCTTTTACTCATGTCCCTATCCTCCTTTCTTCTCACCTGCTACAGAAGGCATTTTCTGGCAAAAGTTTAAATCATTAATCCATCTAGCTTTCCTCATCCTATAAAAAAAAAAACAACTTTCTCACTTGAGCAATTTTTACAAATCAAGCTTATTTTCCTCCCCTTCCTCTTCTGGAAGCTTCCACAGTAGCTTGATCTATTCTGGCTCCTTGTGTGCTTTCAAACTAGTATTTTCCAGCAGTAGTTTGCCATTCCTGAAAGCAGGTGGCAGAAAATAGGTGAAGGGTAAGTGCTGAAGGACCATAGGAGCTTCCAGAAAATAGAAGTGCAGTGTAGTGACTTGAGACAAAACCCACTTTAAAAATTTTATTCTGTGCTTGTGTATGTTTGCAGTTGAGATACTGTGTCATCTTCCTATGTTTTATTTAAATGGACAGTGATATGGGACTGGCCAGGCACCTGTGAATTATAAATGCTCTAAAATCAAACCCACGCTTTTTGGATGAGAGCTTATTAGCAGGGGATATTGTGTAATGTTTTATGAATCTAAAACACAATGAGTCTAAATATTCTTTCAGAATTATGAGATTATTCTAATTCATTTAGAGAATGTAATACTTTTGTTCTTGATTGATAAGTGTTACAAAATGATATTAAGCCCTTCATTTTGAACAGTGATGCATTTTTGTATGATCTGATTATCTACATAATAATGATAAATAAAATAAAAATGAAACATACTTGAAGAATGATCCTTTACTCCAAAAAACAATGATTATGATCTTTATATATAAATCATGGAATAAAAAAATAATATAGATTATATAGAGAGTGGGTATGGGCAAGAGGGGGAGAAAGAGGGAGGGAGAGAGGGAGTGTGAAAGTGAGAGGGAGAGAAGCAGTTGGGAAGATAAAACAATGAGCAAGCTAGAACTCTGTAGGAACAGGTAGAATATATTCTCTCTCAGAAAACTTCCATCCCGATTTTAAGATCTTCCCATAGATTCAGTTGGGTCCATGCAGATTACCCAAAGTAATTTTCACTACCTAAAAATCACCTGATTATAGGCTTTAACTATATCTGCAAAATGTCTCCACAGAAAACCTAGATTAGTTTTTGATTGAGTAGCTGGGGACCATAGCCTAGCCAAGCTGCCACCTCAACAAAGCCATCACCTCTGTGAATTTTCCACCCTCCTTAAGAGTTGTCACATTGTCAAATGTGAAGGTCTCTGTGAGCTCCTGCCTGCTCATATTCTTTTGCTTTTCCTTAGAGCACTGTCATACTAAACCACCATACTGGATAAAAAAATATGATCTTGTTTTTTTCTTGCCTTTGAAATTTATAAAAATTGGTTACACTTTGTATTTATTGGAGGTATGGTTTTCCCACTTAACATATTTCTAAGACATACCCAATTTGGTGTGGGTAGCTGCTACCATTCCTTTCAAATATTATGCATTACTGGATTGTTTGAATATTTATCCATTGTCCTATTTATGGTAAATTCATTTGTTCATACTTATTTACTACTTAATAAATTTTGAATCTTTTTGTATATATATATTTCTTCCTTTGTTTAAGGGTTTTTCTGAGTAAGTACTTAGAATTGGAATCCCTGAGTCTTATGTTGTAAGTCCAGGTTGAATTTACAAGGTAGCCATACTGTGGTACTATCTATTTACTTTTCTTCTCCTAGAATAAAACCAGAGACTTTTATGAACACATGGTTTTATCAGACCACATTAGTTTCCTATTGGGGTTATAACAAATCACCATGATTTAGTGGCTTAAACAATACAAGCTTGTTTTCTTAGGATTTGGGGGTTCATAATAAAAATAACAGTTCTTCTGGGCTAATGCCAAGGTATCAGTCAGGTTGCGGACTCTTTCTGGAGCCTCTGAGAGGATTCATTTCCTTGACTTTCCAGCTTCTAGTGGCTGCCTCTATTCCCTGGCTTGTGTCCCCTTCCATTAATCAAGAATTAATATATTTCCACATAAAATACCTCTATAGAATAATAAACAGTTTTTCAGAACTTTAGACCACTGTATGATTTTCAACACTATACCATTATTGAGAGCCCATAAGTGTTTATTTTACTTTTGTAAGCATACTTGCCTTCATTTTATTACCAATTTTGGCAAATTCGAATTTCAAAAATAAATATATTTGATCATGTTTTCAGGAAACAGGTTAAAGTTATCGACACCTATTTTTATTAAATGAATGCAAATTATGTGGAATGAAATTGTTAATGTAAAAATAAATCCATATTTATTTTTACTCCTTGAATTTCTTTGTAGCATGTTAAAGGCATTATTATACCTATAAGGTTGAAAATAAGAAAGAACAAAAGAAAAGAAGGGAGGAAGGAAGGAAGGAAAGAAGGAAAGAAGGAAAGAAAGAAAGAAAGAAAGAAAGAAAGAAAGAAAGAAAGAAAGAAAGAAAGAAAGAAGGTATTGCTCAGGGTGAGAGCATTTGATCATAACTCAAAAGAGCCCTGTTTCAAATCCAGAGGCCCAGAAATAATTTCTGCAAATGAATCGCTCTGTAGAGCTTATGTGCTTGACCTTTTCTTGTTTTTGTTTTCATTTTTATTTTCTATGTATTGTCATTTGGAGACTTAGAGCAATTTGTGTGTTGTTTGTTCACAGTGCAATTTTTATAATGCTTCTTTATAGTATCTGTTGTTGTAGTCATGACTTTAGACTTTCCAAAACAGATAAAAGTTAATCCCATCTCTATCATCTACTACATTTGTATTTTGAAGCGAATTTTGAATAATAAGTTTCATTTTGCTTATGATTAAAAAAGAGTAATTACTTCTTGTTAGAGCTATTGTATCCATGGTGTTCATCTTCTACTTAATTGTAAGTTAAAATTGAAAAGATATTATTATCATTTGAGGATTTATAATTTGATTGAGTTTCAATTCAGATCATTGAAAACTTTGAATAGTTTTAACGCAAAGAATTGAAGAGAAAAGAAAACAAGGCAATACAAACCAACAATCAACAAATACCCACAAAAGCCTGAACTCCAAATGAATATACCACCTACTAGGATGTAAGACATTTGCAAATTATGTGTTGAGATTTAATACTAGTTCCCCTGAATTTCTGAGAATGAAAACAGATTTTGATTTTGAAAGTATGACTACAAGTTTATATGTGCTGTTTTCATTCATTTTAGGATCTAAAGAAGTTTTTGTATTTTCTTTTTTAAAAGTCAACTTGTTGTAGGGAAATCACACCTTCCCTTTAGTCACACATGCTATCTCTAGAAACAGACCCTCTATTGTCAGGGTCAGAAATAATTAGCAGATCGCTGCATTTTTTTCCACAGAAGAACATCTTAAAATCATTGAAGATAGAGAAACTGAACTGGAACTACCTAACTTCATAATCTTATCATTATAGTTTAGTGTTTGGAAAAATAAACCTTTATTCTTAAGGCAAAGATAAATGCTAGATTAAACTTGCAGGTCTCTGACCATTCCATAGTTCTTTTGATTCATCCTATGTATCAAAATATTTGTAAAGCAATATAGTTGTAAATAAACCTTTAATATATATTTTGTTTGGTATAAGGCAGAGAATTTAAATTGCTTTGCTGCATTTTCTTACAGAAACCCTAAAGGGCTACTAATTTATTTTGAAAATCAGGCCTTTTCAACTAGCCAGATGAAAGTGAAGAATTTAGTAACCTGGAAAACAAAACAAAACTCAACTTTGTTCTCCAAGGAACATACACAGATTTAAAATCTAAAGAACAAAGCAGAATTTTTGGTTAAAGATTGAACTACATAATACCTACTCAAATTAGTTTGTTAGCTGTGTTATGAACAATAAAATAGAACTATAAAAACGAAAGATTTAATAGTGAACCTAATACCTGCCTCTCAATGAGCCCCTAAAAGGACTTCTCTTGTTTGTTTATGTTTTTAAAGTCGTATAAAACTACTCAATGGAAACCAGAATATCCTTTTTTGGAGGACAATTTAACAACCTCTATCAAGAACTTTACATAAGTTAGATTCTTGATCCAATAACTCAACTTCTAAGTTTTTTTTACAATAAACAAGAATTCATTAAAATTTGCACATTCAGGCTTTTGATTATTTTGATGGTCTAAATAACTTAAATGTATAGGAAGGGGAGATTTATTAAATATAATTTATTCATACAATGCAATATTACAAAGCATACATCTAAAGATTATTTAAGTTCATGAGAATATACTCACAATGTATTGGTGATGAAAAAAACAAATTTTCAAGAGGTTATACACTCATATTTACATATATATATAAACATGATATAAATGGAAGAAAATTCAACATGATTTTAAAATGTTTAAGTGGAAAATTATAATTAGTATTTTTATGTTTATGCATTTTCTAAATATTCTATGACAAATATGTGTGATAACTTTGATCACCTGCTGAAAATGTTAAATTAAAAATTTCTAAGTATATTAAAAAATGTAAGTATAAAAAAACACAAGACTCTCCAAGCATTAATTTTGGAAATCTTTCCCAAACCATGTTGTATGAACAAAATAAAAAACACAGAACCAGGACTAAAGAAGACTTAGTTTGCTAACTTATTCATCTATTAAATGTGCCTTTTATTGCTCTTTGAGGTGAATGAAAATGAATAAATCTTGGTCCACAAACTTGAATGGGCAATAAATAGCTTTTATATTTGAAATATATTTCAATTTCAAGCACCCTAAAGTTTCAGAAAAATGATGTTCCGAGCAAAATAGCATTTAAATCTCAGTGGACAAGGTATTTTTTACATAGCACCAAGGTAGTGGTAGAAAGAGAACTTATTTAGTCCTGGAGGTATCCATAATGGAATCCAGTATGTCTTGGTTACCTGTCTTCCCAACTTGTTGAGTTGTCTCATTTCTCTTTTCCAAGACACAAGGCCTACAGATTTCTCTCTTCAACTGCCTTCTCCCTCCACTCTTACTTCAGTCCAAGACAGTCTTTAAAGTTGTATTGAAGAGGTACAAAGAGAGTAGTTGTGAACCAGGCTACACTCAGTTAGAATCCCAACTCTGTCACTAAATGGCTGTGTGAACTTTAGCAAGTTATTTATCATCCCTGTGCCTCAATTTTTACATCTTTAAAGTGGGGGTAATTGCAGTGTCTATTTCACGGGATTATTGCAAGTATTACATGAAACAAGTGCCTAGCCACGTGTCTAGAATCCTTTTTGAAGCAGTATGAGTGTTCAATAAGTGTTGTGTTATTATTATTATGTCTATTCTTATTAGTGTGGTGAAGGAAGTAGAGGTGGGAAACGAAAGGGACAAAGGCTATTTTCATAATGTTCTTATTTAGTGGTTGACTATTTCTACTGAACTCACTAGTGTCCCTATGTTTCCCAATGCCTTTACCCTGATACATAATTCTCTATTTCTTCTCTGCCCTTTCTCCCTTACCATGTGGGTTTTGTGGGGTTCTCTCTACATTAACAACTTCAGTTTGTTGGAAGAACACAAAGGAATCTTGAATCTTGAAAAGAAATCTCCTTTGCATAGAAACTTAGAATGTGTTCTACTTACCATGTTTAATTCTATGATAGGATGAGCCTGAACCATTGTACTTAGGCAGGGTTTCCCCCAATTTTGGTGAGTAATCAAGGGCTGGAGCATTCTTTTTCTCCAAAAGACTTAACTCTCAAGTTCAAACTTACTAAATAATGAGCAAGCAGCATTTCACCTAGAATAACCCAGAATAGGTCCTAGGTCTTTACATGGCAAAATTCTGAATGGTTGCTATTGGTAGCCCAAAATTTCCTTAAGTGGCATGTAAATATGTTTCCCCTGAACCTCTTAGTACTAATTATACTTGTAAAGATATTTTATTGGGATATACCTTTATTATTACACAAAAACATGTAATTTTATACAAACATTTTTTCAGAAATCACCAATGTTTAAAGTCTTTGTAAAGTATAATTTAGAAGGGATACATTTCCTTTATGATTCAATTCACCCAAATATCAATTAAAGAGCTATAGTCAATATTTGTAGAGCATTATCTGTATGTCAAGTCCTACAGTAATCAATAAACACAGTAACAGTTAATCATTAATCAGTCATTATAACATATCTATGAGATTGATGTTAATTTTCCCATTAATGATTTTCTCCTTAAATGAGGAAGTTTAGAAACTGGCCAATACAACACAGCCTGCTTAATACCTTTCCTTAAATTCCACCTCTATACTACAATATACTTGAGGTCCATGCCAAAAAGTAGCTACCTTTTATATAGGAAATGGATGATTAAGTCTTTGGTGTTGTAAAAGCAACTTCATTTAAACATAACCACCCCCACCACCAAATAAAAGAAGAGGGGAAAAAAAAAGTAAAGAAAATAATAAGGGTAAAACCCAAGACACACTTCCTAGGGGAAAAAAAAAACCAGCATGAATTTCTGTCCTTGATGGGATGTATTAAATAAGCAAACACTCCAACAAGCAAAACAAGTACTACAATGTAAAAATATTAAAAAAGGAAACCCTCTCACATGCATAAATGAAAAGAACTCACATCTTTTCAAGCTTCAATAGTAAATATTTTGCTACTATGTATTAAATACTGCATGGTTTGCCCAAGCTAAGATGAAACCACATCAAGAATCAATAAGCATTTTGCATTTTCTTTCATTATCTACTCAAAGTCATGCCTACTGCACCTCTAAACATTTCATTAAATCCAATGATACAGCAAACACTCCCAAAATAAACTTAGATTGTATTGCAGTTTCACTTAACAGTATATAAAATGCTGTGTTGTGACAGGTATCAACTATCCATTAGATACTGAATCAATTTT
>NC_043702.1:24917510-24999735 GCF_006229205.1 Suricata suricatta
TGAGATACTATTGAATGCTGAAAATGAACTGAGAGTTGAAGGGGAAGGGGGAGGGGAGAAAAGAGGTGGTGGTGATGGAGGAGGGCACTTGTGGGGAAGAGCACTGGGTGTTGTATGGAAACCAATTTGACAATAAACTACTTAAAAAATTTTAAAAATTTAAAAAATGCATATGAAAGAGAAAAGAGAATTATTAAAATTCAATCTTGTTTTATCTATTAAAAATGAAGAATGAATTTCAACACAGAAAGAGTAGGAATATACATTACTGGGAGATAACTAAAATCAAATATGATATGAATGAGAAGATAATTAATTTCCTTTTGGAAAAATAAAATCCAGAAGACAGAAAGACCTTTTAAATGAGATTAGTTAATCATTTTTTGAATGTTCAAATTACAAAAACTTTCAAAAGAGGTACTATAATACTTAACTCTATCAAAAATGTTGATTTTCAGAAAGAAGAGATTATTGAATTCTATACATATCAACTATTTACACTGGACTTGTTTGCTGGCCAAAGTTTGGAACAAGCCATTAGACAAGTTATTAGACAAGTTGAGTTATGAGTACACAGAAAAGAAAATGGGGTTATTTACTAATAACCACTGTGGGTTCATTGGGCAGTGACCCTGATGTGGGCAGTCTGCTTGTGAACCTAAATTTCTGGAGCTGTTCTCCATCATGGGGCCTGTCCTATGGCCCACAGACAGACATCTCTCTCATTTCTGCGCTGACCCAGCTGCATTTTGGTACCAAAACAATCGTTTGCCCACTTAGTTACTATAATACCTGGGATGCAGATTAGGGTCACTCAGTAATGTTAGTCAAGTTGTGTGAGGTGCACCCTCATGCTGTGGTTCCCCTCTAGTTATTGTGACAAATTTCTGGCAGAAGGGAGTAAAATGTCATGGAGTAGAAGAGCCTCTTTCTTTTTTTTTTTAATTTTTTAATGTTTTATTTATTTTTGAGACAGAGAGAGACAGAACATGAGTGGGAGGGGCAGAGAGAGAGGGAGACATAGAATCTGAAGACAGGCTTCAGGCTCTGAGCTAGCTGTCAGCACAGAGCCTGACGCGGGGCTCAAACCCACGAACTGTGAGATCATGACCTGAGCCGAAGTCGGAAGCTTAACCAACTAAGCCATCCAGGAGCCCCAAGAGCCTCTTTTTGATTCACACAAAATCATCAAGTGGGCTTGATGTGGACTTCCCTACCACTGCAAACCCTATCCCCCATAGATTTTATTATAAAGTGTGTTAAAGTTACATTGGCTATGATTATTAGGCATAAGCTAAATCTGGCTTTAGCAATATTAAAAAGAATACATAACTAATATGTCAAGAAATCTCAGAAGGAATGCAGAATAAAACAAAACAATCTAACTCTACTACAAATACATGAAACCATCACACTGAAATGATTGGGGGAAAGGTGCTGACCCAAGTAACTTTGGAAATGAGCAGTCTGTAAGATGAAAGGCAAACTGCATTGTACATAAGTGCTGTGCTCCAGTTTATAACATTATTTCCCACTGGGGATACAGGTTAACAATTCTGATATTAAAATGCATGTGTAATGAAATCAAACAATTAGGTAAATGGATGGCAGATGGGACAGCCAGGTTTTTCACTATTGGAATAGGACATTATTGGTAATCAAAGGAAAGAAAATAGAATGATCCATGTGCTAATGGAATTAGAGGTAGACACATCAGTATAAATTCATGTCCTGCTTAATATAGATACAAATGGTTTCATACAGAAGTATTATAGAAATATGCATATATAAGGCAAGTACTATATATATATATTTCCTTGTTCTGACAGCTAAGAAGCCCTGGATGCAGTGATATCCCACCAATAACATCTGCATCTAGTACCCAGATCTTGGTTTCTAATACTAATCCCCAATAAAAAGGAAATAGGGTTCCTTAGAGAAATGGCTGATTCTAGGACTGGGGAGGGAAATGTGCAACATGAACCTGAAATGTCTTATAGTACCAGAAACCACAGAAATCGTAAGATAAGAAAGAAAAACACTGCAATGATAGGGTTTTGTCAAAAGGACACAGAAACCCAATGAAAGAGTTCCTATTGACTATATCTGGAACCAAAATAAATAAGTTATATTGTATTACAAAGTATAAAATAAATATCACGAGGGCCACATTATATGAATAATTGATAAATAGATAAGTGAGAGAGAAAAGAAAAATAGCCCATGCAGAATTCCAAATAATTTATGTACATACTCAATCCTAAAAGAGTAGAATGTCCTATTCCATTAAGTGTGGGCTAGGCATAGTGACTTTGTTCTACGGACTATAGTATATAGGGATGCCTGGGTGGCTCGGTTGGTTAAACATCTAACTCTTGGTTTCAGCTCAGGTCATAGTCTCACAGTTCATGGGTTCAAGCCCCACCTTCGGCTCCATGCTCATGGTTCAGAGCTTGCTTGGAATTCTCTCTCTACCACTTCCCTGATCAATCTCTGTGTGTCTCTCTCAAACATAAATAAACTTAAAATTTTTTTTAAAAAACTATAGTACATAAAGAAGGGGGGAAAGGGTAACCTTTTAGTTGAAAAAGCTGACAAACATTATCACAGTCAGATGATTAAGGTCAATATTAGTAATATGTACCCTTGAGACAATGTGATGAATGGCATTTTATTGATAGCATATACTTTTTAGATGAGGTGATAAAATGGCACTTTACCTCTGTAGTCTTCTTTAAAAAATGTATAAGTTCAGTTTAATGATGATGAAAACATCAGGACATCAGAATTGTGAGACATTCTAAGAAATACTTGATTAGTACTCCCCAAGACAGTCAAGGTCATCAAAAACAAAGATAGTTTGATAAAAAGCCAAGGAGCCTAGGAAGACAGGACAATCAAATGTAATGTGATATCCTAGATAAGATTATAGAACAGAAAAAGCATCTTCAGCAAAAACTATGGAAATCTGAATAAACTATTGACTTTATCTATATGGCTTCATTATTTGTAATAAGTGTATCACGATTAATAATTAGGAAAAATGTGTATGAAATATGCAATAACTCTCTGTACTTTGTAATTTTTTTTGAATCTATGACTATTCCAAACTATTTGTTTTTACTTAAAAATCAAACACATTATTCTAGGGAAACATGAATCTATTACTAAAGACAAGGGAGACATTTGGGCAATCAGACCTAAATAAAAGCATAAAGAAGTAGAGCTCAGTGGATGGCAGTGTAGGAGCTTCTGACTTCATCCGGCTTACTGCCAGTAACATAATTCAGCCACCAGCCTCTGTCTTTCTCTTGTCAGAATTCCCAGTTCCCAGGAGAGGAAATTTGACCACTTTGCATAGATCAGAAAACCAACTTGGACTTAAGTGGTGATAATTCAGAGAGTAGTAGTTTAATGACATTCCTTCATTTGGTGTATTACAAACAGATCACAGAAATAAGGAATGTATGTTCAATTAAGAGTCCATTCTTTAAGGAGGTCTGAAAGGAGGCTCTACAAACAGAACTAGGCTGAGCTATACTAATACTTAGATGGAAGGATAAAAGAAAGCAATAAGCATTTTAATTCTGCTTTACCATTTTTGGTTGATATATCACTTAAGGTTCAGGTTAAGTGCTATAACAATAAAAGTAAAAAAAAAAATCTACCAACTCAATAAAATGGACGTTTATTTTTCTCACACATAACAATTTAAATGTGAGCACTCCAAATCTGGTGGATGGCTCTGCCATTCTCAACACTTGACTTTCAACTCTAGAACCAAGTTGGGTTTTTTTTTTTTTTTGCCACCATTTCCTAGCCAGTGAAGAAGGGTTAAAAATAATAGAGGGCAAGAAGGTAGAAGTCAGAAACAGCTAAAAGGAGAAAAAGAAGAAGAAGGAGATGAAGAAGGAGAAGAAGGAGAAGATGGGGAGGAGAAGGAAGAGTAATTTCACATATCACTTCCATTCATTCCTGAACTCACCCCTAATCTCTACCAAATCATTCATTCTACCTGTTACAAGCCCATACCTAACAGCCAAATAAGGCTAAGCAGTAGTCTTTAGCCATATGGCTATGTACCAGCTAAAATTTACAGAATTCTATTAAAGAAAGAAAAAGAGAATTAATACTGGGGATCATTAGTTATCTTTACCACAGTCAATAATTGAACGTTTACCCCCATGTATAATGTTTTCCATATGGATTAATTCACCTTACTAATATTTTACATCTCCATTACCTTTGTTTAAAAGATACCCTGTCACAGGTGCCTGGATGGCTCATTCGGTTAAGTGTCTGTGACTCTTGATTTCAGCTCAGGTCATGATCTCATGGTTCATGGGTTCAAGTCCTATGTTGGGCTCTGCATTGATAGCATGAAGCCTCCTTGGGATTCTCTCTCTCTCTCTCTCTCTATGCTCCCACTTCCACTCATGGTCTCTCTTTCTCTCTCTCTCTCTCTTTCAAAAATAATTAAACAAAAAACCAGACATCTCATGAAAACTTCCATTTTGTTTTGGTATTTTGTATAGGACTTATGATTTGCCTGTGACTATATAGTGTGAGTTGGGATGATTTAATATAACATTATAATCTGTGGCAACAGGTTACAGGTAAATGTCACAGGTGTTGGGACTGCTCCCCAAAGTTAACACTTAAGAAACTTGTGGGAGCATGAGTCAATTCATTACCTTATTCCTTAAGTTAGTTTGAGTGGGGATTTCTGTTACTAGTAAGATAAATCATAGTAATTAATAATTTTTACATCTATTTTATCAATTGCTCCTGGACCTTAAGAAAGACAGTATGCCTTTGAGCAGATCTTGCTGGGATACCTAAATCGACATAGTACTGTCAAGCCCTGGTTGGCTGGTGTGCCTTAAAATTAGAAGGACTCCTAAGGAAGGTTAAGACACCTGGAAAAATACCACCCCCACCCCCCGAGAAGTAACTCTTAAATGAAGATAAAACTTCTATTTACCAACATGCTCTTTTGACTTCTCCTACCATCTATGCCAGGGACCTTACTGCTTATACTGGAATGAGTCCTGTCATGATGGTCGAAGAGTTAAACCATGAAGAGATTATTATGAATGGCCTTACATGATATATAGAAAGATTTGGTCTAAATAAATCTTTGCAAGTTTATTCCTCTGAGCAATGTTTTGAAATGCTATCATATAGTCTCTGGATGCCAATAGGCACACTAAAGTCCATTGATCCTTCTAAGGTTGCCAAGATAGGCATGTCTACTGTCTGTGTCATGGAGAGGTGGCAAAATGAATAGACTTTCAAGTCAATGTGTTAAAACAACCCCCCCAAAAAAACAAATAAACAAACAAGAACAAACAAAAAACACAAAAATATGCAGAAGGTCAGAAATAAAGGGAAGAGGAGGAAAAGAAAAAAGCCAAGCAAATGTGCCTGGATGAACCTGCTGAGACCATCTCTTATTTCAGGAGAGGTGGGGGTATGGTCAATGCCTAGCAACATTTAATTCTTACTCTTTAATGAGACTTCAAGTTTTCCCAAGGAAAAAGACCACAATTTTAAATTTCATTTTAAACATCCTCTCCCAACCTGCCTGTAATGCTGAGCTCCCACATACCTCACACAAAAATTACTTGTTGATGAATGTATTTTAGTTCAGAAAATCCAAATTTGAACCCTTCTTATATTATAAAGACCACTTGATGACTTATTTTACTTTTTTCCCCCTACTTTTCAGTAATTTGTGGGCTATGGTTGAGATTCATCCAATAGGAAAGCCAGTTCTTATAACTGCAAAATCCCTCTGAATGAGAAAAATTAAAAACAAAAGCACTAATTAAATTTAATTAGGTTAGACAGAGTAGACTGATCATCTTGCTTCATTTACTGAATTATTTGAGCTTGAGGAAATGGTAACTCATTAGACATTTCTCATCACACTTCAATAGCTAACAGATACTATTTTCTCTATATCATGATTGTAACAGAAAAAAAAAATAAAAAAGAACTGAGACAGAATTTGAAACAAAATTTCATGGAGATTAAAAAAAAAAAGACCAAGTGTCACAAATAGGCATAAGAACCTTTGAATGACACATTCTTTAGCATCTAGAGAATTTTATGCTTAGCAATGGGGAAAAGATATAGAAGAGAATAAGATATGTGTTTTCTTTCCCCCTTAGATCAGATTTATAAATTCATCACAGAAGTTCTTCTCCAGAGTTTGGAAAAGAGGTCAAACATAGCTACAAAGTCCAGTAGTTGCCATCACTATGTGTGCGCGTGTGTCTCTGTATGTGTATACATTGCTTGGGTGCAAGCAACAAAACACAACTCTGGCTACATTAAGAAAAATGTGGAGAAGGCTCCAAAAATCTATGAAAACTGTGAAAATATCAGGCATAGAAATGGGCAGGAATCAGAGGTGTTCAGCAGCCCATAAAGCTGGCAGTTGTCCATGGTCTCTTCAAAAAGAATGAACTCCAACTATGTTCTCTCTTTATGTCATTCAAATCAACATTCAAATTCGGGGGAGAAAAGTCTCATGAACCAAGCTTAGTCCCCTGGTTAGAAAGGTTGGGACACCTTGAGTAAAAATTACACCAAGCTGTATACAGTGAGAAGACAAGTAATCCCCAACCCCTCCAAATTTGGGATCCTATTTCTAAAACAATGAATTTAAGGTCATTTTAAAATGACAAACATTGGGGCTCCTAGGGAGTTCAGGTGGTTGAGGGTCCAATTCTTGATTTCAGCTCAGGTCATGATCTTACAGTTCATTATCTTACAGTTCATGAGTTTGAGATCCATGTTGAGCTCTGTGCTGTCAGTCCAGAGCCTGTTTGGGATTCTCTCTTCTCCATCTGCCTCTTCCCCATTCATGTGCTCACTTGCACATGTGTGTTTTCTCTTTCTCTCTCTCTCTTAAAAAATAAATAAATATGGGGCACCTGGGTAGCTCGGTTGATTAAGCCTCCAATTCTTGGTTTTGGCTCATGTCATGATCTCATGGTTCATGAGTTTGAACCTTGCATGGGGCTCTGTGCTAACAGTGCACACCCTGCTTGGGATCCTCTCTCTTCCTCTCTCCCAACCCCTCCCTTGCTCTCTCTCTCATACATACATATATATATATATATACATACATAGAAAATAACAAACATCCACTGCAACCACTAAAGTCTAAATCAGTCCCCATCCCCAAAATGGCAATGAATACAAAATCCAAGCTGGATCAACCAGGGTCCTTCCCAGAGATTTTATGTATGTACATAATAAGCCTGCTTCCTTTGGGGTTGTTAGTCTAAATGATGCAAGTATAGAACAGTCTCAACCTCTTAACTTCTCCAACCACATAGAAAGACTTTCTACAGTAAGGAGGACAGAACACATAAGGAAATAAAAAGATAAAAAGAAAAAGAGAATAGAAGAAACTGAAAAATATCATACATCATGTGAGTTTCTGACACTGATTTGACCATAAACTTACCGGTTCTTTATAATTCCCATTTGGTGGTGGGAGGAGGGGAGTGTTAGGATTAAAGCACATTGAGTTGAGTTTCTATCACCTAATTCCATAAGATAGCTGACTAACATGGGGTTCCAGGGTGGCTCAGTCAGTTAGGCATCGGACTTCGGCTCAGGTCATAATCTCGTGGTTTGTGAGTTCGAGCCCTGCGTCTGGCTTTGTTCTGACAGCTCAGAGCCTGGAGTTTGCTTTGGATTCTGTGTCTCCCTGTCTTCTGCCGCTTCCCAGCTCGCTCGCTCGCTCGCTCTCTCTCTCTCTCTCTCTCTCTCTCTCTTTCTCTTTCTCAACAATAAATATACATTTAAAAAAATTAGAAATCTAACAAACCACTTTGTAAAATACCTATTCCCAGACACTAATTTCAGGTATCCTATCTACTTACAACTTTCCTGATTTTTGTAGATTTTCTTACTAAGTTATAACAGGAAAATAAAAAAAAACAGAGTTTCTTGTGAAACCTTCTTCAATTTTTTATACTATCCTAATGCTATCATGTGCTCAAATCTTTTCTCTCCATTATGATTCTTCTCTTTGGTACAACCTCCAGGAGAAACCTTCCAACCCCCTTTCCCAAACTAATGTTCAACTTCTTGCATTCATTTCTTCAATAAACATGCATTGTGCATTTGTTACTATGCACCAAACAATGAGTTTGGCTTTCCAAATAGGATAAAGACCAGTTCCCACTCTCAAGAAACTCACAGCCTAGTAAAGAATGTATGCATGGAAATGGGCAATTGATTGTTGTGTTAAATGAGATGATAAAGACATTCAAAAGGCATTTGGGGAACAAAGAAAGCTCTCTAAGCAAGCAAACAAGGGAAGAAAGACGTAGAGAAGGAAGAGATGGCCTGATAGAAAAGAGACTTGTTAAATGTAGGAGGTAAGCAAATAGGGAGAAAGAATATTCCTAACACAGAAAACCAGTCTACAGGACACACAGGCAAGTAGCAGCATAGTATATGCAGTGAACCATAGTTCTAAGTGAGTGACAAAGTAAAGTTGAATCAGAGGGCCAAGAAATGAGACTGCATATGGTCATTGTAATGAGGGCCTGCATGTGAAGGGGCATTACTGGAGGATTTGAATAAAAACATGACATGATAAAATTTGTTTTACAAGATCACTTTGGATGCTCTATGGAAAAATGCTTATAGAAGACTGAGGGCTAAAGGAGAGAAATCAGTTCAAAGGACATTTCTGGAATCCACTGGAGAAACAATGGTGCTTGCATACCATTGACTATAGTAAGAAACATTTTGAGGAAAGAGCTAATAAGTTGGGTTAATGGATTAGAGATACAAAGAAGAAACTAGAATTACACCAACATTTTTGGCATGAGCAATGGGGGAAATGGAGATAAAACTTATTTGGCTGGAAAAGTCAGGGAGAGAAACAGTTTCTAGAAGAAAACAAAGACATCACTTATGACAATAGTATGATAAAGATGAAAATTAGACATTCTCACAGAAATAATTACAGAGACAGTTGGACATAGAAGTATGGATTAAGAGAAGTGGTCATAATTGAAGATATAAATTTGGAATGCATTAGCATACATACATCATTTTAAGGTATTTAGCTATGTGAGATCATGCATGGAATGAGTATAAATAGGATAGAGGTCTCAACACAAAAGTGCTTCAACATTCAGAGGTTGGAAAGGAAGACCTACCAAAGGAAATAGAGAAGAAAGAGGTGCTAATGAGATGCAAGGAGTATCAGAAAGAGATACGTGAGACTATGTTTGTAGGAAGAAGAAGTCATCAAATGCCACTGAACACTTGATTTTCAAATTTAGGTTTGAAAACATTTTCAGGAATTCCAGTCTATCATTACTCTGTGTCCCCCTGGACTTAACCCTTTCTTGTCTCCAGTGGAGTTCTGCTGGCTGAAAAAAACTGGTCCCTCCTAGCAACCAAGAAAGTAGCCTTTTCAGATTTAGCATCTCTTCCTAAAGATAGGGTAACTAAATCACATTTAATATGTATCAAGGGGCAATAGTTTAATAGTGCAAGCGATAGCAGAAGCAAAGAAAAACAGTCTTGAAAAGCAATTACCTTGGACATAAAATTATAAGTTGTTTAAATCAGGTGAACAATTTTGCAATCATTTATGCTTTTCTAATTTTCTTGCCTCTACAACTCACAGAGGCAGCATTGTGCATAGCTCAGGGATTACCCCAATTTATGAGCTTTAGTTCTTCACATTTTGAAAGTAATTCTGACTGATAGTATTAATATTATAATACTGCATCAGAAAAGCTATCAAATATTCATTTTTAAGTATTTGTATCCCAAATTTTCATTACATAGAATGATAGAGACTGCCTGGCAATACTGGAAATTTTACAAATAAATTCCAAGATTGATCTAAAGTTGTGTTGGTTTAACTTTGGACTTAGGTCATTATGTCCATTGAATGAGTGGTTCTCTGTCCCTGGACCAGAAGCAAAGGTGTAGCCTGGGAAACTGTTAAAAATGCAAAATCGCAGGCCCCATCCGGGATACATTGAACCAAACAGTCTGGGTGGAGGCCAGCAACTGCTGTTTTTAACAAGCTCCCCAGTGATTACAAGGTACAGAGAAGTCTGAGAATCATGGAGTTAAAGACAGGAAAGGGGGGAGGGCAAGGACACAGAAGAGGAGGTCTAGACGAAAGGAGTGAGAGGGAGAGAGGAAGGAGAGAAGGAAGAAAAGGGGAGGAGGAGACAAGAGAGAGAAGGAAAGTGAGAGACAAGAGAAGCCAGAAAAATGTCAAGAAAGCGGGGAACACTAAAGAAAGAGAGTCATAGGTATCCTAAGATGGAAATAAGCAATTAAATGTCTATCAATTAGAAGTGCATAATAATTACCTCACAGAACTGCTATAAGAACTGCGAAAACCAAAGTAAAACACTTTCCCAGGTGTCCTGGCACCAAGTATTGGTAACATCTCTATAAAATGACTGACCACAAAACAACGCAATATAAAATTTGCTCAACACAGACACATCCATAATCTTCATTTTCTTCCATTATTAATAACTACTCCTACTTATTTTCTCCAAGTCAAAAACTTCCTGAGACTCCTATTTCCCATCTAACTCACCTCATGACTTACTTTCACTCTGCTTTCATTCTAAGATCCTTCATGACTTCCTTGAAACCTCCTTTACTGCCTGTATTCTAACTCATCCAGCTGACTTCCAGCTATTGGAAAAAGTTGAAAAGGCCCATTGAGGAGCCGTGAGACTTGACTGCCAAGGGGTAGGGTTCACCAGTGAAACACAATCTGGGCAAAGAATGATAGAGGAGATTAATATTTGCTCAAACTAAAACAGGAACACTTTCTGTTTCAAAGAGAGAACCAGAGAAAAAAGGAGCCAAATTGTTTTTCGGTATCGTTTGACTTCCTTATGGAGGCATGAAGATTTCCTGGAGTTTTATTACCCACAGAAAACACCTGAGAGGCCAACTAATTCCAAAGATTCAGCTCTTCTTCGTTGTTTAATAAAAACCATAAAATCCAGCTGGCTAGGAAATTTAAAGATAAAGAAACAACTAATTAAACTTAATTGGGTCAGTCTGAGCAGGCTGATTACCCAGCTTGGCCTCAGGAGAATCTGATCTTGGATTCACTAAGCACAACTTGGCAAAGGAAAGCCTGAAGTCAAGACAGGTGTTATATTTTTGTCTGATTGGAGATGTAATTTATAGTGAGAAATACAAAAAAGAGGTGAAAAAAGGAAACGGTATATTGGGGTATGGCACAATCAGCCACAAACAAGTCGTTTCAGACCGATTCTATTTTCTCAGAGTGGAGCAGAGGGAATTATTATAATAAGGAGACAACAGGCTTATTTTATAGGAGGCTCTGGATTTCCTTTACCTGAGTTAACCAAATGTCTTTCATCAGGTTTTCTTTGAAAGTTCTTTCTTGCTTGGGACCCAAAACAGAAATTGAAAAGAACTATCTATGTTCTTTTCACATGGATCACAACGTCCATGGAGAAGTGTGTTGATTCCTACAATCTGACAGCAATTTTATCCCACTAGCATATATAGGATACTCATTTATTCTGAAACTCTTTATAGTAATAGTTAATCTGGCTAATATCAATTTTGAGTACATCAATATAAAAATGGTTTTGCACATAGAAATGATTTTTGTATTTTTGCATCTAGGAAAGACTTTAGAACTTCAGTCCTACCTTTTACCTTATAAAAGAACTCAAAGAATTAATTGAATTTTCTTTAAGGATATATATAGATCCGTGCTTCTCTCAAAACGATCTATAGAACATCTGCATTTAATTTATTAGAATCATGAGATAAAAAATATAGGTTTTTAAGATCTAACCCTGGCTACTAAATTAGAATCCCGGGTAGTAGGTCCAAGGAAAATGTATTATTTAAAAAAAAAAATGCTTCCGGATGGCTGTAATAACTCTAAAACATGAGAAATTCACTTCCGGTATGTGTTGAGTGGCATTGTACTTCAGAGTTTGAATGCCAACTCCACCTTGCCAAATGAGGATGTGACTTACCTTAAGCACGGCATGTTACCTTTTTGTGGGCCCTGTTACTAAAATGAAGATATATTCAAGAGCACCTGTCCCAAAATGTTGTTGCAAATATCAATACATGGAAAGTGTTTAGTACACTACCTAGAGAAGTAAACCTTCGCTCCTGCTGTTATTAACGGTAGCATTACCTAGATAAAAATAGTCATTAAAAAAAGTGGAGTCTCAGTGGAAACCAGGTGATGACCCTGTTACACTACTGCATTTTTGCAATTCTTTCAACATGCTGAATATTCCTCATTAAAGCCTAATCTTTAAAGTTTTTGAAACTTCTTTTTTATCTTTTATCATTCCTACCTCTGTCAATCTCTTGAAAGAAAGAGAATAAATAAGCAGACAAGGAAATTTTCTATCACACAAAGATGAAACAAGAGACCTAAACTTTATGAAGTTCCTACCATGTGGCAGCAATGTCCACATATGACTGTAGGCAGAATTAGTTATAAACTTATGACCCTCAATTACCCAATATTATGGCTGATGACCCAGAGGGAAAAAAAAGAAACTCGAGCCACAACTGTCAACAATGGATTAAGTTAGTTATGTATATTGTGAAATGTTTCTCATCACTTTAGGACATGTAGAGTAAGTTTTTCATTAAGAAGTAAAAATTCGAAGAGAATGAGTTTCATAGCATGTAAAGGCCACATCCAAATGATCTGTGCTTCATCAACCATAGTTTTTATGTTATTCCTATAGATTGACATGCATGATCTCATTTAATTTATGCCGGAGTCCAGCTCCTGCAGGCCCAGGGTTCCCCCGAAGGATGACGGTGCAAGCCAGAGAGAAAGTGGGAGAGCCTTGCGTTTTCGTTCTGATCCCCAGACAAGCACGGCTGCCCATCTGGCAGCCGTCTCCATCTTGTCTGGTTCTCAAGGTTTATTTATGGCAAAAGGTACAAGGACAAGAAAGGGCAGTAAATGATTTCCAATAGATAAGTTTTACAATTTTAGTCACAGGCACTCCATGTGTCATACGTATTTTTACAAAACCTCAGGTCTAGCCTCAAGGAAACGACCTTTAACCAAGAGGCAAACAGCATTCTTTAGTAAAGGTCAGTTTTTTATGAGTAAGGGTCATTAGGCTGTTATCTAAGAGGAAGTTCCCAGAAAGACAAGTTCTCAGGAGATCTGCTTGCTCTCATAGTCCCAAAGATGATAGATATATTTTATGCAGTAGTGACTGTCACAAAGGCATTCAGGCCCAGAAAGTATTCAGTAATCCGTATTGCTTAGGGGAAGTTATGTGTTGCATTAGGGTGTATCTAGCTTACTTGCTTATCTTTTCCCTGACCAGGTGCAGTCACGTCTCAGGGACAGGGCGGGGGGACAGCCAGCTCCTGACTCTAATTAGCAAAACACTCTGAGGTTCGGTGCTCAAGCAAAAATGAAAGTTTCAAGAGGGTAGATTTTGGGAGCTGTCTGGGGGCAAGAGACCGTGCAAACTTGCCATACCCTCGCCAGGAATATTCACTCTACCGGTGAGTTCACATAGCTCCCAACAAATTTAGTTCTCAGAAAACTGTAGAAGGAAGATATTATCCCTTTTCACATGGAAAGAAAATAAGATTAGTGAAAGTAAGTCACTTGCTCATGGTGACACTCTGCATTCAGCAGGTGGCTGGCTGCTTCTGGCTCCAGAGGACTGCTCATCATGACTGAGTAATAGCTACAAAGAAGCCTGCTGGGTGCCCAGTACTGAACTAGCAGCTGAGGATATATGCCCTCATGGAGCTTTCAGTCTAGAAGAGAAGGTAAAACATAGGGGCGCCTGGGTGGCTCAGTTGGTTAAGTGTCCAACTTCAGATCAGGTCATGATCTCACAGTTCATGAGTTCTAACCCTGTGTCGGGTTCGAGATCCGCCTCAGGCTCTGTGCTGACAGCTCAAAGCTGGGAGCCTGCTTCGGATTCTGGGTCTCCCTCTCTCTCTGCCCCTCCCCTGTTCTTATTCTCTCTCTCTCTCTCTCTCTCTCTCTCTCTAAGAATAAATAAATATTTTAATAGTATTATTCTTTTAATGTTTTTTATTTATTTTTGATATAGAGAAAGACAGAGCATGAGAGGGGGAGGGGCAGAGAGAAGAGACACAGAACCGGAAGCAGGCTCCAGGCTCTGAGCTAGCTGTCAGCACAGAGCCCGACGAGGGGCTCGAACCCACGAACGTGAGATCTGACCTGAGCCGAAGTCGGAGGCTTAACCGACGGAGCCACCCAGGCGCCCCAAATAAATATTTTTTAAAAAGCAAAAAGGAGAAGGTAAAAATAAGTACATCCTGATCAGCAGTATATAAATGTGATGCCCCATGGGAACTATAAGAGGTTCTGAGAGCACGTAACAGGAAGATTCCTTTTACTCAGAAGATAAGGAAAGCCCTCCTCAAGAAAGGGGCATTTAATCTGAGATGAACAACGAGTAGGATCCATAAGGGAAAGGGAGGCTCCTTGTAGGGAAGCGGGCAGCATGAACACTTTGAAGCAAGGATGAGTCAGATGCTTTGAAGGAAAATGATATCCAGGATGGCTGGAGCACCTTAAGTGAGGGCCAAGGAAGTGTAATGCCCAAGATTTCAATATCACCCCAAAACCAGAAACCGCCAGGGAGACCGAGGCACGCACGTAAAAGCAAAGGGCATTTATTATTACGGCTTAGGCTCCGCGGGCCTAAGTTCGGTCTCACAGCCTTCACCAAGGCAGTGGATCCCTGCTGAGAGCCCTGAACAAAGGGCGGGGCAGGGCTTTTATGAGTTTGGGAAGGGGGAGTTACAGGAAATGGTGACACAGGTACAGTGATCCAGTCATTGTTACACAATATTATTGACAGCAGGTTTATCCAATTACAACATTTAGAGTGTTAACCAATCAGAGTAGACCCAGGACCCAGGCCCCTCAGGTAGGGTGTAACTAGCCTTAAGCAATAACTGATTACCTATAGCTTCTATTTCTAGGCCTGCCCTTAGGAATGTTAAGGGTATTACAAGGGTGGTCCCTCTTGCCTTGGGCAATGTGTGCCCTTCTATTGTCTCAAACCTGCGTCCTTACAGAAGAAATAAGGGGAATACTTAAATGTCCTGTAAGGTTTGGGGAATTTATCCTAAAAGCTAACAACAAACAACCAAGTGAAAGAAATTAAGTGAATGGAAGAAAGGAGCCGATTTTCTGACTTGAAATGCTCTCCCGTCAATGACTGGTGCAGACGGAGGAGAAGACGAGCCGCGGCTAGCAGTCTGCAGCCTCTACTTAGCACGCTTTCCGCACTGGATCCATAGCTCTCTTCAAGCTGTACTCTCGCCAAGTCGACTAATGCACTGCAAATACAATAAGTACTATAAATACTCTGCAATTTCTACTAAACTATAGCTCCAAGCATCACCTCTTATCTTGATCTCAAGATGTACATCAGCTGTTCCTCTTGGCATATTGTCTGCAGCTGCGTAATAACAACACCCCAAGCACCCATTAGAGTCAGTTTTATTGGTAACTTCTGCTTACTTAGGAAGACCATCATTAATCAGCTCCTGGAAATCAAAGCCAACCACAGCTCCTATGCTGACATACACTTGCAGTCCAGCGAGTACCAGAACCACAAGGAAAGACAGAGAAATAGCCTTTTTGTGTCATGTTGATAAGTCACTGGCTGCCTTAATAGATTTTAGTTAGGGTCACTGCTGACTTACAGGATGACACTCACCATGTTCATCTTGAGTAATGCAGTAGCCTTGAATGTTCCTCCCACCTTCTAGACTTTCTTTTTTAACACTTTATTGACTGATCTGCTGGAGATTAAAAATACGTGTGTGAATAAACACCTGAGCTGATTTTATTTCTCTTTTGATTTGCTGTGGAACTATAAACAAGATTACAAAGTCTGCCCTTTTGTTCCCTTGCTGTTCCTGTTCTTTATCTCATGTATGCATCTGTCTCCTAAAATCTTCCCCTGGGCTAACCCAGTCCTGCTTCTGCACACCTTCCCTATCCCTGAGTTCTGCCTCTACTTTTTAAAGATTGAGTTTAGAACCAAAAGTTTCCAAAGATGTACCCTACTCCTTGGAGGCTGAAGCCACAGAATATAAAGTAGAAATGGAAAATAAATAATGTATATTGTAATTGGATGTTGTGATTCCCATCAGAGCCTACAAATACATAAAGGTCAGGGCGCTGCCCTGAGAGAAGAGATTCTGTGCCAGAGAGGTTGGAAGGAAGATGTTCAGCGGGCTCTTCTTCGTGAACTGATTGTTCAACTAATAACCTACCACAGACTATTCTAAAACTAAGCGAAAACTGTGTACTGGCATTCTTTTAAAATATTCCTGGTATAGAAAGATTTGGTGGACACACCCTAAAGTGACCCTGATGAATCGTGCCCTTGAATAAATGCCTCCTCTTGAAGGTGGGTGGAACCTGCTAGTGCTTCTAAATGACAGATTATGGCAAAAGTGATAGGGCGTAATGCCTTTGATTAAGTTACTTTATATAGCAAAGGTGATGCAATGTCATTCCCATGAATATGTTCCACTATGTAAGACTCTGACTTAGAAGACTGGAGAGAGAAATTCTCCCGCTGGCCACGAAGTAAGCAGCCATGTTGTTAGAGGGGAAGCGCCCATAGGAAGGAACTAATGGAGGCCTCCAGCTGAGTGCAGACTCCTGGCAACAGTGAGCAATAAAAAGGTGCCCTGAGTTCTGCAGCTACCAGAAGATGCACTCCGTAAACAACCGGAGGGAAGAAGCAGAACTTCCCTTAGTCAAGGCTCTGATGAAAATACAGTCTGGATAATGCCTTGATTGCAGGTTGTTTGAGACCCTGGGCAGAAACCCCACCTAATATGTGTCTGAATTCCTGCCCCACAGAAACCGTAAGAAAATAAATAGCTGGTTTATTTGTTTTTTTCCTTTTCCTTCAATACTTTATATTAGCACTACATTATCTTCTGCAACCGGGTTTCTGTTACCAAAAAATGTGTAACATAGAACAGATTTAGGGCCCTATGTAGGTGATTTGGTCTTGTGCTTTTTGTGGTTGTTGAATTTTTTTTTTACTTCACCTAATTGACATATGTACAAGTTACACATTCTTCTCAAGAGAGTATGGACAGGGATATATCTAAAATAGCAACATGAGGAGCTCCGTTGACCCTATCATCAGTGAAACAACCATAACTGGTAAAAAGTATAGAAAAAAGAAATTAAGTCTCTGGATATTGTCCAATGGGCATTCAGCAAGTGGGGAACCATGTGAGGAAATCTATGCTGTCTTCAGCAGTGAGTCTGTGGCATTTGGGGCCTTCCTTTGCCCTTCCCCCAGCTCACTGTGATCACAGCTCTGTTCTAGGCAGGGGCAACCAAGAACACAGGGATCGCTTCCCCAGCTCCCCGTCAAGGCCCACACTCTCTCCCCCGGCAGGGCAAAGCACCAGCACGAATCCCACAGCTTAGTGTTGCAGGAGCTCTATTCCAGGCGAGAGTGGCTGAGCAGTCGGGGGGGGGGGGGGGGGGGCTCCTCTCCACGCAGCCCTCACTCAAACTGGGGAGCTCCTACTCCCGGGATTCCTGATTGCCTTGACTCTGTTCACCTACAGGTGGGACAGAGTTTCTAAGCCTGAAGAGGCAAGCCAGAATCAAAAGTTAATGTCCCACTTATAAAGGGATGTCACCTCTGGAGAAGTGAGGCATTTTCTTTACCCAGAGGTCTGGAGCAGTGGTACAGAGGTTTTGGTCCCAAGCATTTAAGAGAAGGCTGATAGCTCCAATGAGCTAAACCAAAGACCAGGTAGTTTAAGAAAGGACCAGGGAGACAGCTAGGAAGATTCCTTTTGGGGTCAGGACAAACCTCAAAGGCTGGCTTCAAAGACTACCCCTGCAGAGACTGGCGTTTAATTGGATTAGACTGGAGCAATTTGTGCCCCAGGACATTGTTGAAAACAATAGAACAATCAGCCAGCAATTAGAGAAGAAGCTGGCAGCTGGATGTGATTTGTCAGAGGCAAGCAGTTTAACAGAGATCAGAGTGAAAGACAAAGAGAGGGTGACTTGTGCAATGCCAAGGCCATGTTCTCTGGGGCCTGATGCTGTGAGGGACTTAGAATTCACTGAGATAATCCAGCCAAGCAACTAATAATATAAACAAACACCAGCAACCACTGAGAGCCCTGGAGGGGGAGCATCAGTATCCAGAGTTAGAATCCACCTAGAAAATTGGTGGAAATGCAAAATGGTGTAATCACTTTGAAAAACAGTCTGGCAATTCCTCAAAAGGTTAAGTATACAGCTACTGTATGACCCAGCAACTCTACAGCTATATATAAAAAAAAGAAAACATGTCTCCACACAAAAATGTATAAACAAATGTCATAGCATTATTCATAATAACTAAAATTGTGGCAATAACCCAAATTGTTAGAGTAGGTGCCCACCCTGGCAGCACTCCATAGGAAGCCAGATCAGACCAGATGAGCCCAAGATGGCGGGTGCCATGATCAGGAACCCCTGACCAAATAAGGAGGAGAAAGCATGGAAACGCCGCTTCCTGGGCCCAAGTAACGAATATTCCACCTCCCAGTTAACAAGTGCTGATAAAAGAATAGAAACTGGAGTCCCAGGGACTCGGCTTTCTCTCTCTCGTGTCCTCCCCAACTCTCACATCCCAAAAGTTTACTTGTGCTTTAGTAAACTTTCCCCCTTGTGTCACTCAGCCACTGTGTTGTGTGTCAGTCCTTGAATTCCTTCTGGGGACCAGATTGAGAACCTTCAGCAAGTCCATTGGGATGGTCTGGTTTGAGGGCCCAGGGTCTCCCCAGTTCCCCTGGCAACAAAATATCTATCAATGATAACTGATGAATAAAATGTGGTATATTCATATGATGGAATATTACTTGTCAACAAGAAAGGAATGAGAAATAGATGCGTCCTAGAACATGAATAAACCTTGAAAACATGCTAATGAAATAAGGTAGTCACAAAAGGCCACCTTTTGTCCCAAGCACAGAAGGCAGTGGTTGCCTAAACCTGGGGATATTGGGAAGAAATGGGAAATGAAGGCTAATGGTTGTGGTTTTTTTGTTTTTTGAGGTCATTAAAATGTTCAAAAATTGGTGATGGTTTACACTACCCAAGAATTTTTAGAACATTCCTTTAGTTATGTGGTGGAGAGAAAAGAGAATTTTTAATTAGTTGATGTCTGCAGATTTTTTTTTCAATAATGAAGTCTATGTTGCTATAAAAGTAATATGGGTTTGCCCCCAAGGATTCTGAGGCTTAGTAAATAGAATCCATATTGTCCCTTGTGTTCCCAAATCAGTGGTTTAATTCATTTTTATTAGTGATTCTATTCAGGCATACAATGTGCCTCTATGCTGTGGTTTTAGTTTAGGAGAGCCAACCTTTAAAATTAGGCTTATTCACCACTCAAAACCACCACACCCACAATTTAGCTCACCGCACCACATCTGTGCTTTTAAAAAAGCCAAGTGTAGTCATTTACATTTAAGAGATTGGAATGTATCCTTTGGTACTGAAACATAACTCTTTATAAAAACAAGTATATACAAGGAATATTATTCAACAAAACATAATTATTTTAGAGAAAGATTTCTTTTAGAAATAAAGACCTAGAATATATTTCTTAATAATTGCTTTAAAGGAAAAAGAAAAATAGAAACAAAAACCTTAGATATTTACCTTTCAACACACATACATAACAGTGCTTGGCTAAAAATCTCTCCAGAAGTTTATTCTCAACCATCCTCAGCATTTGAGTGTCCAAGAGTCTGTTAATTTCTCTATCACAGCCACAGACCATTAATCAGAGTGTCCACATTAATTAGGGGAAAAAAACGAGTTTACCTTTGTAACCTACTTACATTTAGAACTCCTACATCCTTCCCTGTACAGAGCAGGAGAATCCTCTAGAACTCTTCTTACATCTCCCACGTGGTTATGGTGACCCCAAGCACCTGCTTTCACAGGGAGCAGGGCTATATTTTCTCTTACTCTTTTCAACTTCTCCCTTGGCAGTTATTTGACTTCTAAACTGAGGCCAGATATAACTTAATTGATATATATCTATTTACATTTTGAAAATAATTTAAGGTAGCTCTCATCCAAAAAAAAAAATTATAGGGGCGCCTGGGTGCATCCAACTTCAGCTAAGGTCTTGCTCTCACAGTTCAAGGGTTCAAGTGTTTGAGCCCCATGACAGGTTCTGTGCTGACAGCTCAGAGCCTGAAGACTGCTTCTGATTCTATGTCTCCCTCTCTCTGCCCCTGCCCCCCTCAAAACAAATAAACATTAAAAATGTTTTTAATCATAATATTTATTCTAAAGCACTGATACTCTCTAAACGATCATAATATTGTGAGAACTTAAACAAGACTTTCACATAGAAATAGTGCTTGTCATGTTTGGCAGTCTGAACCTTACTGGGCATTAGTAAGAAGCCTGCATTTAGCCAACCACATCCAATTCAGGAATCAGGCCCTCTCCTAGCTTCTGGCAGCAGCAGTAAATTGATGGCAAGAATGGATCATTAAATTGAGGTAATTAGTGGGATATTATTCCGTCTATCAAATTTGAAGTATAATTGATTATTCCCTTAACTTTGAGATATGTCACATCAATTTATTTTGCTTGTCTCAATAGCAATCTTGTCATGTTCTTAACACCATTTATTCCAAAATTATAGATAAAGCAATCAATACATATTTACAGATGCCAAAAAGATGTGTTCCTATGCTAGGCTTTATGGGGGATCTAGGTTAGATGAATTCTCTTTGGTCACCAAAGTACCTAAATATCAGATAAGTGGAAACGAAATACATAAAATACTTTTTTTTAAGCAAGAGAGAGAGAGTAAAATGTAGTAAGTATGCTAAATGAGTGGCTTGAATCTCTTTAAAACAATGACCATTACTTCAGGCTCCTGGGTAGCTCAGTCAGCTAAGCATCTGATTATGGCTCAGGTCGTGATTTCATAGTTATGTGAGTTCAAAGTCCGCATGGGGCTCTGCACTAGTGGTGTGGAGCCTGCCTGGGATTCTCTCTCTGTCTCTCTCTCTCTCTTTCTCTGTCTCTCTCCCTGTCTCTCTGCCCCTTCCTCACTTGTGCACTCTCTCGCTCTCAAAACAAACAAAAAATAAAAACAAGAGAATTGAAAAAAATACAATGACCACCATTATATTGATTTTCAGATCGCCACACACTGGGTTTATTACTCATAGTGCTCACACGGCTGGCCAAAACCTTTACTATACTTGGTGGTAGAAATAAGAATATTCTTAGTTTCCTCAAAGATGAAAATTACAAAACAGCCTAATTTCTAATATGAAAGGTAGTTTTGTTTTGACTTGCCACTATAAAATATTGGCCATTAAATTATTCCTGTAAATATTTCTAAAAGCCTTTTAATAATAAAATCATTAGTTTTTGCATTTGGCTACTGTTTTAATTACTGAATATTCCAACAACTATGCTATAGATACATTTTTTTAAAAAATTTAATCTGCTAAACCAACTAATCAACAAATTGTAGAGTTGCCTTTACTTCACATACCTGGGAAGCAAAACAGTGACAATTTGGAAGTTTAAAACTAAACACTAGGCAAAGCACTTACTATATTTTCACAGCTCAGTTATTTCATTTTCGCTGCTCTTTTAAAAACAGGAAACTTTTCATACCAGATTATATAATTAATGATAGATGTGTGACCCTGTGTACATTTTAGTCCACTGTGATCGGTGGCTACATAAATAATTTATATCGAGGAAACTGCTCATATGCAGGAAAAGGAAGTGCTGACCTGGAGCTCCTTTATCAGTTTCATCTCCAGTAGGTGTCATATCATAATCCCTTCTTCCATCTCCTATTAAATTTGATTAAACAAAGAGCAAATATGTTACTGCTGTGCAAAAGTGACACACTCATTAATCACAATACAGTTTACAATTATGAGCTACAGTTGTTTATTGTACTAAAATAATAGATGCCATATGAGTAACTAATCTGATAATAATGTTCTATTAAAAGAATTCAACGTTGCATTATAAATCTAAACTACAAAGAGAATTCAAAGTGATTGGAGAGTTATTTTTGTTCCAAAATAGAAGACGTCATATGTCAACTATTGTCATAAGATGGTCCATAGGAAACACATAAGGCATCAAGTCCATTGTAAAGATACCTGGAGGTAAACACAGAAAAGAAATCCTTCTTTTGATCCTATAGCATTTTAATTTCCATTATAAAAGCTGTTGTGTAAAGAGTATGTGAGGGCTGAGGGTTAGCAAAGCAATATGTTTTATGATATGTACACAAAGATAAAAGTAACTACAAATGCCTGACTTCTAACTCATGCTGATAGTCAGGAATTTGCTCTTTCTCAGGAATTCATGTTTCTTGGAGATAACAAGATGCCCTGGGGAAAAGGGCCCTGGGAAGAAAAGGGGAGTAGCCATTCCTGGCAGTGTACAAAGTGCTGTACTGTATTAACATTTCTTGTTCCTGGGAGCCGGTCTCTGACAGCTGGCAAAGCTCAGCGCTACCACAAAAACTTAAGCAGGTGGGTGGTGGGAGGTGGGTGACACAAACATTGTTGCATTCTGGAAATGATACAAGTTTGCAGTCAGACAGATCTGGGTTGAATCATGACTCTGCTACTTACTAACTATGTGACCCTGGGTAGATGCCAACCTCTTGAGTTTCAAGTTCCTCATGTGTAAAATAAATAAGAGTATCATCTATCATCAAAATAACCTGATATATTGTACATCATCATCAGGTAAATCATAGGTGTCTGATTGATTAAGCTAGTGCTTACTTAAAATAGTTAAGGTCTACCACGTGGCAGGCACTGGGCGGGACGGTAGTGGTGAATAAGGCAGAACAACTTAGAGGGATTGACTGTTCTAGCTTGTTCAGGACTTTCTCCGGTTTTGTCAAAGAAAGTCCTGCATCCCAGAAACTCCTGAGCCACGTAAGCCAGAACATTGCAGAACACTCAATCTAACAGACTATATCTAGACATCAATGAGGATATGGCCACTGCATGAACGTGTGGTTTCAGAAAGTAATCAAAAGGGAAAGCAGAATCGTAAGGCCTCATCCTGTTGAAGTGAGCATGAGAAGTACTAGGTGAGACGATCACGAACTGGATTACAAACAGGGGGTGCTGGGGCTTAGGTGAGTCAACCGCTGACAGAGTCAAACGGGGATCCTTGAGGCTCTGACCTGTCCTTGAGGAAACCCTCCATAGCCTGTGACCTACAGGTAAACATCCAAGAGTGAAAGGAGGTATAAAGGAAGCCAGCCAAGTGTGTAGGTAACCATACTACATGGGAAGGAACCAAAACATAAAACATTTTGCTAGAAAGGATCTGTGGACAAAGCCTAACTGGACCACAGACTTGAAGCATCAGATAGTCTTGGACAATAACACCTCCAGAGTCCCTCCATCTAGTAATGAAGAAACTAAAGCTCCAGGCATTACCTTCAGCCTCACGTGCCTGAGCCACTGCTCCCAACACGAATGTCTCCAATTTTCGTTCCTTGCCCGGCCTTTTATCCCAATACTGCTCCAGGTTTTCTGCCTCTGGGACCCCCTCCCATGCCTACTCTGCCAACCATGCCTTCCTATAGCCTCCAGATCCCATTAGTTTTATTGGGAACTCCCATCAGATTCTGTCTACTTCATCAGGGCTCCTCCTGTTTATCTTCTTCTCTCCACTTCCTTGTTGATGTTTAGCCCACACTTGCATTGCTGGGGTTTTTTTGTGTATTTTTTTTTTTTTTTTTTTGAGAGAGAGAGTGAGACAGAGCATAAGCGGAGAGGGTCAGAGAGAGAAGGAGACACAGAATCTGAAGCAGGCTCCAGGCTCTATGCAAGCATTCAGCACAGAGCCCGACACAGGGCTCGAACCCACTAACTGTGAGATCATGACCTGAGCCGAAGCCAGACGCTCAACCGACTGACCCACCCAGGCGCCCCGCATTGCTGTTCTTAAATACCACAGCAGTCTTTAGTCTCTCTGCCCCTTTTCCTTGGTTGCTAACATAGCCACTGAAGCTAGCAAAGCTGACAGAGTCTGAAACTGCCAGGGAAAGTTCTAAAATGAACATCTGAACTGATCCCTTGCTTTAAAATCATTCACTTTGAGATATTTTCTAATTTCTCCTTTGATTTCTTTTTTGATCCAATGAGCATTCAAGAGTGTGTTGTTTAAATGGCACATAGTTGGGGAACCTGGCTAGCCCAGTCAGTAGAGTGTTTGACTCTTAATTGCAGGGTCATGAGTTTGAGCCCTATGTTGAGCACAGAGCTCACAAATATATATATACATGTATATTTGTGTATATATACACACACACATATATATATATACACACATATATATATTAATTTAGGGGAACCTGGGTGGCTCAGTCAGTTGAGTATGGGACTCTTGGTTTCAGCTCAGATCATGATGCCAGGGTCATGAGATCAAGCCCCGTGTCAGTAAATGCGCTGGGTTAACATCAAAAGAAATCATCCAAATGTCCTCTAAGATGTTCCGGATGAAGACTGAAATTCTTAGTTTGGTGTCTAAGCCAAACTATTATGGCCTTTTCTCCCATGCTAGTTCCATGTTTCCCAAAGCACTCTGGAGCACTGCTTCTGTGTACTGAAAGTGTTGTATTAAAACAAGAATTTCTTTGGGACAATAAGTTTAGTATTAGATCAAGTTCAATACTATGGGATTTCTGAAATGATAATACAATCATATCTTTATGAATCTCCAGAAGAAGAATTTAACTTATTTTGTTTCTCCAAATCAACTGAATCTAAAAACTTATTTTTTAAATTCTGCTAACAGAACTGATGTTCCTCAAAAGATATTTTGGAAAGCATCATTCTAGCCCTGCCTCCTACTATCCCCTTCCTGCAGGAGCCTTTGCCTGATGCACGTGGAACTCCTGGAACTCATCACACTCTTAACACCCTCTCATCTTTGCCCCCCTTTGTATGGTTTAGATGCCCTTCCCCAAATTCCCCTGGCATCCAGTTCATTCCATCTAGCACTCTGTATTTTCCCAAAGAGAGAGGACCTCTGACTTACCTTGCTTCCTTCAATGATTAGTACAGTCTCTGACACATGGTAGATGTTTGCCAATTATTGCATAAATGGGATGTTGAAATTGATTGAGAAATCATTGAACCAAAATTTGATGGAGGAAATTGGACCAGTGGTATAGCAACTGCCTGTCTGCAAAATGAATAAGAAACAAAGCTGTCTCTTTGGAGTGCTGCAAGTACAGGAAAATGAACTGTGTGACCTCTGGGATCTTCTCCTTGCCTTTGGAGTCTG
Organism: Suricata suricatta; assembly: GCF_006229205.1. NCBI lineage: Eukaryota > Metazoa > Chordata > Mammalia > Carnivora > Herpestidae > Suricata > Suricata suricatta. The sequence continues at coordinate 24,942,931 of NC_043702.1, forward strand.
TGAAGTTCTGGGAGAATAATGCATATCTCCATGAGTTTGATCTAGCCCTTTCAGATGGATTTATTATTCTTTATTTAAATAATGTATGACTTAGCCTTCCAGCTGAATATCAATAGGAAAAACAAATCTGATGTTAGATTTCCTAATGTCTCCAAGTTAGAACGGCATTCAAATTCAATGGGATTAAAAGGACTTAGATAAAAATTATTAGGGATTTCTCCCCAGACTTTTAACTGTCACTTGCACTGTCTGTCTTTTTCATGTCTATTTTGACTTGCCAAATCCTCTTACAGAGATTTTAAATTATCCTTTCTTGACTTGTTTAGTGAAAACATTTGAATCTACAGAGAAAATTTGCTGCATTTATAACCATCTTTTTTTCCCTGTCAGATTTTTTTCTTCTTCTTTTATGACTTCTTTTTTTCACTAATATACTCTTGCCAGGGATTTTGACAGCTGAAATATGTGATTAGCACCATTTTATATCTCAATGTATGGATTTAAATTTAGTCACAGCGGTTTTAGTTGAAGTTTCGATTTGTCAAAATATTTTGGTTTTAAATGAAAGCTACCCACACATACCTTTTACAAAAACAATTCTTACACAAAAAGATTTACAGTATTTTTCCTTCCTAGCTAGTCTGAATAGGTCACCGAGAGCAGCTGAAAAGTACCGGCTTCATTTCATTCTCTGTATTGTGGGTTTGGAAATACACAGTAAAAATTTTCATGCATATTAATACTTAACACTCAATAAAACAGTTAATTTGCCTCCTGGAAAACATTGTCTGCTAACCTGCCTGCCTCCACTTCCTACTCGTGCTTCAACATACTGAAGTATAGCTTAGCATTCACCACCTCATGAAAAGATTATTTTAAATGTTTTTTTTTAATTTTTTTAATGTTTTATTTATTTTTGATACAGAAAGAGACAGAACATGAGAGGGGGAGGGGCAGAGAGAGAAGAAGACACAGAACCGGAAGCAGGCTCCAGGCTCTGAGCTAGCTGTCTGCACAGAGCCTGACGCGGGGCTCCAACCCACGAATGTGAGATCTGACCTGAGCCGAAGCCGGACGCTTAACAGACTGAGCCACCCAGGCGCCCCCAATTTTAAATGTTTTTTAACCTTTGTGATATTCCTCAGTATTGTTTCAGAGATGAGGAAAGATGGGTAGTTCAAGTACTGATACAACTAAGAAAAAAGAGAATCTTGGAAAATTGGAATTTGGTCTCTAATTAAAAAACACACACAAAAACGTTTTCCTATATCAATGCCTTTCTTTACCTATGTCCTACAAAGGTAGTTTGTTGTTCTTTTCCATGGAGCATTATTCCCAGATACCAGCGAAACCAGAAATTTGTAAGTCTAATCTGTAATAGAAAAAGGGTCTTATAAAATATATTTCCTTAGAAATTATATGTTTCTGGTCTAAACACAGATTTATGCATGTAAATTTAATATTTAAAGAGTTAACACATTTTAAAAGTTTTGATGTGAATATTAAGAAAATGGCCTCTGAGGGGCGCCTGAGTGGCTCAGTCGGCTGAGCGTCTGGCTTCCAGATTCGGCTCAGGTCATGATCTCATGGTTCATGGGTTCGAGCCCCGCATCTGGCTCTGTGCTAACAGCTAGCTCAGAGCCTGGAGACTGTTTCGGATTCTGTGTCTCCTTCTCTCTCTGACCCTCCGCTGCTTATGCTGTCTCTCTCTGTCCCTCAAAAATAAATTAATAAAACCATTAAAAATTAAAAAAAAAAAAAAAAGAAAATGGCCTCTGAAAGTTAAGCTCAAAACATCATGAATTCCTTGAAAGTAAGTCTGTGTTCTATATTTCTCGATCTATTGTGCCTACCACACAGCTAGGCACATGATAGTGTTTAAAAAGCAGTTTAAATGGAATTTTAAGTAGAAAGTTGAGATAAATGATTGCATAATCAAGAAAAGGCAAATTTTAATTCCTTACTTCAAAATCCACCTCTTGGCCTTTACAGCTGCTGATCCAGAGAGAGATTTTATTCAAGAGAGTAAAATTACGTTAGATGGCATATCTACCACAAGAGTTTCCTCAGTCAAGCCATGAGGGGAATTTGTTCTAGTGAGATAACATGAGCTTCCCTGTGGTCCAGTATTAAGTACATTAGAGAGAGACATCACAGGAACGCTTTGTGCTGCACTGAGCCACCAGGGTCAAACCTTTCATCATTCTTTTTCAAATCGTTTTAAAGTGCTGGAGAAAAATAATGCAATGGGCACATTTTTGATTTCCAAACTCATCAAGTACCTCAAGATTGCCTGCCTTGTTTCTGACTCTCCACAACGATATTTTCAAGTCTTTTGCATTCTCCCTAAATCCTGACCCTTCTCTATCCTCTGGAATTTCAGGAGGTGATCCTCTTTCTGAGTTTTCTATAATATATAAATTAGAATCGTAAATAAGTTAGAACCATCATAAGGGAACTTGTACAACTTTCATCACCAAATACACAAACCTCTTCATATAGGCACCCAGATTCACCTCTTTCTCTACTTTGAAATTGTAGCAAACATTCTTCCTCCAAAAAAGGCCTATCTAATACTTTCTCATAATTCCGTGACTAGAGGTTGTCCCTGGCCTATCAGTTGAGTGTTTCCCTCTACTAGACCCTATTTTTCAGTATTTAATATGCTTTAAACATTTCTTTACAAAATTAAAAAAGATAAACATTCTTTGTATACCATGTTCTCCTAAGCTATTCTCCTATCTCTTTTCTCCCCTTCACTCTTGTAAAGAGTTCTCTGTCTTTCTTGTCTCTACTTTCTATTGACTCCTCAACCTATTCCAGTAGGGCTCTCCCATACTACCAATGAAAACACATTTCAATACAGACAGTACACTTTGTGATTCAGAAAAAGTTTTGATTTTTCATTTCACAGGACTTCTTAACAGTAGATGACAAAATTGACCTCTCTGTCTCCTCTTTAAAATACTCTCTTCCTTGAATTCTGTATTTCCTTCTATTTTCCTATGACCAATCCATCTCAATTTGCCTTGATAATCCATCTTCCTCTCCCCAAATGTTTTTTTTATATAAAGACTTTATTTTTACATAATCTCTATATCCAACATTGGGGCTTGAATTTACAACCCCGAGATCAAGAGTCACTCACTCTAGACTGAGCTACCCAGGTGCCTCCTCTTCTCCCCAAACTTTAATTACACGTGCCTGAGGAAATTTCAGTTTCTTCAGAGCACTTCTTACTTTGCACTCTATTCCTAGCCAATCTCATGCATTCCTACACTTTTAATTGCTTTCTATATGCTAACACCCAAAATTGTGTCTCCAACTCCAATGTTTCCTTCTAAGACTCAGATTGTTGATCCTACTACTTAACTGAGTTCTCCACTTGGATATCTCACAGGTACCTGAACCTCAATATGCCAAATTAAATTTAAGATTTTCATTCTCAAACCTGCTCCTCATCAAATATTTTCTGTACAATCTAGGCACTGTATCATCAACCTTATAGGGAGAAGGGAGAATAGTCAGAACAGGAACCATTCTTACCGGAAAGTTAATTTTTCCCCATCATCAAAATGTGCATATCTGCTGGTAATGGGACAGAAGGCAGTTATGAAATATGGTTTACCCTCTTCAAGCTACTGTTAAAGACACACACACACACACACACACACACACACACACACACCTCCCAAATTCCAAAAAGTTTCTAACTTTAGAGTCAAGTAAGGTTTGAGGAATAGTGTGCTTACTCTCTCTTCCCCAAACAGATGCAGTATATCACATGCAGACCCTCAGAGGTACCCTTTCAACTGTGTAAATAACCAATCTATTCCCCTCTTTTAGATGCATCAGTCCTTTTTAAGCACTGTTTATACCCAAAGTCCCAATATCCTTTTAGACCACATCCTCCACCATGGTTCAGTCATTCTCTGTTTCACCCATTTCCACTGCCAAGTGAAGAAAGATTTAGATCACAAAGTAGGCAGACATGGGGAAAGATTCCAACTTATTTAAACTCTGGGAGAATGATGTTCAAAGTTTTTACACAGGGCTTATTACTAAGTTTATCATATTATTGACTACCTTCTTACTTAATAAAAAACCATCAGTTTCACATTATAAAAGTCACTACTATTTTCTTATGCAGGAGAAGCATGAGACTCAAGAAGGAAGTGCGATAAAGACAAATCCATTGTTCTGAAGCAAATGGAATCAACATTTATTTAGTTGCTTATGCCAGAAATATGGAAGACATCCATATCTCTTTCTACTTCACTCACCATGTTTAATCAATTAATCTAGTCCTGCTATATATTTTTGGAATTAAACTTCTCATCATTTTTGCAATTACCACTGAAGTACAAGTTATTATCATCTGTCACCTAGAATACTTCAACGGCATCCCGGAAGGCTTATTCATGTTCTGTCTCCTGTTCTTGCAAAACATTGCCATACTGCAACAAAAATAATAAGTTAAATCATCTCTTCCCCCTCATCCTCTTGCAAACCACTCCTTACAATAGAAAATAATACCCCAATATTTACTTTTAATGAAATTCACTGTAAAACAAAACATGAGGAAGGCTGTCAAGTGCAAATAAAGGTAAAACAAAGGTATAAGAATCCACCATTAAATGAAACCTGTGGCAAGTTATCCTAGACAAATTTCACTGTGTATTATCTAAAATATCTCATTAGTCTAAAATACATGACAAACCCTTCAATTCAAAGCCAACATTGCTTGTAAGCTGGTATTGTCTTTTTGCTCTTACAAGTATGCTCTACACCTTTTCCAATCTGCTCTCTCCTTCAGTCAGACTTTGATGGACTGAATTAGCCAGGTGCCTTGCCTTCAGTTTCCCCATTGGGTAGGGTGGCAATAAATTATAGATGATGGGGTATTTATTCTGTTAGTTCTCTCCATACTGAACCATAGGTTTGTAGTGCTTTATTCCTTTACCAAAACACACAGCTCTTGTTGGGAAGCATGATTTTACAACCTACAGTTTCTATCTATCTATCATCCATCCATCCCTCCATCCATCTATCTCTATCTGTGTGTGTGTATGTTTGTGTGCGTGTCTTTGCATATTGGCTTGTACCCTCCTGCCTTTGGAAACCCTGGCTCCCTGTTATTGTTAGCCATATAGTACTTCATCATCTCTTAGTGGTTTCTCTTAACTATGACTATATCCTTGTAAATAAACTCTTTATTAAATTTTCTTGAATTATCGCATTTAAATGTACCACTTTATTCTTATTGGGATACTGACTGATGTATATTATTTAGAACAACATGAAAAGAATAAAAGGACTGAAGTCTGGACTTTCTCCAGAATGAGTTTGGTACCACAGAATGTGAACACACAGATCTGCCATCTTTATAGAAAGTTTAAAGAGTCTGATTTCCAGTCATTTTTGGAAGCTGAAAAGCCAATAGAGTATGTAAGAATGTCAGGGCAAATAAAGGCTAAACAACTTATATACAAATTAATCACTGCCAATTCTAATATTGCTCAGGCACCTCTCCACATAGGCTTTGTGTAAATAGCTGACTCAAATGTGATTTGTCACCTCAATCAAGACTGTATTATAATAATTTTTAAAAATATACAAACAGAATCATTTAACAATACTTTTAGAAAAAAAATAACAGAAAAAGAAAATGGCAGGACAAAAACACATTAACTGGAAAAAAAAATATTGCCACCAAGCAGATAAAAATCTTGGCCAGGCATATTGCCATGAATTCAAAATAACCAAGTGAATTAATCAAAGAGTTTAAAGAAAAAACTCAGAAAAACTCAGGAAAAAAAATGCAGTGAGACAACAGAGTGAGATGAAACATAATCTTGCAGAGCTCATAAAAGAAATAAAGAATCACAAAAAAATGAATCCATCAGAGAAGCAATAAAAAGGAGACAAGACTGTTAAAGCACTGTATATGATATGAAGGAGAAGTTTGGGGAAAATAATTAAAATGTATTGAAAAGGATAGGAATGATAATTGGGAAAGGAAGAGAAGGAAGCACATAACACTGATTCCCTCAGAGCTATGTAAAATACAGAATGTAAAAATATACTATTTAAACAGTGAATCAAATAAGGAGGATAAATTTATTTAAAAGAGGTTAAATATATATAACCTAAGAAAAATAATGTAACCCATGGAAATCATTTCACAGACAGTAGAGGATAAAAAGAAGGAAATCTTTACTAATATCATTACTGCTCTGAGAAGTAAAATGATATAGATCATTAGATCATGAACTCAGGACTACAAATTACCAAAAGAGAGGAGCTTCAAAGAGGCAAATGTAAGTAAAATAAGATATTTTTACTTGGCTTGAAAGATAACTGTTTAAAATGATAATGCCAAGAATGTATTGGGTGTTTATGAATGACAGCAATCTCCCATAAAGGACAGGAGAAGAATGTGGGAATACACTATTGTAATGCAAGTTACCTGAACTAATGAGTAGTATTGTGTTACTTGGAGGTGGATTTAGATGAACTGAAACTATATTTTGCAAAGTGTAAGGCAAGAAGTAAAGAAGAAAATGTATAAAGGAAGTGTAATTAATATGCTAAAAAAGGAGATAAAATGGAATTACATAAAATGCTCTATTAAAACAGGAAACACAAAGGGAATTCAAATGAAGGCAATAATAAATAGAGGAAGGGCAAGATGGCGGAGAAGCGGGGAGCTCTGTATTTTTTGCCTGACTGAATCTATCAAACTGAGAAGGACTGAAGCCACAATACTCTGATCTGCAAGAGTTGGAGGAAAACACACAGACTCCAAAAAGAAAACAATCTCAAAGCTTTGCCTGAGTGAGTGCGAACTGAGGAAATAAAAATGGGCAGGTCCCCAGAGGTGTGGAGAGGAGGGAACCCCAGCCCAATGCAGGGAGAGAGCTTGGAGTCCTGGAGAGACAAGGGGAAGAGAAAGAAAGAATGAAAACGCTCATAGAACTGTCTCTAGAGAAGAGATAAAAAAAACTCAACCCAGGACATACAGAAATATTGTCATCCCATATATAACTGCTGGGCATGGGGAAAGAAACCCATCCCATCTAGCTAGCACATTCTTCCTTGGGCTTGGCGGCAGTGGTGCCAATTCCAGGCAGCACCAGGAGAAACAGCTCCCTCCCCCTACTCAATCCTAGATAGGAAGCCCACCACTAGCAGGAGTACATATCATCTCTGGCTGTAGCATTAAAGGGCATGGACTAAGATTTGGAAATGAGGCAGGGCTTGGAAAATACATCTTGGCTCACCTGCAGCACAGAGAGATTGGTCTCAAAAGAGTAACATGCAACACTTGGTTTGAGCAGGGCTTGCTTGGGGTGCCGCCATTCTTCTCCCTGCAACCACCAAGGCAGGCCTCGGAGAGCAGCCCATGAGACCTACCTATACCAAACCATGCCCATCTGCACAGGAGAGCTGCCCTTGTTTTTCTTGCCATCCAGATATATTTTCCCTTATCTCATTCTTATCTCTCCACTCAACTGGTTATACACTTTTAGATTGTCCATTGTCTTTTGTTGTTTCTGTCCCCCCTTTTTTTCTTTTCTTTTCTTTTCATTTTCTTTTCTTTTCTTTTCTTTTCTTTTCTTTCTTTCTTTTTTCTTTTGGTTTGTTTGTTTGATTTGTCTGTGCATTTGCATGCTTTTGTTCCCTGTGTGTTTGTCTGTCTGTTTTCCTTTTCAGGGCTATCTGAAGAAATGAGCCGAAATACACATGGTGGAGAGTCCCAAATATCACTGAGTAGGGAAATAAAATAACCAAAGGCACAACAAGAGAAAGTGAGAGACACCATTCAAAGAATACTTCCTGAAACAACAGGCCCTGGACAGTCAATGAGCCTCCTTTAATAGAGCAATACTAACAGGTGCACAGTGGAGAATGAGCTTTTAAAACTGACAAGAAACAGAAAGCTAGCCAAAATGACAAAACAAAATAACTCTCCTCTAAAGAAATTCCAGGAAGAAGTCACAGCCACAGAACTGTTCAAAACAGACATAAGCAACATAACTGAACAAGAATTTAGAACAATTGTTATAAAATTAATCACTGGACTTGAAAAAAGCATCACAGAAGCTATTGATACAAAGACTAGAGACATTCAAAATAGCTGTGACGAGTTAAAAAAAGGTTATAAATGAGGTGTATAATAAAATGGAGGTGGTCACTGCATGAATTCAAGAGGCAAAGAGGAGAATAGGTGAATTAGAAGACACAGTTATAGCAAAAGAGGAAGCTGAGAAAAAGAGAGATAGTGATCCAGGAGCACAAAAGGAGAATTCAAGACCTGAGTGATATAGCCAAATGGAATAATATCCATATCATAGGAGTTCCTAAAGAAGAAGAAAGAGAAAAATGTCCTGAAGGGGTGCTTGATCAAATTATAGCCAAGAACTTATCCAATTGGGAGAAGGAAATAGCCATTGAAATCCAAGAGGTGCAGAGAACTTTCCTAAGACATAACTTGAATCGACCTTTGGCACAACATATCATAATGAAACTGGCAAAATATAAAGATAAAGAGAGAATTCTGAAAGCAGTTAGGGATAAAAGTTCCCTACATACAAAGGGAAACCTATCAGAGTGGTTACAGACCTATCTACTGAAACTTGGCAGGCCAGAAACGAATGGAAGGAAATCTTCAATGTGATGAACAGAAAGAATATGATGCCAAGAATCCTTTATCCAGTGAGCCTGTCATTCAAAATAGAAGAAGAGATAAAGATGTTCCCAAATAAATAAAAATTGAGAGAATTCATCACCACAAAACCAGTCCTACAAGGAATCCTAAGAAGGACTCTATGAAGGAAATGTTGCAAGGAATACAAGGTACCAGAGACACCACTACAAACATGAACTCTACAGGGAACACAATGAATCTAAATCCACATTTTTCAATATTAACACTGGATGTAAATGGACTGAATGCTCCAATCAAATGACACAGGGTACAGAATAGATTTTTTAAAAATCCATCTATTTGTTGTCTACAAGAGATTCATTTTAGATTCTGTCCTTCTCTGCCTGGCTTATTTCACTTAGCATGACACCCTCGAGGTCCATCCACGTTGCTACAAATGGCCAGATTTCACTCTTTCTCATTGCCATGTAGTATTCCATTGTATAGATAAACCACATCTTCTTAATCCATTCATCAGTTGATGGACATTTAGTCTCTTTCCATGATTTTAAATGTGCCTCAGTTTTCATCTTGCAGAGAGACCCTCCTCATCTTCCTAGTTACTCTCCACTCAGTAATCCTGTTGTATCATCTTCACAACACTGATCACTCTTTGGAATGAGTTTTGTGATTTCTTCATTTATGGTCCATTTTCCAAACAGTTTGTCAACTGAGACTTTACCTGCCTTGCTCACCAGTCTATCTCCAGTGTCTAGAACAGTGTCCACATAGTAAGTGCTCAATAAATACTTTAAATATTTCGTAAATAAATAAAACTAGATTATCAGAGTAGTGACCAACATTGAGGGACAAGCAGTCACAAAATTTAGCTTTTATATCATACAAACAATTTTAAGAATTTAATCCACTATATCTCATATATTTATCTCACATGTTTATACACAAAAGCAACCATCTATTTGTTTGCTTTGATCTGGAATCATTTGTCTCTTTTACCCTATCTTGTTTCTATCCCTGCTACTAAGAAACACAGGATTAAATCTGAGACCCACCTCCAAAAGCCAGACAGAAATTAATTGTGCACATTTGGAGTCCTGAACTCACCCTTAGAGTCTGTGCATAATATCATTTTTATCCTTTTATTTTATTTTATTTTATTTTATTATTATGTGTTACTATATGCATTTCTGTAAGTTTTCACAAATCTTATTTGGAATGAGACAAGTTAAAAAATATACATATAATATGTGTATATACATATTACATATGTATATATGCATATAATATATAATATGCATATCCATTCGATGCCTGTAGGCAGCCTAGCTCAAGATCCTTCATCTGCAAATCCTTCAAGTGCCTACTTCCTCAAACTAAGGTGGTTCTTAAAGTTTATTGGCTATATACTTGTTCTAGTTGGTTCATAATATAGCCTCCAAATAATTTTGTCTTTATGAATTTATATGTTTTCCACAGCATCTGGAATAGTGCTGCTACAAAAGGGGTATGTAATAGATCTTTACTAAATTAATAAATGAACAAATGACTTAATATGTCATATAGCTAAATGAGGGGATAAGATTGTTTTTAAAACTTCAAAAAATGAACAATTAGTTTAATCATCTTAATATTCTGAAACTATACCTATCAAAACAGTGAAAAAATTAGAAAAATTTGTTCCTAATAGGTTTTCTACCAGAAGAAAGAAAGTATTGATGATGTTCAACTATATAAATATTAAGAGACAGCCTATGCCATGCTTCCAGGATACAAAATTTTACTAGACACAGATTCGTCAACTATGCAGTGCTTTGTATTGATTCTAAAGTGCTTTTTGGATGAACTTTGAAAGCCATTTGCTGAGTGTGGGGTTTTGTAAGCTTGGGGTTGTCAATAAATGTGTTTTGCTGTAATTAATAACTATATGTTCTTGCACCTGTGGGGAAGATAAAGTATCTTTCTAATTTCACATTCAGCAATAAACACAAGCAACTGTCTGCATGATTCCTCTTTTGATTCCAGCTGCCAACAGCTTGGAATGCTTTGAGTCCAGCTAACTCTACATTCCCTCATTAGCTGGTGTCTCCATTTATTTTTCTGACTAAATGGTTAGAGAAGTCATTTTGTTTAGCTCATTCGAATCTGTTGAGAAAGATACCAGCAAATCAACACCTGTCACTTTTCAGTAAATCCTAAGAGGAACTGGAGCTTTGTAGCAGATTTGCCTTGGCAGGAAATAAAATACTCGAGGACTGCAGTAAATGACTGGGTTCTATGCAACTGCCATCTCCTCTCTCAACATAGGGAATGAGCATCAGTCTATTATAGATGTAATTAATCCAAATCACTTATAAAACAATAAAATTTAATTATGGATTCTTAAAAACTGAGAACCCACCAATTATTGTTAATAGGCTTTTTCTTGATTGTAGCTAGTGAGTTAAATTTATTGAGGCTATTTTTCCAACAGTTAACTTTTTAAAAGTATTTTATTTTTAGTTAAGTAGCTTTGGTATAACATTGCTTTATAGTGGTAGATCAAATACATCCATTGATCTCAATGTAGTTCCTATATTTTGGAAAACAATTAGTTAAGAGCTAAATTCCTGAATGTATCTCTATATAACTGACATCCTCTGCACTATGGAGACCTTCTATCTTTATTATCTGTTGAGAAAAGTATTTCCCTCTCATCTCTGAAGAGCTGGATATCTTTGGGTACCTCTGTGCCTGAGAACCCAAATATGGCAAAACATTTCAAAATCATTCTTATTTTGTCAGATCCTATAGTAGGTCAACTGTTGCTTGTTAGTGAGACTGGCTTCCCTTGAAATTGTATTAAAGAACATTATGGATTTAATGACACTTCTATCCACAAAGTGTTAAACTATCCCTAGAACTCAGTGGTCTATTCTTAAAAACTAATTATAAGAACAATTATTTATTGAATTTTTGCTTACTTTTCTATATCAGTCTACATGGATTGTCATATTTACTGTACTACAATTCTATAAACTGGGTACTATTACTTCTTCCCCTTTACCAATGAGAAAACTGAAGCACAAAGGGTTTAGATAGTTTGTCCAAAGTCATGCAGCAAGTCAATGGTGGAGACAGACTTCAAACCCAAGAAGTCTGGATTTTAATCATTATACGCACTAGTACTCTATCTGACTAGAGGGTGGAAGGCTTTGTGCACAGATGTATGCTATCATTTCTTTAAAGCCTATCTTGTGCTTACCGTTGCAAAGCACTGTGATCAATACCATAAAATCCTGTATGTGTGTGTATAGTACATGTAGGTACCTCTTTGGCAGATCATGTCCATAGTAACAGTTCTTGCCAAACAGAGGTTGTCTGCTCCTAGTTCTAGCCATTCAGCTGTTTCAGAACTTCCTGCCTGTCTTTTCTAAACCTCATCCAAATAGATCTTTCTGGCAAAGAGTCTCTATTTTGCTTTTGAGTCAGTCAAAATGCCTATTATTACAGACCTTGCCCCAGGTGACTTTAAAGTACCACCTAGTCTTCAACAGCAAAATATTATTTTGCACTGTGGAAGACCTAGGTATGTCTTCAAATAAAATATTGTTCATACACTACTGATGAGATTTGCACTGGGAATGATGTTTACAGTTGTCATGGTAACCATGCACATAAATCTGCAAGCTCTTAGATCAATTGAAAATATTGGCGAATTATCTAATTAGAGATAGAGGTACATGATTAATTAAATATGGCTGTAAAGTTTTTTGCTACTCCTCTGGTGGAGAATGGAGTTTAGTTCTCCCACCCTGGAGTCTGATCTGGTCTTAGTGATGTATTTGACCAATTTCAATGCAGAGGAAGTGATATTCTGGGAATTCCAAAAATAGATCACATGGAGAGATGCAGCTTCTGTTGAGGTCTTTCAAAATCCTTATTCTGGGGGAAGCTAACTGTCATGTACAAGTTCAACTGCCCTGAGATCACCACATTGGAGACATCAAATGTAGGCACTCTGATCAATAGTCTCTGCTAGGTCTATGCTTCCAGTCATCCTTCCCAAGGCCCTATATACATGAGTGAAGCTGTCTTGGACCTTCAAACCCAGGCCACCTACCATCTGAGTACACAAAATGACCTCATCAATGCCACAAAAGCAAAATAATACAGCCAAGTTTGGTCCAGATTTCTAACCCACATAATTATAAGATATAATAAAATAATGTTTAAAGTCACTAAGAGTTTGTTATTCAGCAATGGATAACCACAAGAGTATGATACATAGCTTTGCCACAAAGGAATCAAGCCTGACATTCTGATTCTATCATCGCATAATCCTATAACCTTTACCCCAAAGAATTCATTTCACATTTACAAGTAGATTTCACTTCCATATTGGTATCTAGCTAAAATAAGCAAGGACCTCTGACTCTCTCCAGTAACTGGGCCCTCAGAGTATATTCCCAATACATTCAGAAATGAGTCCATGCAAGTTGGCTCCCCGCCTGGCTGACTTCTTTATCCTCTGGATCTACTGAAAGTCACCAGCTCCCACAGATTTGACTTTATCTCGTGGTATGAACATGTTCACAAGGACTCAAAAATCACTTCATGTGACCAAATAGGTATGCAGACAACATCCAATTCTTCCATCTGTTTGTTCATTCCTCCCGCCCTCCTGTCTTAACTCCTTTGATCTCCCCTTGCTCTTGTTTACTCTCTCCCCTGCAGCTTCATCTCCTGCTCAGACCTACTGCTCCTCTATACCTCCTCCTTTCACTTGTATGTGACCTTGAACAGTCACTTTACCTCTCTTCACAACTGTAAACTAGGGATACCATGAGCATTATAATAAGAAAAATCATTTAAATGCTAGCATAGCACAAGATAAAGGGTAAGTTCTCAAACACATTCACCATTATTAATGTATTACTATTATATTTCAACCTAATGCAGTAGTGGCCCTGCCAGTCAATTCATGCCAATAAACACCTAACTACCAATTACAACATGTCATCGCTCTTTCCTATAAAAATCTGCATTCATTTAGGCTCACTCAGGACCATTTCTACCATAATCAAAATTTTCAAGTCAAAGTAACCACACTGCCCAGAAAGTCATAGCATTGTCACAGTGTAAAGTATAATGTCCAACCCTGTCATATAGAGAAATTAGCTGCCAAACTATCACCGATGCCATTCAAAATCCAAATTTGTGCAATTAAATTGCTCTTTACAATTGTAAGATTTTGCTCAATATAATTATATTATCTTTGATGGATAAATCAAAGTATTTTAAATTGAGTTAATCTGATCTTTCAGAATATTAAAGCTTGCAATGTTAGTCCATATAGGACAATATGGCACTGAAATACATTTTCTTATATAACAACCAAGAGAAATAACAATTCACAATTTTATCTTCCTATATGTTTTTATTTAGAGATTTCTAAACATTTTAATATTTCATGAATTTCACTTTTGCCTTGCAGAAAGGTCAATAATAACTATTAGAATGTGTCTTTTTAGGGAGCTTTTCTTTTCCCCCAGATATATAATAATATATGACCTAACTCTTGACTTATCTTTTCCATTCTTTCTTTCTTTCTTTATTTTTAGAAAGAGAGTGAGTGGAGGAAAGGGGCAGAGAGAAAGAGAAAAAAATCTTAAGTAGGTTCCATGCTCAGCACAGAAACCAATGCAGGGATGAATCTCACAACCCTGAGCTGAAATCAGTAGTGTGACACTCAACTCACTGAGTCACCCAGGTGCCCTCCCTTTTTCTTATCTTTAAAACTGAATGTACAATTGTCTAATAGACATGTCCATTTGGATGTTCCATAACAATAACAATAATAATAATGGCTAACAACATAGCACTTATTCTGTACTCAGCAATTTTGAAGTACCTAATTTATATTTTCTCAATCTACCCCTATCAACAACCCTATGGGTAAATATCATTTTGTCCATTTTACTGAGGAAATCAAGGTATGGGAAATTTAAATAACCCGCTCAAAAATCACATAGCTACAGAGTATCAGAGCCTGGATTCAAACCCAAAAAGACTCACTCCCAAGTCTGGCTTTTAGTCACTAACTGTATACCATTTCCATTCTGCTTTTCACAGGCACATTAAACTCAAGTGCCAAAAATAGAACTTAATATTTTCAACCATAAATGTGCTCTAACTCATGGGTTCACTAGCACCAAAAACATCACATCACCTCTCACCTACTTGCCTTGGCAAGAACATGGAGCTCTGAGTCTAAGAACCCTGCTCACTCCTCTAAGTACATCACGACAGTTTTTCCTTCCAAACACATTATTCCTCAATTTGGGTTCTCTTTCTTGCTCTAATCCAAGTGATATCCTCTCTTTCTCTCTCTTCCTCCCTCTTTCCTTCCCTCCTTCTTCCCCTCCCTCTCTTCCTACCTCCCCACCTCCCACCTCTCTCTTGGATCACTGCAATAGCCTACCTCCAATCCTGGTCTATTCAACTTTATTCTTCATTCTGCAATCAACATGAGTTTTCCAAAATGCAAAAATAAGTATGTCGTCACCTTCTAACTTAAAATACTTCAACAGCTTCCTATTATCCTCAGTTAAGTGTTCAAATTCCTTAACATGGCTTACAGGGCTCCTGTGGTTTAGTCTGTGCTCTTTCCCTAGACTCACCATCAACCCTGGACTCACTGCTCCAGTCAGACACAGCTTCCTTCAATTCTTCAAACACAGCATGTTTGTCTTGCCTCAGGGTCTTCACGCATATTGTTTCCATGGAGCATATGCACTCTAGAATACACCCCACGTCTTCACCTAGAAAATTCTTACGTATCCTTCCAGTTTCAGATTAAATGTTACTTCCTTGTAGAAGCCTGCCCTGACCAGCCCCCGGCACGGGTTCATGTGGCTCCTAAGCTTCCCTTACTACAGCATCAGTCAGGCTCTCTTACAATAACTCTTTCAAACCTCTCTGTATTTATCACTAAACCATAAGCTCACAAGTTCAAACCTTTTCTATTTTATTTAACATAGCTACTCAAAAACATTTGTGATACAAAGATACTATGTATAAGCAAATATATACTCCTAAATGAAATCATCTGTTTTCTACCAAAAAAATTGGTTTGCATGACTATTCTGTATAAAATATTTTATAATAGGAAATTAAAAAGAAGTAAAAGGAATGGTAAGTGACCATGAACAAAATACCATAAAGAAAGAATAAATGAAGGCACAGATAAAATAGAACTTTTGGAGCTCAATAAATACATGTGTATTTATTATCATGGGCATGGAGATACATACAAATTTTTATAAGATTATTGAAATAATAAGTAAATAAGATTGAAAATAAATTATAGTGATCTCCGGTAGTTTCAGAGAAAGTAAATTGAAGATTCAGGAAATTAATGTTGATCAGTGTTTATCTTACAAGCTGCTCCAGACTCCTGAATCCATGAAAAGCATAGTTAAGACTAGAGGCCAGCAGATAACTGGACAAGGTCCCCCTAGCCAAGAAAGGAAGTACAAACACCTAATAAATTAGGAGAAGACAGGACCACAATCATTTTGATCAAAAATCTTACCATAATTATTTTTTAGGATCAAAATATTGTGAATTCAGTAATTTTGAATGTCTATTATCATTCAGATTACAGAAATTTAAGTCAGTAAGACAATATATCTCTACTTTCTGTAGACTCTACCTTCTGTAGCACCAGAGACTCCTGATTCGCCTTCGGCTCTATGTTCAGGTTAAACAAAGTGGATGTTGAGATGATCTGGAACTATTTATGGTAGGGTAACCTCAATGGATCAAAGGAAACCATCACTGATTAAAGCCAAACCCCTCATATAGATACTAGTACATATGGACATTTAGTTACTATATGTAACCAAAAAACCTTGGGTGGCTTATGTCCTTTGAGAAAATCTGTTTAAAACCAGCCTTCCAAGGAGATTAGCGTGGCAGAGCTCAAAGAGAGTAAGCCAGGGACCACTCCCTGCCCGGTCAGTCTACAAAGTACCATCTGTTGGCATTCAAAAGTCTCTGGTAAATTCAGATCCACAAATTTCACCAGAACGAGGCACCAAAATTAGCAAGTTACTTTGGAAGCAAACAGGACCTCACACAGTGCCCTAAGGCAGGTAATGATGCATTGAGGTGGTTTTTTTGTTCTGGAGGCCTCCAATATTGGAGAGGGTCAATTCAGTGTTGCTTTGTTTTATTCTGATACAATAAATGAAGTATGAGCCTAATTTACATCAAATACTTATGCGTCATTGTTTAAAAATTCTCTAAAAACTCCCACTCCCTCATATTTTTACTGCAACATCACCATTCTCCCCCTGAGGCTTCCTGTATATTTTAATTATGAGTCAGAAAGAAAGTACATCAAACCTGACAAATAATATGACATTATGTCCTCAGTGTAATTAGAAAACATTTTTTAAAAAAGGATCCATATGTAAATCCTCATGAATGGAGAGATTAAAATGTTACAATCTAAATCATTCCATATAAATTTCATTTGCAGCTTTTCTACATGGAAATTTATAAAGAGTTATGGAAAACACTTACCAGAATATTTCTGTTATGCTAAAGACCTCAAAGCCCTGCCATATTTCACTCTTCGGAACCTTGCAAAGGGAGGTAGAAAAGAGACTATGAAAGAGAGTACCAAATGCCCTTAAATTTCAGAAAGAAAAATACAGTCATCTAGACACTGGCCACTAGAATGAATCTTTATTGATAAAATACATACATTTTTCAAGTTATTTCTCTTCTTTAATAACATGTTTTTAGCTTGTTGGATTCTCTCTCTTTTCTGCATATTGATATCATGTCTGTCTTCCTTATGCCTGCCAAGCGCACCACACTTGTATGGGAAACTGTCATTTGGAAACACAGCATCTTTGACATTTTTGTGAGACTGCTGGTGTTGTTTTTCCTTTGACGAATAGAAACACTTCTCTGTGGTTTGTGTGATTCTTCTAGGGAACACCTTAGAGAAATAATTAGCTAGCCTGGTAGTTTTAGGAGAGAGAAGGTAGACCTTTAGTGCTACTAGAAAAGTCTATTTTTTTGTTGTTGTTTTGGTCAGCAATCAATAGTTTTCTTTGTGGATACAACTCCTTTATAAAATGAACGTTGTAAAGACTCAAAAGATGATCTTTAAGCAACAAGAAGCCTGCACAAATGGTGATAATTTTGACTTGCTGAGGTTTTTTCCTCATTACTGCATTGATCTCAACAGCTGTAGGTACTTAAGCTCTTTCTGGGACCCTTGTACCCTCCATTATGCACAAGAAAAGAAGTAGGGATGATTATGACCAATTTTTCACAGAGCCCTGGGAGCCACTTGGGAGAAGGATAGACAGTCCCCACCCCTCCACACCACATTACCTCCACACCACCAATTGCAGCAGCCTCTCATAAAATAACACAGTAATATTCATTAGGAAAAATGAATTTTTTATGTAATGAGAACAAAGGGAAAAGACACAGTAAGAGAGAGAAAGGAAAGTTGAGCTAGTCTTTTTCAAGTAAAGAGTGTCTCAAATGATACGTAATGAAGGGTCTTTGTAGATTGAATTGGGTGTGTGTGAGCATTTATGGCACCTGTGCCCACCCCCCACCTCCCCCACCCCCGTGCCAGCAGTCATGTGGTAACACTGGGGTGTAATTACAGAGTGCTTCACCGCATTCAGCCATGGTTTGTTTCCCTGATAATTTCCACTTTCATTGTTCAAGAGGCTGTGGACCCTGTAGAAGCTGAGGTTCAAGTACCCCCCAGCTGTTGAGATAAATGAATGGTGTAGCGGTTTTTAAAAGTTTCCAGGAGGAATGCTGCTTAAGAGGACAGTTTGACAGAAGTACAGTTAAAATATTCTACTTACCTTTCCAAGGCCATAAAACCCTAACCCTATAAATGAATCATTCTTTATTCCTCTTCTTCTTCCCACAGGCTGGCTGAGCTCCTTTCTCCCCACCCAGGACAGCTGGTCCCCCTTGCCTGCTATTAAATTCTCAGTATGGAAAAAGCTACTTCGATTTTTTATTCAGCTCCACGGACACAGCCCCTATGTTGTCTGCACTTGTGATGTATAACAGACTCAGACGTTAAAAAATTGTGTTAACCTGTTCATATGAAAGAATAAAACTGTTCCAAAAGGACAAAAACCTTGCCAAATCTGAACACAAATCGGCTTCTGTTTTCTTGCATTTCTCTCTTCTGACCAAAGCTCTCGGATGTATTGTTTACTTGGATTTAAATCTTAAGTGTGAAACATTAGAAAACAGAAAGTTAACAAAAACAAAAATGAATGTAATTTCATGTCAGCACCAGGGAGAAAATACATATCTCATCTTGTTTTCTGAAGACACTTTATGTCACCAACAAAAATATAGGCTTTATTTAGAAAACAGTGCTGCTGATTCATTATTACTACTCTTCTCATTTTACCATATTTTACAAATAGCCTGTTCAAATTGTTATAAAAAGTAAGAGCCTTCATTAAATTCTCACAGAACAAAACTTAACTATTACTTCAAACGTTTGGCAATTTCAGCAAATTATGAGTACATTTCTAAATTGGTCACTAGCAACCTGCTTACTTTTGGTTGGAGAGTACTTTTTCTCTTCCTCCGTGTACATGTGTTTAGATAGACTGATGATGATTGATAGGCAGATAGATAGATGATAGATAGTAGACAGATGGTAAAGTAATAATAGGGGTGCCTGAATGACTCAGTCAGTAAAGCTTGTAACTCTTTTTTTTTTGGTTTGTTTTTTGTTTGTCTTTTTTTTAATAGTTCATTGTCAAATTGGTTTCCATATAACACCCAGTGCTCTTCCCCACCACTGCCCTCCTCCATCACCACCACCTCCCTTCCCCCACCCCCTTCCCCTTTAACACTCAGTTCATGTTCAGTATTCAGTAGTCTCTCAGGTTTTGTGTCCCTCTCTCTCCCCAACTCTCTTTCCCTCTTCCCCTCCCCCTGGTCCTCCATTAGGTTCTCCTGTTCTCCTGCTAGACCTATGAGTGCAAACATATGGTATCTGTCCTTCTCCGCCTGACTTATTTCACTTAGCATGACACCCTCGAGGTCCACCCACTTTGCTACAAATGGCCAGATTTCATTCTTTCTCATTGCCATGTAGGACTCCATTGTGTACATATACCACATCTTCTTGATCCACTCATCAGGTGATGGACATTTAGGCTCCTTCCATGTATTGGCTATTGTTGACATTGCTGCTATGAACATTGGGGTACATGTGCTCCTATGCATCAGCACTTCTGTATCCTTTGGGTTAATCCCTAGCAGGGCTATTGCTGGGTCATAAGGGAGTTCTATGGATGGTTTTTTGAGGAACCTCCACACTGTTTTCCAGAGAGGCTGCACCAGTAAAGCTTGTAACTCTTAACCTCAGGGTCATGAGTTCAAGACCCATAGTGGGTATAGAGCTTACTTAAAAAAAAAAGAAAAAGTAAGCAAGAAAAAGTAAATGAGGTAGAACATTACCAACAGGTAAATCTGGGTAGAGTGTACAATTATTTTCACAATTATTTTAGAGAGAGAGCCAGCACACATAAGTTGGGGAGAGGGGGAGACAGAGAGAGAGAGAATGGGAGAATCTTAGGCAGTCTCCACCTTCGCAGAACGAGATGATGGGCTGAATCCTATGATCCTGGGATTCATGACGTGAGCTGAAATCAAGAGCCAGACTTTCAACTGACTCAGCCAACCAGGTGCCCCTATTTTTTTTTTTTTTTACAATTTTTAGGTCCAAAATTATTTACAAACAAAATTTTAAAACTTTGTATGTGGAGCGCCTGGGCAGCTCAGTTGGGTAAGCATCCCACTTCAGCTGAGGTCATCATCTTGCAGTTCATGAGTTCAAGTTCTGTGTCGGGCTCTGTGCTGACAGCTCTGATCCTGGAGCCTGCTTCAGATGCTGTGTCTCCCTCTCTTTCTTCCCCTCCCCCACTTGTGCTCTGTCTCTCTCTCAAAATAAACCGTAAATAAATTTTTTTTAATTTACATGAGGCTTAATCATGCACAACCTAGAGTCCAGCCTCAGCCTCTGCCCCTTGCTCTCTTTCTCTACACGTGTCCTTAGCTCCAGTGAAACCAAATTACTTGTAATTCCCTCTGATGGACGCCCTCGTCCTTCAGTCTCCCTGGGGAGCTATGACCTGCTGTTCATGACAACACGCGCCCGTCTCCCCAGAAAAGATTTTCCCTGATCTCTGCAGGCAACTTAAGTCTGTCTTCAGTGTGACAAATGTATTATTTTTACATGTTTGTCTTCATTATAAGATATAAAAGTGAGACTGCATTTTGTGTGACTTAACTTTTGTATGCCTCCATTTATTTATAATGTGGAGATGACAGTACCCACTTATAGGGATATTTTGAGGATTAAATGGGTTAAATCATGTAAAGTGCTTGGAATTGCCTGAGGAAAAGCAGGTGCGCCATGATGTTAGTTTTTATGGTGGTGTGATGGTGACAGGTAGTGTGGTATCAGGAAAGTACTAGAAAGATAGGAAGAGAGATAATGGTATATCCTACACTGGAGACACTCACTAAGTATTTTCAGGTAAATGAATGAAGGGATGCTCAGGGAGCACATTATTATAATATTAGAGGGAAGAAGTAAGGAAGGTCTCAACCACAGTGGTAACAAGGAGGAGAGAAGGAGGAAACAAATTTGAAAAGTCCTCATGTAGATCTATACCAAGTGGTAACTCCATGCCTGTGGGGTGAGAGGGAAGGAATACAAGTTATTCTGTCATCATTATCTTAGGACCTTCACAAAGCCTCATTTTAGGTGGTATTTCTGGGGTACGGTTTCACTGTGGCCATTAGCACTACCTCCAGCAGGCGATGTGGATCAGCCTCTCTGAGGGGGTTCACGTACTTCTCTCTTTGTTTTGCACAGCATTTGTTTAAAGATATATATATATAAAGATATATATATCTTTAGTCGGTGTGTGTTTATAGCTATATATTTGAAAGGATCCAGATCAAAGATAATATATAACCACATAACATAATAAAAATTTTAATGACACTTATAAACAAGGTGGGGGAACAAAAAAAATGTAACAGCCTAGGGGTAATTTTTTTATTTTAATTTGCTCATTCATATCTTATATGGTTTTGTATAGAAAAAAAAGTGACATAATCTTGACCCCAAACTCTGTTTCATCAGAGATGTGAACTGATATTGTATATCAATGTTAATAAAATAAAATAAAATAAAAGCCAGAATACAACTATATTGCCTCTTAATAGTATTTTATTTAAAAGTTCACAATTAGAGCACTTGTAGTAACACAAAAAGTTTAAAAGAGACACAGGTTGCCCTGCAGGCAGGATTTTTTTGTTTGCAAAAGGAATGGGGGCCTCATGCTTAAAATATGTGGAATGCGAGGCACAGTCTGGGGCTCAGTAGATCACAGAATTCATAATCTGAACAGAGTGGGCGTAACTTCCGAATTATTCCAAAGTTGGCAGGGGGGGAGGGAGTGGGGAGAGATGGCATCAATCGGAAGATTTCACTTGGCTCAGGTTGAAATCCAGAGGAAAACAAGAACGAAAGCACCTCAGTGGTATGTACCATCTCCTGACATACTCCAGAACACAAAACTGCAAACCAGCATCCTTTAAGGAAATCCATACTTTAAAGACCTCTGTCACTTCTCAAATTCAGTACTGTAAAAAGGGATAATGGTGTCCCTGGGTGAGCCAGATAATTGAGAATAATTATCAAAAAGGTGCATGACACAAACATCATGATGAAGGGATTCATAAATTAAATCCATATTTCATTTTAACAAATGATTATAGTATTCTGCCGTGTTAAAAATGTCCTGAGTGTGGCAGATGCTATTTAAAAGCAATGACAATAGAGTCTTGAAAGTATGTATAGTAATAGTTCAGAAGATAGAGCAGCAACTTTTTCTACCTTGATCATTGTTAATCAGCACCATAAAATGTTAGCTGCAAATAAGCACATAGGTAAGTTTAGCCCACTAAAAATAAGGCATTAGAAAATAGATGAATTCTCATGAAGAACAAGTTATTTAGGAAGGAGTTTAACTAAGGTTTGTAAAAAGTGACTGACAACAATTTAATTGTGAGAGAAAGGAATATTAAGGCATAACCAAGTAAACTGAAATAGTTTGGTATCAATATTCGTCTCTGTGGAAGACAACTGGGAATCAGTTCCTTTAGATACAGTGTAGCTTGGGTTGATTTCAAAGGGTGTCTATTTCTCTATGCCATTTTCCCAGCACTGTACTGCCTGTAGTGGAAAAGACTCTTGGAGTCCACGTTGCGAGATTTCTGCACAGCTTCAGCAAAAAGTTTGGTCACCTGAAAACAAGGGTGGAAATATTAGGGATCCACATGACACGAAAGTGAACATTTAATGAAACTGGAGTGAAAAATCAGGTTCTGCTCCTAATTTCCAATGGGACATGTGAGGAAAGACACAAAAACTTTTACTTATTCAGAACTTTCTCAAATAACTTAGACCTTACCATGAATACACTTATCCCCACCACTCAATTCCCCCAGGGATTAAGACTGACTCAGGGGGAAAAAATATGATGGGTGGAAAGTTAATGAGTCTTGAAGTAGGTGATAAATGTGGTGGGTCATGTCCAAGTGGAACTGAACATACCTCGTGTGACCATTTTCTGTGAATTGGATGAGTGTTTGCACTGTATATGGATCTGCAGTTATCATTACCTGTTGCTCCTATGTGGTGGCTTTCACTTAGAAATGATGGAATAAAAGTTGGTATTTTTATTCCATGCCACACCAGACTCTTTATTTAAAATATAACTATGGCTAATGAGAGGGCGTGGCTGTCTGTGGCTTTTGATTATCTCAATAGCTTGATCATCAACTGTCTCAGTTAGGCCATGACCCACCACAGCAGAACCGTTATTTTAGATTCTCTTTAAAAATTCTTCTCCATTCTAAATGCTACAAGAAGGGGAGAAGAGGGATGTGCATATATTGATGAGCACTTTTCAGGGAGGCACAAAAATAAAAACCTGCATGTAGCTCTATTTGAGAAAAAAAGAACATACCTGGAAATTAGTGAGGAGAGCAACTCCACTGTCAACAGCTGTCCTCCGAATCACATAATTATCATGGACAAACTTAGTGTTATTATTGGGGAGGTTAATCACCAGGTCAATGCTGCCATCTCTCATCAATCTGGAAGAGTAATCCAAATAAACAAAAGTTTGCAGGTGACGGTGTATATTTTATAATTAGTTTTGAAAATACTAACATCGTCATTCTCTGATGCCATTCAAGTCAATGCCGTACTGAGTTGATGGCCACCTGCCCATCTCCATCCCTAATGGATGCTCAAATTACACTCATTTGGGAGTTACAGGTTTTTATTGTGTTCTTGAAAGAATTCTGGTGAAAGTCTAACTAATTACATGGAGAGGCTTTTCTTTTCAAAATGCTATCTATCTACAGAAGAATTGGTAATTAAGTTTTTTTTAATATTTATTTATTTTTGAGAGAGAGAGAGGCAGAGAAAGGGAGACACAGAGCCAGATGCTGGGCTCAAACTCATGAACCAAGAGATCATGACCTGAACTGAAGTCAGAAGTTTAACCGACTGAGACACCCAGGCACCCCAGAAAAATTGGTAATTTGATAGATATTTACTTATTTTACAAAGAAGCGATTTCTCCAGTATTGAGATCTGTTCCATTCCCCATCCTACCACTCCACTGCCTGATTCCCAGTGCCTCTCAGCCAATCGTATGAGAACACAGGTCACCTGAGTTTGTATTAAACCACTTAATATTCTGTTACTGGGCTGCTATACACACCAGGAGACACTTAAATGTCAAAAACATAAAATAGTGCTAATTATTTTACAAAGTTCTAACCAAGTGCTTATAGCATTATTGGAAGTCTACTAAGGTCTGACCTGTTTGCCCTTCTTTTGCTAATTTGATAATGATTTATAGGCTGCCTTCTGAAGAGCCCCAATAAACAGTAGCCATTCAATAGACTGTAATATCCTTGAACAACTGAGAACTCTCTCTTAGGTTCCCATGTCATATACTTCTCTAAGTGTTGATGTAATGGCGTTCTTGAAGGCTGACTTCGTGCACCAAACTTACATGTCTTACAACACCTAATGATGACATAGGCTAAGGCATAACAACCGCCCTGATAAAAGAATGGCAAATTAGGTAATTCAATGGATGGTGTTTTTCTAACGCCCACCATAGTCTCCTGCATACAGCAAGTGCTCAATAAATTGACTAATTTATTGATGCACAACCTCAAGGAAATGCAGCTGATCAATCTTACACTTGATAATCACATCTACAATACAAGTTCAATGTAAGATGTAAGGTGTACATTACATTCTTCATGTCTATGATTCTCATTGTTGCTCTCTTGGTGACCATCAAGGAAAGCATCTTTATTAGAAAATATTTTGAAAGATGCTATGTATCACCGTGTACACATAAGGCATCATATGTTATAGTAACAGCCAAGTTCATGAGAATGAAACTTCCCTATAATTCACCGATTTATTCATCTGAAATTAACTAAGAGGACTTTTAGAAGACTTGCGATAAGGTGGAGTATTCACATCATACTAGTTTCCAAAGTTAATCCTCTATTCATTTTGAAATGTCAGAAATCTCTGCCCAGTTCTTACTTTCTGATAGAAGAGAGGCTGGGATTCTGTCCTTCCTGAGATGGCCATGCCACTGGAGTGGCAGGGACATTGTTGGCATTCAGCCAGTCCGACGTGGCTTCCGTGGCAAAGAGCTGCATTTAAAATGGAAAAGTCAGTTACTGTATCACAGGGAAGGCTTTCAAGGAGCAAAGAAGCCTACTGGGACATACATGTGTCATTTAAAACATAAGGTAGATGAAAACTATGTATATGAAAAGCAATAATACCATGAATAGAGATTTGGACTCACTGTCCAGAGTCATGGGCACTTTAAACATTTTAAAAATATTTGCACTAAGGAAAAATTGAATAATGTCAATTGTAACTGCTTTCGTAGAGGAGGAAAATGAAGAATTATTCATGGCTGAGGACTCATTGTTACCAGATCAACAAAGCACCATGACCACAAGCCCACACTGAGCCTTGGGAATTACTTTGTTTTACTGAACCAGGCTTTGTGTAGAGATATTTGTGACCGAGGAGTTTTGCCTCTAACTGCGGCAGCTAGAAACAATGACTTTATCTGGATACCAGAAAAGGAAACAGGAAAAATATATTGGAAATGCACTGGAACTTTGTCCCAGTTCTGGGTAAACTAAATGTTCTATGCTTTAGCTGGCAACTTCTATGGAATTTATGGTAATTTTGTTAAAACTTAAAACTAGTCTTTCTATTTTATTCTATTGAAGTTTTGAAACTGTCATTAGTTATCCCTCTCAAGTTGAAAGGATATGTTTTGAGCTGTTTCATTCCCTATGATTCATTAATATTCTCTTTTGTGAAGAGATTTCAATGCTTACAGAAAACAACTTGAAAAAAATTAGTATTACATACCTTGAAGCCTTCATTGTGTAATTGTTCAGCCACACCAAGGAATTTGGGACGGAATGATTGCTGCGATTAAAAGAATTTAACAAAGTTCACTTTCTGGATATATTACTCTTTACTTAGCCACATGCAATATGATATTCTCTTGTGACATTGTAAAACACAAGTCCATTTGTTGTCAGGTCCTTTATATTCAAAAGTGACAAATTTGATCCTTTAACCCTGAGTATAAGTTATTTCCCCATATAGATGAGATTACACCCACATTGTCTTGCTCTCTACAGTCTTTGCACTTTGCCCTCAAATTCTTCCATTCTCTACTTAGTCTACTTAATCTCTGTCTGCAGATTAAGATCCTCCTCAGTCCTACATGGATCCTTCCCCTGGTCAGGGGGAATTTAAGGGCACCTGGGTTAGGAAATCAACACAGGTCAGCACTGCTGACTCTTCTGTTTGCTCAGCCTGTTCTAATTGCTGAATTTGAACTCAATCCTGCTCTTAGGTAACTAGGCTCTGTCCTAGCAGGTTGTGCATACCTCCTTGTAATAGGTTAACCATTTGGAACTCAGTTTTACGTTAACTCCACGGTAAAGACTAAAAGAATGGGCTCTGGAGACACGAGGCTGCATTTCTGATCCTGGCTTTACCATTCATTACTAGTTCATCCTTATAAAAGTTAATGTCTTGAATCTCTGTTTTTTTCATTTTTAAAATAGCAGTGAGGATAAGTAGTGTAGCTATTTCTTGGGGCTCTATAATAAACTGTGTGACCTTGAGTAACTTACTTAACCTCTCTGATGTACTTTCCTCATCTGTTAAATGGGAATAGTAACAATATCTGTGTCATAGAGTCATTGTATTTGATGAGTTAATTTATAAGTAAATATTACTTAGGTGTAGTGCAGTAATTTAACACAGTTACCTTTCCATTAACAGTTCTCATTAAGTATTAATTATTGTTATTAAAATATTTATTTTTTTCAGCCTCTCAGAGGCTAGATTCCTGTCTTCACACCCTAGCTTCCAAGCCTTGCTTCCTCTAATGGTTGTCACACTTCAAATACAAGTCAGCTTCTTCCTCACATACATTTTACCTCCAGAGAGTCTTCCTTGATGTTCTCTTACTGCTCAGATATTTTCTTAGAGTCCATTTCTGTGAACTTCCTAGAGCCTCAGTTGGACCTATCTAGTTTCCAGGTCCTGCATGGACTTACCTCCTTCCTGTGACCACCAGCCAATATTTGCAAGACAGTGGTCAGGAGGGAAAAAAAAGGAAACTCTGAGTGGCCTGCCCAAAAGTCAACCCCTTACTTTGACTTCATTAACTTGAATGTCTAAGTAACTGACCTAACTAGAATATGAAAATCATCCACAGTTAAAAACATATCTATTCTGCCTTAAATGAAAACACTTTGGCTGTTTTCCCTTGTAAGAAGTTTGTAAACAGATGAAATAATTTGCTTACTTCCGTAAATGCTTTATAATCTATTTAGAAACCATATTAGTAATAGCAAAAAAATATCATGGAGAATGATCTTATTTCAGAGTCTCAGAGAAACTGAGAATTGCAATAACAAAACATACCAAGATCCTTGTACAATTTTGATAATGTTCAGCCTATAAAACCTCCTAATATTTGCTTGCAGAAGCTTTCTGAGAACAGATCTAAATCCTAGGAAAAGACTCCAAAGACTGTGTTCAAATATAAAATTCTTTAAGATTCTGGCCCTCTCGATCCCAGAACTGCAGTTTTATGAGAAGAAACTATTGGCAAATAGAAAAGATAAATGCAACTGGATGAATCTCAGCTAACTCAGGCTCAGGGGTTATTCACGACAGTCTCCCAGAACACAAATTGTAACCATGCCCAGGCTAGTAGCTGGCAAACAGGAAGAAATGGGCCTTAAATGCAAGAAGCTCAGGGCTAGACATTAAAAAAAAAAGAAAAGAAATAAATACAAAATCAGAGAGAAACTCCATGGCTTTAGGGCAATTTAATGAGGTATGTGGCAGTCTCTTTAAGAATAGGTTAGGCAAGGAATAGGACAATCATTTTGCAAGTTTGATTCTGCTTGGAAAGCAAGGGACTGAATTAGATGGCATTTTAGGTTTTCTTCATGTTTTAAGGCTCCTTGAAACACAGTAAATATATATGAAATATTCCAAATAAACTTCTGAATTTTGTAAAATCTCTAATTTGGAACAATACATTATGATCTTCTGCTAAACACAACACACACTTAAGTGAGCACCAAAGCACATTAGAAGATTCAACCAGAGGCACCTGGGTAGCTCAGTCAGTTGCGCGTCTGACTTCAGCTCAGGTCATGATCTCATGGTTTGTGGGTTCAAGCCTCGCATCGGGTTCTGTGCTGACAGCTCAGAGCCTGGAGCCTGCTTCAGATTCTGTGTCCCTCTCTCTCTGCCCCTCCCCCCACATGCACTCTGGTCCTTTCTCTCTCTCAAAATAAGTAAACATTTTTTTAAAAATTTAAAAAGAGAAGATTCAACATAAGTTTGTCCAATTTATTTATTAACTAATACATTAATTATGCATTGAACAAACTATTCTCAATTTCTTAAGTATTACCCAGCAAAATGTCATTAATAATATATGGCCATGTGATAACATTGAAACCATTTTCTAAAATATCATTTCACAAGTACAGTGGTTCTCAAAATGCTGTTCCCTGGAAATCAGCATCCCCTGGGAATTTGTTTAAAATATAAAAGTTTGAGCCCCACCTCAGATCTATGGGATCAGGGAGCTCTCAGAGTGAATCCCAGTAATCTGCATTTTAAAAAAACCCTCCAGGGGATTTCAATGCACACCTAGGTTTAGAAATAGGAGGAAAGAGGGAATAGAAGAACCATCCTTCACTCATTTTGTAATTTGAGGTGAAGATGCATTAACCTTGGCCAAAGTCACAATGAAAAATGTTAAGGAAGGAGTAGTAGAATGTAATTTTTTTTCTTTGCTATTTTAAAGTAAAATAAGTCAGTAAGTCCTCTAAGACCTGCAGACACCAGTCAGAACCTCATTATGGAGCTGTTTCAATGCTGTCCCCCAAGTGGAAAAGATAAATATCCAACATGACAGTATTGGCAGTTCCCAGCCGGGGAACTACTCTGCCTTCTGGTGTGGGGTGTTGGCTTTCATAGCCACATTATAAACTTCTATCAAACATGTATTGAACACTTGTGACACATAAAACAGCCTCTCTACAAAAAGAAATTACGGCTGTCAGCTTGCATCTGAGTAGCCCCAGATTTAATAGCTGATTGAAAATACCTAGGTAAGAAACCATTTGTTACTAAAGGTGAAAAGTACAAGCTGATTTATTTCCTGGAAAATGTTTGGAAGAAGAAAAGTCCTTTAAAAATGAAAAAAATATATATATTTCCTCCAATTATCATTTTCACATTAATCCAACTTCTGGCTGCAGAACAGAAAGCCATGTTAATATTGTGTGGAGCCTGGGACTCTACAGGGACCTCTGCCTCGACAATGCTACGGTTGTTCCTAATGATTCTGTATTGAAGATAAAAGGTTATTCATGTCACTTGGAGTTGTCTCCTTCAAATAAAATGCTTGCTTTGTGTTTTCGAGCAATGCTGAAACGCAGATGTCAGGATGGCACTTGCCACTCCACAAACATCACTGAATAGCCCAATCAGAGGGGAAAACACAGCGAGCGCTCTTGATCTACTCTAGAGTAAATCATTTATTGTTAAGGGGTGTTCCAGAAAACTTCAAAACAAGGCAGATTGCCTACTCATGGCAACTAAAAATAAATCCTGGTGGGATGAGAGGAGGCTGGAAATATTGCAGGAAAATCAAAGATGATTTTGTTGTCATATAACCCTGCATTATGCCTTTCTTATGTTAGGATCTAGGTCTATGGAAAGCCTCTCGTTAGAGATCCAGTGCATGTAAGTTGACAAGAATCCTTCGACAAAATCTAAATCTTGATTCTTTTTCCTCTTAAGTTCTAGTTATACACAATCGATGTTATGAATATTTCAAATTCCCCAGGTAATTTGACCCATAGGATTTAACTTTGGGAGGAGCAGAAACAGAGTGTCTGTGTGTGCAAAGGAATAGAGTGGGAAAGAGAAGAAAAATAAAAGGTTAAGAAGATTGCAACATAACAAATTAGTATGTGTGTGCCCTCCCCCACAAACACACACACACACACTCCACTAAATGTTGAAAAGTGGCTGATCCTTGCTGGTAATGATTTACTATTTAGAATATGTGTTAAACTACCACAAATGAGAAAAGATGGTTCCTGGCTCAGAGTCGCTTTTACCTCTCCTCTATATTTCTCTTTCCCCCCAGTTTTCTCTTATAACCTGTCATGAATATTAATGAGTTAAGGTATCTTCAATTAAATCTTCCTGTTCATAGCAGGAAGCTCGGCAGAGTGGAGGGATAAAGAGAAAAGAAGACCTTACCTCAAATAAATGAGACAGGTATTGACTGTCCTCCTCACTTATACATGAAGGAATAATAAAGCACACTAACCGCACTGGTCTGGCTACCAGTGCTCTTCTGTGAGTGAGTCTGCACAGCATTAGGCTAAATAAATGATAATCTTAAGAAATCAAAATGCAGTTGTGGATGTCTCTCTTAGAACTTCATTAGGTAACTCAACTAAATGCATGCCTTTGGATTTACTGGCCCTAACACCCATTTATATATTAGCAGTTCTTTTTTAGTACCTTCTCAGTTCTGACTTATATATTCAAATGAGTTTATACAAATTATTCTGACCAAGCTGAATCATATCAAATACAATGATTTTTTTAAATTACCATGTATACTCAAATATGGGACCTTAATTGCTTCTTCCACAGTTGCTGTGCAGTTTGGGTAAAAGGCTAATGTTAGATTTCATCCCATTCTACCAAAGAAGATGCCCAGCGAGTTTTATTTTATTTTATTTTATTTTATTTTTTAAATGTTTTATTTATTTTTGATACAGAGAGAGAGCATGAGAGGCGAAGGGGCAGAGAGAGAAGGAGACACAGAACCGGAAGCAGGCTCCAGGCCCTGAGCTAGCTGTCAGCACAGAGCCTGACGCAGGGCTCGAACCCACGAATGTGAGATCTGACCTGAGCTGAAGTCGGAGGTTTAACCGACTGAGCCACTCAGGCACCCCACCCAGCAAGTTTTATAGCCATGAACTCTCTAGTTAGCATATTCTGTCATATTGTTCACTTAAATTTACACCTATGCATTTTAAAAAATCACTCTAAAAGAAAATCCCCCTGACAGTAACGAGGGGCCATCCAGCAACTGCTGGTAAAGGAGGCTCCTCCTGGCCTCGCGTTTAACTGGGTCAAAAAGTGATTCTTGTCCATCTCTTGATGATCAATTTTACCCAGCTACAAATATTTTGTTAAATATAATCTTATACTAAACACTTCCTTAAATATACTTTTTAAACTTTGTAACTAAAAGAGATACCAATCTAAATCCCAAACATGTGTACTTATACATAGGAAAAAAGTTCTTTGCAAGAACCCATATAGCTGTTGGAACACTGATTTCTTTAAAACAGAATGTACTGAAAGATAAAACTTCAATGGGCAGAACCTCATTCCATTAAGAAAATTCTTTTTACCCTACACAACCTCCTATGTTTCCCTACAAAGCAAAAAATTCTGTTCACTGATGCCAAAATCACACAAATATTTCATAGGGATCAAGTTAATTTTTGCTTAATGTTTCCTTGCAGCACTGGAACCAAACAAGGCACAATTTTATACATCACTGCCTTCTTAAGCTGGTATTTTAAAATGTTAGCTCTATTATGATTAGTTGTGAGGATCGGGACTAAGGGCACGGTCTCCTCTGAATGCCCCCAGGTCTCACATTAAACTTTAAGCCATAACTGGAAGTTGGGCAAATACTCTCATACTTGTGACTTAATAAGACTTAATACCCATTTATAACATGATGAGTCTCTCATACGGTGTGATGTGTCTCTAAACTGCCATTAAGCTTCACTATTACAAGTCATCTTGTTAGCCTCTGCTCTAACTGTTCACCGTCTCCCTTCTGGCACCTTTATGAAGCAAAATTCCAAGTTGCTCTTTGCAGAAACTTCTCCAAAGCCACGACCCATCAAGTCTCCAGAGTCTAATTTACTGATATTAAGACACCCTAGTGAGATGATATCTATAATAATCACCCACTGACTTGAGAATACCTGGAACTGCTCTCATTATATTTTTTATTGACTTTGATGTAACCATGCAGGGTTTGAGCTTATTAAAAGTGCAGTAGGGGTCATATGTAAGACCATCTATTGGTTTTTTAAATTTTTATTAATGTTTTTTTTTTTAATTTATTTTTGAAAAACAGAGAGAGACAGCACGAGCAGGGGAGGGTCAGAGAGAGAGGGAGACACAGAATCCAAAGCAGGCTCCAGGCTCTGAGCTAGCGGTCAGCACAGAGCCCGACGCAGGGCTCAAACCCACAAACTGTGAGATGATGCCCTGAGCCGAAGTAGGACACTTAAACAACTGAGCCACCCAGGCATCCCTGACCATCTATGGTTTTTATAGGATCCAAGAATTGCTAATCTCAAATGTAAGTGAATGACTAGGTGGGAAGCATTTAGGATTTTTCAGGAAATTTATAAACAGAATAGTACAGACCCTTAAAATAATTATTCCAAGGAGGAATAGAAGTTTCCTAGCTACCATCTTGCCCGAAGATTTCCATTTGATTTGCAATAATAAACTAATAATGCCCTTTTCATTATATAAAGATACTCTCATATTATTTCACCTTGCTTTGACTTAGAAGATTTTACCAAATAATAATATTTCAAGAGCCTCCTGAGAATATTGTGGGTTCTGCTGCCTCATAAGCCCATTACGTTACTCCTCTTCAGTAACTTTCAATTCGTTGTGGGGTTTCAGACTGAGAAAAACCCTCAAATAACACCCGCGTCTGCTTCAGCTTTGGATCTTTGACATTTATAGACAGTCCTCGACTTAAGAAAATTCAACTTCAAATCAAGTGAAAGCCATACACATTCATTCAGTAGAAACCACACTTCGAATTTTGAATTTTGATCTTTTCCAGTATAGCACTGTACAGTCAGCTGATCTTTTGTGATGTAGGGCAACAGCAGATTCCAGTCAGCCATACGGCCGAGAGCGTAAACAGCCAATACACTTACAACCATTCTGCTTTTCACTTTCAGTATTCAGTAAATTACACAAGATATTTAACCGTTCATTACAAATAACTTCTGTGTTCGATGATTCTGCCCCACCACAGGCTGACGTAAAGCGTTCTGAGCACGCTTCAAGGTAGGCTGCCCTAAGCTATGATGTTCAGTAGCATAGGTATAGTAAATCCATGATATTTTCAACTTGTGATGCATTTACTGAGCTATAACCCCTTCATAAGTTGTAGATCTATAGTATAAATCAAAATGTGAATGAATTAATGTAAGGAAGAAAGGGACAGAGGTTGGGAAGGGATCATATAGCTTCAGCTTGGGAAGTACTGGGTTTGAGACATCCAGACAGAGGTCCAACAATACAGGAGATTTTTAGAAATATGGGATGACTGAGGGTAAGGATTTAAAGGTGACAGTTATGGATAGAGTAGTGGGCAACACGGACATGAGTTGGCAAAGGGTAAAGTCAAAAGACAGAGACAGGAGAGAGACAAAGATGAGGTGAGACCCAACTTTATGGAAAGCATTCGTTCAGGGGATAAGGAGGAAGAACAAAGTGCAGAACATCTACAAAAGATAAAACCAAGGAATAGAAGAGATTCCTATTTAGGGCATCCTAAATCCTTTCCAGAACAAATATCCTTTTCACTAGACTTTTTCTTTCTGTTCTTTTTATTTATGCACTTACTTGTATTGACTGCTGCAGTGGGAAAAGGCAAAACTCAGGGAACATAAAGAGAACAAATGTCCAATTTTTCTATTAGTTGCTGTTTTCTTTAGTGGAACTTAAAACAAATCTCCCCTCTTTTATACCACAAGTAAGGTCCTTGACACAGCCACTCCTGGCATGTGTCCAGGGGCATGCACACAACCCTACACCACTTACCTGGATTCCAATCAGGATGCCTTTCTGGGGGATCTTAAAGCCTGTGGAAAGCATTGCCTTTAGGAAAGCTGTGTGAATGCCTTCACCAAAGCAGGCCACCTGTTTAGAATAAATTAAAGAATAACATAAAAAGAAGCCAAATACTAGTCAACAACCCTTACCAAAAAAAAAAAAAAAGAAAGAAAGAAAGAAAAGAAAAAAAAAGAGATGCAAATGGAAAGCACTTTATTCATAGACTCCTTTGCTAGATTTTATTGAGTTGCCCAAAGACCATGCAGGCTGAATCCCAGGATTAAAAGGCTGGCTGGGACAGATGTATCTTATGGTTTTAATTAAGCATAATGAATGAATAAGCAATTCTTTCTCTATCCAACAACACTCCATGGAGCAACATCACTGGGTTCTCCTGTGAGTTATCTGGATACAAATCACAGCTTCTGGTCCGTAATGTGGTGAGTTACCAAATGTCAGTATGACTTAATGTTTAAATAACGGTATATGTTATGTATGCTATGCCACATTGCATGAATTCACGGGTCAGTAGCACAAATGCACAACTCCTGATCAATTGGTTAGTAGTCATTTTGTACAGCTTATGAGAGAGGTTTCTGAGAAATTCAATAAAGGCATGAACGTCTCAAAGGACCTTTTTTAAAAATCATTTTCATAAAATGAATGAAAATACCCTGCTACTGGTTCTGAATAGCACAGTCATATGTAAAATAAAACAAAACAAAACAATTCCAAACTAACATACAGTGTTAGGATATACAGAGGTTTAGTGCAGGGTAATTGTGCTACAATATAGCTACGAGTCAAATGGCCACCATAACTATAGAGCAAGTGGTATATTTGAGCATGATGGAAGTAGATTCTGCCATGCATATCATCATTTGGCACAGGTACAGAACCACCATTACTGTAAATAACACTGATGATGGCTAAATTCATTCTTTAAGCAAATGACTCCCTTACTGTGAAAAGGATGTTGTCACAACGATGACCTTCAGCCAACCACCAGTACATGCTGCTTTTCACTCAACAGTGAACATTTTCTTTGGTCAATTAATGGCCAACTAGATTACGTAATGTCAACCTCAGTTAACAAAACCCAAATTCTACGATAGGACTAGGCAATTGCATCATAAAAGCAGATACAACAACACAGAAAAGGTTTCAGGAATTTTCTACAAAAAAAATCCCAAACCTCATAAGTAGTCACATATTCAAGTCAAGCTTAGGACTACCATCTTTACCTTGACACTGAGAAAATAAAACACCCCTTAGCCAGATCAAGAGCTAAAGGTTTATTCAATCCCACAACAAGCCATGTGTATACTGAAAGTGTCTCTTGGAAGCATAACTGAGATTTCATTAAGCTAGAATTATTATTCTGATTTCAGTTATGAAATAGACCTTGTAACATCACACTCAGTGACACTTGGAAGTACGACCCTAACCATGGAGCAGTGATCTCTATACTTCTGAAACAGATGCAACAAAGGTGAGCTGAGCTTCTAATTCTTTCATATCTTCATATTTCAACAACTCCAACAATGTATGTCTAGAGGCAGAATGCACATAGGCACTGAAAACAAGTTTACCGCACTAAAGAAAACAGTGCACAGAGAAACAGATCTCTCTGATCTGAACTCTGGATCCACCAAAAACAGCCCTGCTACTGAGTGACCATGGGATCAAGATGAACCTGAAGAGTATTTCCTTAAGAGGCCGAGAAATGTAACAGGCTGGTCATCTTAAGTTAGGTTTTCTCACCTATTAAATTAAAAGCAGCAGCAAAGGAGCTAAAAGAAGGTAATCGCCAACCCAAATACAAACAAGATAGCCATTTATTCCTCACTGCCTGCCATCCTGTCTCATTTGCCTTCTCAGCACAGATGCTGCTTGTAACCAGGCAACCATATAAAACATCACGTTCTTATTGTAATTAAATATTTTTTCTCCTTTCAGGTGTTCCTTAATAGCAAAGAGACAATGACGCCTCACAGTCTGATGTTGCCACTCTGATGTGCACTGATGAGAATCTGAAGGTTGTAGCTAGTAAGTCTGTCATGGGCGAGGTGATTCATAAAATGTCCTGACACTGACATGTAGGGAACTTTCTAGAATCTGACAGCTCTCTACGAGAAACACAGTTCACATTCTTAAAGAAACCTTCGGCTGACTA
The DNA here is from genome assembly GCF_006229205.1 of Suricata suricatta. NCBI lineage: Eukaryota > Metazoa > Chordata > Mammalia > Carnivora > Herpestidae > Suricata > Suricata suricatta. The sequence continues at coordinate 24,979,447 of NC_043702.1, forward strand.
GAGTCCCAAAACAAGTGAAGAGGGACATCCAGTGGCCAATCCCATTATAGGTTTTAGATAATCCCCAGGAGGTTAGAGTTGCTTATTCTAGGATTTTTGCATTTATTTACAGATTCCACAGTGTTAGATCTTTCTAATGCTGTATGATCATTCTGCATGTTACTAGTAAAAATCTAACAATCTAATGTCGGAGTAGCAAGCGGATGAGGGGATTGGGGGTAGGAAGAATTATTACACAGAGACCTTAAAATAAAACAGAAAGACCCAGGATATTTGCTTAGACATCTAAAGAAATATTTGGAAGCTGTGCTCCAATGTGGAAATGAATTAGGAACATGTGTATTGTATTCACAAGTTAAATATAAGTGAAAATTTAAACACCGGTCTATAAAAATATAAGATTTTTCTTTAGTTGAAAATTCTTAAGCCCTTTCAGACTTACTCTGATAACAGAAGTTTGTGTCCTTCTGACTTCTTAAGAGCTTACTTACTGTATTATATTCAGATCGTAAGACCATAGATTTCCAAGTAGATTAACGAAAGTGCTCATGGATCATTAACTAGTTACCTCCCCAGTGGAAGCCATCTCACATCGCAGAATGGGGTCAGCATCCCTCAACCGGGGCCAGGAAAACATTGGAGCCTGTGAGAAACAACGGGAAGGAAAACTATGTGAGAGAAAGATATAAAAAGAATAAGAGAGGATAAATATACTTAGTGAACCATCTCTCACAGGATCCATTTAGGCTATGGTAGACACATAAAAACTTTCTTTGGTCCAAGCATCCGACTTGAAAAATAGCTTTAAAACTCTGTTCCAAGAATTTCTTGAGCTCCTGGCCAAAAACTTGGGTTAAATAATCACAAATTACTTCTGTAAATAGGGCCCCTGTGAGCAGTCTAGGCCAGTGTTCCTAATCTGGCTACACATATTCTTACTGGAGTGATTTCAGACAAAGTCTACGGGGCATTCGTTTCCCCAAACACAGAGTTCAAACACATTTTTTTCTTAGTAGGCCTTTGAAACATTCCTCTTCTTTTTCAGATCATTTGAACTTGCAACAAGCAACCATGCCAGAAATGTCTGTCTGTAAGCTGACTTCTAAGACATGCAACTGTTGTTGACACCTCTTAAAAGGCTTTGAAGAACATTCTGCTTCGGAACCACTTTGGCCCAGAACTCTCATATGAACTAGAACATAGATAGGAGTGTTTCCTTTTCATTTATTTTATCAGTGCAATTCACTAAGAGCCCAATTCTTGTTCCTTGAATAAATCCATTTGTCTAGTCTGGACTATTTTTCCTTTGACTCTGGCATCCTTCGACGTTCTCCTGAGAGTTCTAACTCAGGGTCATTTCCCTAGATGATTCTTAGTCGAGTTATTATATATTTCTGCATTCCAGCTTCTCTGTACCCTCATCTGTTGACATCCACCCACCTCAGTAGCCCTACGTGAAGAGTGACTATAAATAATAAATTCTGTTTTAAGAAGTCAAGATTCAGACAGGGCACCTGGGTGGCTCAGTTGGTTAAGTGTCCAACTTCAGCTCAGGTCATGATCTCACAGTTCGTCAGTTCAAGCCCCATGTCGGGCTCTGTGCTGACAGCTCAGAGCCTGGAGCCTGCTTCAGATTCTGTGTCTCCCTCTCTCTGCCCCTCCAGTACTTGTACGCACTCTCTCTCTTTCTCTCTCTCTCTCTTTCTCTCTTCCTCTCAAAAATAAATAAACACTAAAAATCTTTTTAAAAGTCCAACATATATACTATATATCTACTAATTAGGAAAGCTGTAAACTGGATGATTTCCAATTTCAAATGCATTTCTTTACAATAGCATTTTCAAAACTGCATATCTATCCATCAATACCATTTTTTGGCTGGAAATTATTTTATACACAGATGTGTATGATTGTATGTATATTTCTGTATCTATGAATAAAGAAACATGAATTTCAAATTTATATATAGAATTTATAGTGAAAAAACGTTTTTCAGGACCATCTACTTATTGCTCTCAAACAAGCAAAAATATTCCATGTATTTGTACCTATGTATAATACTATATATTTTTACTTATGTATAATTCCCACTGTAAGCTTTAACAATTTATGTTGTGTCGTTAGTCTCCAGGAACAAAGTGCCACCCTTACTCAATACAATAATGCACTATAAAATCCAAGGCATCCTAAATTATTAAGTTGAGTAAGATCAATACTATTTTTAATTTATAGTTTCAGCTTAAAGCTTCCACTGTAAAAGTCAGAAGGTGCAGTCTCAAGCTATAACACAATTATGGTTGAGGTCACATATAGGAATGGCAATTTTTTTGAAAGCATCCAAAATATGTAAATATCACAAAAATATATCACATAATATATATTAATTTCATTATATGCTTTTTCTAAAATATTCAAATATATTTATATAACACTAATCTTCATGCTTAAGCTTATAGTTAAAGGTCATAATTATAAATACTCTGTGCATTGGGGCACCTGGGTGGCTCAGTTGGTTAAGTATTTGATTCTTGATTTTGTGTTGGTCATGATCCTCAGGATGTAAAGGATTGAGCCCTGAGATGGAATTCTCTCTATCTCTCTCTATCTCTCTCTCTCTCTCTCTCCCCCCCCCTCATTTCCCCTGTCCCTCCCTGGCTTGTGCACATGCACATGTGCACTCTCTTGAAAAAAATTAAAAATAAAATAGATAAATAAATACTTTGTGCATGGTCATACTGATGCCCCTAGAGGAGCACAATGGATTTATTATTAAGGTATTATTAGGAATATACATATATATTGGAAATTAGTAAACAAATCTTAAATTCTCCTGGCCAATCTTCATAAAGGTGCCATCAATTTCATTACCTACACAGCACCACCATGAATACCAGCTGCTATTTCAACTTTTCAAGCAGAAACATTGTGCTACTGAAAAAAATAGGAATTACACAGGGTGGCCAAGGTAGTTAGAATTTAACTACCACCACAGGGTTACACTTTCCCAAGATCCATTCCTGAAGTCTTGGTGTAGTTCCCAAAGGGCACAATTCAAGCCTTGTCCTAACAAAATATGTCCAGAATTTCTGTTTACCAACTAAACTGACAACATCACATATGGGACACATTCATATCATTTATAATTCACTCAGCTAGTTCGTTTTGAAGTTATGCAATTCTAAATGATTTTTTAAATTTTTGAAGTGGATAAAAGTTCATACAATGTTGCCTATGGTACAACTGCATCATTTTATTCAAAGGAAATATTGTAAATCCCTAGTCACTGTAAATCCTTTAGTTAGAAGTTTCTCAAAGTATAAAGATCTTTTTTTACTTTATTAAAAAATTTTTTAAGTAAACTCTACATCCAGCATCGGGCTTGAACTCAAGACCTGCAGATCAAGAATTGCGTGTTCTACTGTCTAAGCAAGCCAGGCACCCCTTGAAATTATTTTTGATTAAAAATTGTTCCTTTAATTTCCTTGAAATTTAAAAAAGTGACTAATAGATTTTGTTTAATGTTACCTTAATTGCAACATAGTCAGCAGGAATTATGGGATGGTCCAATGTTGGAAGAGGTTTCTCGTCAATGTTCTCTCCAATCATCACCTTGGTGGCCACGTCAATGAAGTCTACCCCCAGTGTTTTGGAAACAAAGGGGAAGGATCGAGAAGCTCTCAGGTTACACTCAATCACCTGAAGAGACAACAAAATTCAAAAACAGAGGAGGATATTGAGAGCCAATCGCAATAGATTAATATCTCCCTGCCACTTGGGTTCTGGCTTTCTTTCACTGGGACCCAGCTCTTGTTTTGCTGACCTCTTCCTTCTCTTCCCACTGCTTGAACTTTTGCTAACCATTTTCTTTTTAGTCAGTATCTTTGAATTCTGACTTTCTTCCATCCACTTTCCACAATTTCATCCCCACACACTGCTGATAGATTTCAATGTAGAGCACAGATAATGCCACATCGGTACCAAAAAGCCTTCATTGGGTGTCTACTGGCCATCAAATTAAAGTCTAGTCCTTGAAGGCCCTCTATTCGCTTGCTTCCATATATACCTCTCTGTGTTATCTTATGCCATTTCCCTGATCCCAATTTTACTTTCTAAGTTTGCCTTCCATTATTTCCCTAGAAAAATAATTTTGCTAAACTGAACTACTCACTATCTTCTAAAATATGCCATATTTTCTCTTAGATGGTCTATGCGTGATGTCCTCTATACCTTCCTTTACTTGTCAAAATTCCAGCCATTCTTCAAGATCCAGCTTAAAATGCAAAATCTCCCTTGAAATCCACCCCATGTCAGGGATATGACTCTCAGACACATGCTTAGGCACATACTTGTGCATGTGCATGCACGCACGCACACGCACACACGCACACGCACACACGAGGCCAGCTGACATGCTCTCTCTGCTCTAGGACTCCAATACCGTGTATTTGCACACTCTGTCCAGCAGTTGTACTCTAACTTATGTTACAGTTATCTATAAGCACATCTTCTTCCCAGTCCTTACCGCACTGCCTATCTTTGGGAGTGGAGACTGTGGCTTACACATAGTTATTACCACCGTACGCCTTCACATAGTGGATGCTGAACCAATATCGGTTACTTATGGGTTACATTGAATAGACTAAATTAATTAAAACTCATCTTGTTGATTTATCTATTTCTGGTAAGCAGGATCTAAAACTTCAGTGCATGTAATTTATGACCATTCTACATATTCAGATTACTTTATGACACTCCCAGTGTCCATCTATATGACACTGTGATGGCAGACAGTGATCTTTCCCAGTGGGTGTCAGAGTGCTTTATATAACTGTGACCAACACATCAGCGCCACCAAGGGCCTGTGTCCACGAACAAGGCAGGCATTAGAGGTTGTGCAACAAGCCACACTCAGACACACATAGCAGCAGCGGTCTCAGGCGCTCTGTAATCAGGCTCACAGAGATTACCAGAGGGACACAGACCAACGTAAGCCGACACAGCAATGGTGTCCTCTCAAGCACCTTGGCGTTTCTTACCAAGACATCATTTCCTTTGACAAGAAACTGGACGTTGAATGGACCAGAGATGGCAAAGGCCTTTGCAATCTTTCGGGTAGCATCCTTCACCTGGATCAAAAAGACAATGATAATAGCCATAAAGAGCATACCTTAGTTAGAAAACATAATGAAAAAGTTACAGCACCTTAAATTTAGATTTCTTTAATTTCTCTTTAAGCAAAGCTACTTTTTCACTATTAACTGTAACAGTAATAATGGCAATAATAATAACAGAAGCCACTAGTAGGCATCTTTCAACAAAAGAATAACATGTACCAAGTATTCATAACAGATTAGCCAGGAAGAGAATAAATAATTTTACAAAATTATCTTTCTGCCCAAGGTCTCTATCTACCCACCGTTATTTAATCTGGCTTTACTTTGAGGGTTAAATGGAATTCTTTCAGTCTGGGTGCTTCCGTACCAGAAACTGCGGTCCAAACTGTCTATTAATCTCCTGACCTACCCGCTGAGAAGAGCAGGACCTGAAATTGCCAGGCACTGCAAAGAGACCAGAGAGATTTCTTTGATGTACTTTTCTCTTACTCTGGACTCTGCAAGGGTAGGTATTATGGTCAGAAAGACATGATGTCTCCTTGCAGGGAGATTCTGTATGTCACATGTGCAAATCCCTCTATCCAACCAGAGCTGGAAGGTACCTTTGCAGAGTACTCAGAGGGTGCTCTTCAGAGCAAGAAAGTTCCCCTCATAATTACATTTCACCTGGGGCATGTCTTACATTGCCCCCTATTTAAAAACATTTTTTTTAATCTTTGTTTTTTCCCCTTGCACTTTTCTTTATAGGTGATGACCTTTTCAATGGCTCCTTGGCTGATGCTTTGTGTGGGCAGCATCAGAGTGGCATCTCCCGAGTGGACACCTGCGTCTTCCACGTGTTCCGAAATGGCATGGGAGATAACCTGGCCAAAAGATGAGTTCAGAAAGAGTCGTCAGACACCTATTTCAGTGAAGCTCCTGCCTCACCACTCCCCTCCCCCCTGCCCACCCCCACCATTGTAACAGAGGCCTGGAGCATTCACTCGTTCCTTCACTCAGTCCTTCATGAGAGGAGTATGAAGGGGCTGTACCCGCAGACTTGGCTGCCTCCCTGAGCAGTGGCGGACTGCCCCCAGGGCAGTGAGAGTGGCTGAGCTGCCCTCCCTCCTCCTTTGACTAGAATAGGAAAAGAGGACAACTTAACTGACTCATGTTGGTGTTTAAGAAGAAATAGGAAACTGAATCATTAGGGAGGCACTGGAAGGATCTTAATCTTTTCCTTCCAGGTTTGGTTTTAGATATTGGAAAAGATGGGAGAGGTGACTAGTTGGGTGCTATAACAGGTGGACCAGGAATAAGGCTGCAGATCTAAAGATTAAGATTTTTAAATTGAAATTGGAGAGGAGAACCTGTGTGGCTCGATTGGTTAAGCATCTGACTTAGGCTAAGGTCATGATCTCACAGTTTGTGAGATCAAGCCCCACATCAGGCTCTGGGCTGCCGGCTCAGAGCCTGGAGCCTGCTTCAGATTCTGTCTCTCCCTCTCTCTCTCCCCTGCTTGCACTCTGTCTCTCTGTCTCTGTCTCTGTCTCTCTCTCTCTCTCTCAAAAATAAATAAATATTAAAAAATTGAAATTTGAGAAAGAAGGGAAGCAACAGGAAATTATTCTTGTATTCTCTTAGGGTAAGGAAACTAAGACAATACAAGAAGAAAAAACCCAAGTGCATGTGACTACTGTATGGCCGACTCAGGATTTTCAACCCTTATCTGACACATTCCAAAGTTTATGGTCTCAGTCACCATAACCTGAATGTTAATAGTATGTGTATCTTTGGGAAATGATAAAGCTAACTGTGGGGGAGAATAATTGGGTAACTGTAAAAGACAAATAAATTACAGACATGATTTGTTTATCAGAATTATAAATGACTTAAAGCAGAGTAACATTTGAGGCTCCTGCCATCACTTACAAGCCCTGTGACCTGGGCAAGGTACTTTATCTTGTAGCCTTGGTTTCTGATAAGACAGTGCTAACAATGGTATCTCTCACAGAATGTTTGTAAGGATAAGAACAAACACATATTCAGTATTTGAAATTATATTTAGTGCATAGTAAGCATTTGGTTTTTTTTATAGTATCTAGAAATGGGGAGACAATACTCCCACTGATCTCTGAAAAAATCATAATATAGCTGAAGTACTATGTCCATATCCGAGTGACTCTTCAAAACGTATGTGAATAACCTGGAACACTTCCAAAAGAAGGAGTCCAGGCTGATAAGCAATGGTTGATGTCTGAGTGAAGCTTAGGTTAAGCGCATATCTTAGCAAATTGGAGCCAAATCAGACCAACAGACCAGCATTACTTTACCAGCACAATATTTGAAAAAAACACAAACGTCTCTAGGCCAGTCTAAAGACAGGCCACTTTGACTCTGGTATGATTACATCCCTCTTACATTATACCTATATATTAAATACTTAAAATGTTGAAAGGGAGAAAGAGTAACCATATGCTCTACAACTCTGTAGGCCAGAAGGTCAGTAACAAAGGAATTATAGGGAAGCAGACTTCATTTCAAAAGAAGGGAAACATGAGATGTCCATATATATATGACATCTTTCAACCTGACAACTTTCTGTGCTCTGTGTAACCAAAGGTATTAAGCAGAAAACAGGTGACCATTTTCTGGCAATGCTGTGAAGAAGGAGAAGGGTACTTAAACTCAGGACTGTATGATTCTGCGGTATGAAGTCATCATTACTGTATATATGTGTGTGTGTGTGTATATATATATATATCAGCATATGTTTTATATATGTGTATATGTGTTGAGCTGCTAATCTAGAAGACAAAAAAGCCAAAAAGAAGATTTAACATTTTCAATAGTGTTTTGAAGTATCTACAAAGTAGAAAAATGAAGGAAAACTTTTTATTTTTCATTAAAGCAAATAAAATCACATGGACTCCCTAAAACGTAACTTCCTGTATTTCAGGATAAATCATAAGTGCCTTATTAGTACACCAGGCAAACTAAAGGAAAGTGTTCTTCACATCTTCATTTTTCCCTGAAGTTGGAGGCATTCATCGTGTTAGCAATACAAGATGTGATTTGGTAAACTAATTTTATGTTATTATCCCTTATCCACCCCACTCTGTTGAGTTTTGTCTTTATTAATGCAATAAAAAGGTGGAGGCTGGGAAATCAAGAGAGGAGAAAAATGAGGGATTCAATTAGGAACTTCAGAAAGCAAAGTATTGGATGTTTTTATAATACTTGTTGAAACATAAAAGGAAATCCACAGACAAAAGAAAATGAGAGAGAAACATCTATCAAGAAGAATGATGAGTACATGATGATAATTAATTTTGAATATCATCAAAGAGGAATTCTAATAGTTTAAAATACAGGCTATACGATTCCCATGACACATCAACTAAATTGTCAGTGAATTTGAAAATTTTGTTGGACTGAGCAGCTTGTCCACTGTTATTAGAGGCATGTTCAGTAGAAATCATGACCTCTAATCTGTGTTGTGTAAAAATCACTAAGGAAAAAAACAAAACAAAACAAAACTTGATAGGAAGGCAGAAATCGAGGGTGTAAGGATCAAGCACTTACTCTTCCGTCTTTGCCAACAGCATCCATTTCTACTTCCCGGGCCCCCTCGATAAACTTTGTCAGCACCACTGGGTGTTCCTGTCACCAAGGAAAACAGGACAGAACCTTTAGCTGACATCATGTGTATAGTGTTAAGTAAAAATTGTAATATTTGCAAAAATATTAATGGCAAACATATTACACAAACTCATTAGCCAATTTGGTAAGAACAAGGTCATTCTGTGTCTTCAGTGAGGCAGATGGTCTTTCTTCAATTTAACGTGAATTTAACGTGAATTTAACGCGAGTGCTGAAATTTCAAATACAGACTTTTAAGTGAGTGAGAGAAAAGAGGTGGCTAAGGAGAGGGTCCAATGGGGGTTTCCTTTTCGTTTTCAGGGTTATGAATATCTTTCTACTTAATATATATATTTATATGTTTTATATATATATATATATATTTGGTTCAAGTTCTTTCTCTCTCCTACACTCATCTTTTCCAAGCACTGCAGTGTCCTTAATCAGTTCTCTCCAGGGGACTGGAAAGAACTTAGAAGGAGAATCTCATTTTTTGGTTGAGGTTTTGTTAGGTCAAAAGTGGCATCCATTACTTGAAATTGACATGCCCTAAACCATTTCTAATGTGCAGCATTTACAACATTTCACTTTATTAATCTTAAAATGTCCTTCCATTCTCAACTGTTTTGGACCCTTCGCATGCTCAAAGTTCTCCCCATTCTCGGCTCTTCCATGACAGTGCAGTGAAGGCCTCCACACCTGGACAACTGCTTGCTTTTTCCAGACTAAATGAAGAGGTTACTGAAGTGCTCCGGGGCTCAGGTATCTCCTCTCCTCTTTGCTCTAGGAACCAGCAAGCTCACCACTTGTTTGCTTATCAGACCCAGCTGTCACCTGTCTCCTTGCCTCTCTTCCCCGCATGCACCCCCCCTTCTCTCCACACCTTCATCTACTCCTCCATCATGTTTGGTGCCCTAGCCACACTTAACAGTTCCTGGAAACCCCAAGCTCTTTCTCAGCTTTGAATCTTTGCCTTACTGTACTTTCTTCCAGTTCACACCCACAATGTAAACTTTTCATCCAGTTGATTCTAACTCAACCATTTTAAATTAATTTTTAAAAAGCCCTTTATTAGGGATGGACCCCAACACATTTACTCTTCCTCAGTATCTTGTATTTTTGTATTGCAATGCTTATGATATTTAGTTGTAATTATTTGAAGTCTGATGTCTCTAGTAAAGAGAGTCTCCTGTGAGAGAAGACTGTATCTCTCTTTGTATGAATGTAGTCCCGATACTGAGAACAATGCCATTATATAGCAGGTGGTAAACATGAATGAATACATAAATAGAAGAAAGATTAATAGGAACTGGTTTTATTCTAGGTTCACTGAAGTGAGTATTCCAGATTCTGCTGTAGTTTGATGGGAATCCTTGAACCAGAATGCACTCAGTCAGGACATCTCCATTATAAAACTTTGGTCCAGTGTGTGTTCCATCAATATGCTAGCAGCAAAATACATTGTTTAAAAATATTCTATGAATAGAGGTCCTATAAGATCCAGTGTTCCAGGCAGAAATGGGGGGACACCTGTCTCATCACTCACATGAGACCAGCTGGCTCGAACTGGTTCCTCAAAAGGGGAATTTGCCTGGACCCTTGCAGGAAGACAGACAGAGAAAAAGTGTCTTGCTCTGAAGCACATTAATGAAAACTGGCCCAGTGGAGATTCTCTCTTAAGCTATCAACTTTCACACTGAATCAAAATCTATTTGGTTTTCTTTTTTTCTCTTTGTCTTTCTCACCCTTTATCCTTAGCTACTTTCTTTACTGTTCCAATGTCCTTGGGGAACAACCACCATACAGAAAGGAGATCTGGCTTCATGAGCAGAAAAGTCCATGCTCTCCCTTCCTCTTTGAAATGCTTCAGACTTTACTCTTCAGCTTCCTCCAAATTCTACTTGCCAAACATCAAACTCTTCTCTATGAGTTGTGTGCATGCTCTCTCTCTCTTTCTTTTTTTAAGAAAACCAACAAGCTTTGAAAGCTTTTAAAAGGAAAGCATTACTTTCATCCTTTACAGTACAAGGCCTGTAGATCAATAACCCTACTGGGTAAATCTTAAATGAATCATACCGAGGTAATGCCAAGGGAGAAAATAAAAGCTGAAGAGCAATGGAGGAAGTTGGTTAAATCATGACAAAATTATAAACATTTTTATTACTGGCAAATGGAATGTACCAAAATGAAAAAATATCAATAGGTGAGCAAAAGGGTTTACTATTAAAATTGCAGTGTTGGGGCACCTGGGTAGCTCAGTTGGTTGAGGATCTGACTCTTGATATCAGCTCAGGCCATGATCTCACAGTTCGTGGGATAGAGCCTTGTGTTGGGCTCCATGCTGGGATACTGCTTGGGGTTGTCTCTCTCCCTCTCTCTCTCTGCCCCTCCCCTACTCATGCTCTCAAAATAAATAAATAAACATTTTAAAAATTAAAAAAAATTGTAAGGTTGACTAAGGCAAAGTTTCTCCAAGTGTGAAAATTAAAAATCAGGAAAGCTTTCACTGATAAATAATGAGCTTGGTTGGCCAGTCCTTGAGGCAGGGCACTCTAGGGATAAATTGACCAGAATCTAACTTACAAACAGTCAAGAACATTTATCAAGACTCACTCCTGGAGTCTAAAACCATATAAATATTGTAATCAAATATCACTGGTCTTCTTCTTTCACTAACCCTAAGGATCTAAATACAGTTAAATGCATTTGAGTTTTCTTGTTTCCATATATAGGAGACCACTGGGTAGGAAATAAAAAGTAAAACCAGCCTAACATAGTGTGGAAAGAAAAACATATGAAATAAGGTATAAGGTAGCAACTAATAGAAATAAAAGTCACTAGAAGGAAATCAGACACTACCTGTGAGACTCTAGTGGCCTCCTCTAGGAATTTTTTCATCTCATCTTCAGAGAATACTACATTCATGGCTGACCCACTGGAAAGGAGAGGAGGACAAGTTAGTTTCTTTCATCACTTTGGAAGTAAAGCATGCTGGTATTGATTGCTCCTCAGAACTGTTGCAGGCAACCTCTGGGTCCATTCTGGACTAAGAACTTGCTGTTTTCTTTTTTTTTTCTTCCAAAATTGAGACTTTACTGGATTTAATCATCAGAATAATCAACAAGAGTCACCCAAATTGGGGGTGAAAGCTGTGATAATGTCCAAAGAGAACCACACAGCTCTAGAGATGGCAGTAACCCAATGTTTGTCCTTTCTGATTCTGTGTTTTCACTCTGCTGCCTCCAGGAGATTCATAAACATTAAGAACATTCATCTCAGAATCTAGCAATTCTAACCCTGTTTCTTCCGAGCTCATTGCTAATGGCTGATCTTACCCGCAGGTCTGCTGTCAAAGCATGTCATTCTACCACCAACCAGGTTATAAAAGAATAAAATGTTTTAGTAACATTTGCAAATATAATGTACGGTACCTGACTGAAAGGTATTCAACTGTGTCCTTCTCACTATTGAGATTCTCACTATTGTCATTCTTGAGAAAGAATGCTGATATCAATTTATGCTGAATTTTGATATTTTCTTTTTTTATTTTTTAATGTTTATTTATTTTTTGAGAGAGAAACAGAGTCCTGGGGGGGGGGGGAGAGAGAGAGAAGGAGAGACAGAGAGAGAGAGAGAGAAAGAGAGAGAGAGAGAGAGAGGGTCTGAAGCAGGCTCCAGGTTCTGAGCTGTCAGCATAGAGCCCAACATGGGGCTCAAACTCATGGGCTGGGAAATCATGACCTGAGCTGAAGTCGGAACTTTAACCGGCTGAGCCACCCAGGTGCCCCGAATTTTAATATTTTCAAAGTGAGATGGGAAGGGAGGAAAGAAAGAGGAATAAGAGAAGGGGAAAAAATAAGGAAGAAAAACACTACTTTCCACTTCTTTTTAAAAAGTAGCATTTTCTTTACCTTTTCTACTCTATTACAAATTTTTGCATAAAGAGCTTTCAATGTCTATTCAAGACCGGAAGTCTAAGGCACTAACATTGATAATTCACAGTATAGGAAACTAGAACAAAGAGATAGATTGTGGAGATGACAAAGTCAGAGCTGTTTTCTCCAGCCCTCCCTTAAGTGTCTGGGTGTCATTTAAACTAACTTACATTAATCCCTCAAAGAAGTACTACTTGACTGATTTACACAAAATGCCATTTAAATAAAAAGGAAAGTTTTCCACCTCATTTCAAATTTTTCATTATTTTAAAGGATCCCATCTCAGATTCCATTTACACTTTCAGATGGTGCACAGCAAATTGTATTTCTCTTATTATCTCTGGTTCAGTGAAGTCGTTGCTTACATGTGGTAACATTTGAAGAGAGGAAGTGATAATTCACAACTTCTCCTTTGATGATAGAACTTCGTTTCAAAGTCTAATATAAAAGATCCTCACTGTCCATGTCCCTCACCATTACAATTTATCTATTAAAAAGGGTGCTCTCAAAAATTCAAAAGTTCAGACCAGAGGCACCATTGGGAGGGGCTGACGACAGATAAGCTGCTGTTTCTGCAAACTAGAAAACAGATATTGGAGACAGAGAGCCCAGGTTTGTTTTGGTTTGGTTTTGCTTTTTAGGTTTTTTTTTCTTAATTGTTCTCTTCTCTAATGTAAAACTCTTCCTCCCTCAGTTGAGCAAGGAGATGCCCTAAGTCCTGTTTCTAAGATGAAGGACGAGAGACTCTCACTGCCACCCGGTGGGGCAAACGCAGTCAACTGAAGGACAGTGCATAGGTCTTCCGTCTGGCCATGTTGGTTTGGGGATTGTGGATGGATTTACAAATTGCACACATTCAAAGCCAAGTGCTATTGGCATACAGCATGTAGTTCTCTATCTTCTGAGTTTTAAATCATTACTTTGGGAGAAAAAAAATGTGTTACCTCAATACATAGGAAGGTCTCAGCAAGCAGGGGTAGCCCACAGACTTCGCGAATTCCACTGCCTCATTCTGATTGATAGAAATGACAACAACAAAATGCACGAATGGTTTAAAAGACGCAATAGCTCTGCAGGAAGATATCTTTAGAACAAGTGGTAACACAACTCTTTTTATTCTTTCTCTCAAAAGACACCATTAAAATGCAAATTGGACATTCGCAATATATAAAATTCCTAGTCTCTAATTCTATATATCAAATCTAGTTCAAAAATAGTTTGAAAGTCTTTCATTGTCTGAATCTTAATGAGAATCCTCCTACCAATTTGTAACCAGCATTTAACCGCAATCATGGAAATATACCAACTTTAAAGTAAAGTCGCTAAGCACATTGGCGGCTCTCTGCCCTGCAGTTAACATCTACAGTAGTTAACATTCAAGCTACAACTCTTCAAAAGTGAGCATTAAAACACACACGTGTTTCTCTCCTTACCAAAGTGTTAACAGCTTTCCAGGGTGCCTGAGCCACCTTCAGCTCATCCAAGACAGCTGAGAAGACGGAGCGATCCTCTGCTCTGTCAATCTGCAGAGGGCTCGTGCCCATGATCTTGACACCGTTCTTGTATAGAGGGACCGCCAGGTTGTTTGGAATCTGACCCCCAACTGATATGATGCAGCCACCGCATGCCTGTTAAAGACACCCACAGTAACTTCACCATGAATGAACAACCGCCTTTGTTTCCCTACTGATATTGCTTAACATGTTGTAATATTTTCATTTCTCCCATCAATGAATAATATTAAGTTACGCCACAGAGATAAACAAACTTGGTTCTTACTTTCCAGGTGTTCATAGGCTTAAATCTATGGAAGAGTTACACACAGTTACACATGATTAACATATCAGACTTCCACACAACTACACATGAATGTGTGACATTTACATGCATGATGATTAGAGAAAGGAAATCAGGCCAATTAATATTTTCACCATGTACTCTACACTGTAGCCAAGTGTTCCTTGGACTACTGCTGTAATTTCCTAATTGGACATAGATATCTCCTTCTAACACTTCTCCTGTTCCCCTGCACCCCAGCCTTTCACATTCAGATTAATTATCCCACAAAACTGCTTCACCAAGTTACTCCTATACTTGCTTTCTCCAAAGTTTCCCTTTGCCTAAAGGACAAAGTGTAAACTCATCCCCATCAATGGGGCAATTATAATTCTCCAGCTTGACCACCGGGAAGGGAAGGAAAACTAAAACATGCAGAGGGAGACAAACCATAAGAGACTCTTAAATACAGAGAAAAAAATGAGAACTGATGGGGATGGGGGTTGGGAGGGTAGGGAAAATGGTAATGAGCATTGAGAAGGGCACTTGTTGGGATGAGCACTGGGTAATTATGGTAAGTGATGAAATCATGAGACACTACTCCTGAATCCAAAGCTACACTGTATGTTAGTGAACTTGACAATAAATTAAATTAAATTAAAATAAAATAAAATAAATTAAATTAAAACATTAAAAAAAGACTCTCTAGCTTTATCTGTCTTCATTATTCTCCTCACCAAGAAGACCTCCTACTCAATGTCCCCATCTATTTGCACTCCCACTTGCAAGCATTCTGCCCCACTTAACCTTCCCTGCCTTTGCTTCTTTTCTCCTTTTGTCTTCTCCCTTACCTAAACTCTACCCTGGGCACCTGGGTGGCTTAGTCAGTTGAGCATCCGGCTTCAGCTCAGGCCATAATCTTTTTTTTTTTTTTAATTTTTAAATATTTTATGGGCACCTGGGTGGCTTGGCTGGTTAAGTGTCCAACTTAGGCTCACTCATAAGCTCACAGTTTGTGGGTTCAAGCCCCGCGTCAGGCTCTGTGCTGACAGCTAGCTCAGTGTCTGGAGCCTGTCTTCAAATTCTGTGTCTTCCTCTCTCTCTGACCCTCCCCTGCTCACACTGTCTCTCTTGCTCTCAAAAATAAATGAAACACTAAAAAGATAAATATATAAACTCTACCCAATCTCTCCACTAAGTCCAGTCTAAATCCTACCTCCCATTTTTACATCCTCTATCTTTTACTGCCACCTTGGCACCTGTCTACAGTACCCAACAACTGATTTTAGTTCCTGTTTCCTTACTATCTGCCTAACAAGCAGTCTCTGAATCTTTAACCTTAATCTCCTATGAGCAGTCAAAACTTCAAAAAAAAATTTAAGTTAAAAGTCCTTTCCCATATTAGTTCCCTCTATGAAACTCTGACCAGGCTTCATGTCTGTAAAATTAGGATAATAATAGCTATTAGCTTCACAAGGTCACTAGAGAAGTTAAATAAGATAATAAACATTAAAGGCCTCACACATTATAAGTGCATAAATAAGACGCTGCTATTAATATTAGAAAATACTATTATATTTGAATGGCCATTTATCTTGACATAATTTGTATTTGCCTTAATAATCTAATGAATATTAGAAGTGCTGAAATAATTGATATGGACCAAATGTATTTTATCATTATTTGAAATTAGTCTGAAATACTCTTAAAAGGGGATAAAGCTAATTTTTCTTTGATGAGAGAAATTATAGTATTGCCTAAGCAAATACCCTGCAATTGAGTGCTTAAATGCATTGTAAACAGTATGGAAAACAGCAATCCACAGTTCTGCATATTTATAAGTGCACTTAAGCTTCTTTTATCATTTTTATGTTCAATATATATCTTTGCAGAACCTTTAAGAAGATTTAATCTTTGCACTATAATAATATTTTATTTGCTTATTATTTTCAGTTTATTAGCAGAGTTAATATTTTACAGGCTTAAAACCTAATTCCTCAATTAAATGCATACAAAAAGTTTGTTACTTGACAGACTTCAAAAATAATTTCTAAAATTAAAAAAACGAAGCACTAACCTATGAGCAAAAATTGGAATACAATGCACTAAATAGGAACTCAAATTTGAGTGAGAAGTCTTTAATTAATAAATACACCAATATTTTTCAAAATGCTCTATGAAATTGATTTTTATTTTTCAATAAATTACCAACTTTCAAAAGTTGTAAAATAAACTGTTACTATTCATTGAGGATATTACTTTATGCCCTGACCATCCGTTTTGACCTTCACTGTATCCCTCTGAGACAGTCACTCCTCTCCCCATTTTACAGCTCAAGAAACTAAGGCTCAGCGAGGCTGAAATGACCTGCCCATATATCTTATCTACCGAACACAAAGCAGCACTAGAACTCAGTTCTTTACATGCTGTAAAGCAGCTATGCTTAATCAATAAACCAAACCTTTGAATCTTGAGCTAACTCTATTTTTCGGCCTGGTTTCAAAGATGGTTAATGTTAGGGGACATAAGGGGAACTATTTCTAAAACATTCTTTTTGAAAAGTAGTAGAAAAACATTGTCTGTAAAACCATATTCTCATCATTGACTCCAGAAGTAAAGATCATCACTGGAAAGGCAAACACAACCACGGAATGTGTTACAGTAATGGTATAGTGTACATTTTGCCCACACAGCAAAAGGAGCTCAGTAAAAGAGAACATGTTTGTAGGATGAAGTTAATATAGGACAGTTTTGCGGAAGAATTCTATCTTAAACTGGCCCCCAACCCCAAGCACAGAACTAGCAGGGGCTTAGGGAGAAAAACTTGGTATCTCACATGGGTAAATCAGCATTATTATCATAATTGTTTAAGCCAAAATAGTTTTAAATAACCCACAGAAATAAAATATTCTAAAATTCAGATATTTCACAGATTTCTGAATACTTCAGGCCGAAAATAATTCCAGTAGGGTCCCAAAGTTCCATTGACCTTACTTAGATTTGTTTGTATCTTTTTACTCAGTTTAGTTTCCTGTTTGTTTGTTTTTTAACTTGATTACCACTAAGCTAAGGCAACACCACACAAAAAGATCCCTGAAATAGTATTCAAGCTGCAATAACCCCACAAGTATATTTTTAGTACTTTGGTTTGTCCTTATTTTTATAGGCCAATTAAATGCTATATTATAGACAGAATGTAAGAGAGAAAATTTATCTAACAGAAACAGCATCTAATTCATTAAAAGAGAGCCCTGATTTTTGTAATTTCATGTATTATCTCTAATTTACAAATCTCTGCTCTTAGTACATCTGTCTATGAGATTGATCATGCTTTATTATTATAGTATTTCACAGTTTAGTAAAAATTTTTCAACACTTTAGGTAGACCCTTAAGATTATATTTAATAACATTTCAATCAAATGCTAGGAATGAAACCCAGTTACATTTAGAGTCATGCATTGCCTAATGGGTTTTGTCTATAATTAATTAATGTCTGTCATTCATTCATTTAAGTCAGATTGTCTTACAGAGGTACCATTGTATAGGTACCCATATAGAATCAGATGTTAAAAGTAGAACAACTTTCTCATTAATCAGAGTACATTTTTATGGGGTATGATCCAGTGAATTATTCATTGTAAAAGCAAGAAAAATGATTTAAGTAGGACTCAAACTAGATAGCAATATCATAAGGTGTCAGGTATATTGCCTGGCATTTTTAGACTCCATCTGGTTTTTAATGAACAAATTGAAAAATGAGAAATGGATCTTATATGGGGCTGGGGTGTAGAAGAAAATTAATGCTCATTTATATAACTTTTCAAACAATAAGTTTCCAAAGGAAAAAAAGGTACTATGAAGTTTAGACAGGATCTATGTGATTCTTATTCATTGCTATGGCCTGGGAAGATTATTATATAATACATCCCTGGGAAAAAGATTTAATAATAGATCTAATAAAAGAGAAGCACAGTGTTGCAACTTCTATGAACAATGTAATAATTTTCAACTCATATACCTCAAAAAACTTAAGAACATCCTTTCCTTATAACAAATGTCCTAACCCAAACTGTGAACGAGGCAAAATACCAAATCCAACCCTTGTAGTAAGCAGACACCAACTTCTCAACTTTCTTGACACTTCCCCACACTCAACTCTAAAATTAAAAAAAAAAATCAAAATGCAGATTTCTTCTCAGGGAGCAGAACCCATGAGCACAATCACAAGGAATAAATTACTTAAGTTTAAAGGTTTGTTCTTTATAAAGTATAAAAAATGTCTGCAGCCAAAAGAATACATCACTGTAACATTTTCTACTAAAAAAATAAGAACAGGTAGGAAGGAGATTTTAGCACACCTAGGATCCCTCTCACTCCACCTCTAATCAAGACTTCTTTCCCTTTTTTTAAGTAGGCTCCACACATAATATGGGGTTTGAACTCATGACCCCGAGATCAAGAATGCATGCTCTACAGACTGAACCAGACTGCTTTACTCACAGTCACTTTTCTGACTCCTCTTTATGTTTGCTTTACAAGTGCTTCCTTGTTACCATGGAAATAGCCTTGGTCCTGAACTAGACCAAGAGTCCTGGACCAGGAGACCCATCATTATTTCTATCATCCTATACAGTTATGTATACTTGGGAAGGCTATTGCCCTTCTAAAGTGACTCAAATGTGTGCTTTCAATAAGTTTAGAATAGCTTCCAATTTTCAGTAGATGTACTACTGAAGATCTCAGTACCTTCAGCATTACTAGAGGCATGCAAGTTTGGATTACTGCAGTCTCCTAGAGATTGGGAGGATACATACAACAACTTCATAGAAGGAAACAGATGTATGATATGTGTATACAATAATAAAATCTGTCTTGTGAGATACTCTAACAAATACATCAATGGTATATGGTTCTTATATTCTCCAATATAACATTTAAAAAATATAGTACCACTATAAATGCCAATTAGCTTCAAAGAAGGGCCAATTTATCTTTTACCATCATACTGAATTCAGTTATTATAAAAGGATCTCATTAATATCCATGTAAAACTGTATCCGAAGGCAGTTGTAGAATTTTTTAATCTTTCCTTAAAACATTTTACAGGAAATAATTAATTATGTGTAAAATGCCTGCTGTGATTCCTGTAATCCTTGTTAATATGTTTTAAATAATTATGTATTTTTCACATATTTATGTTATGAAACCCAGTTTTATTCTAATGTCTTGAAGGGATTTGGTTTTATAGCTCTCTATCCTGCTTAACTTGGTATTTAAGAGGTACTCAAGAGGGGCACCTGGGTGGCTCAGTCTGTTAAGCATCTGACTTCAGCTCAGGTCATGATCTCATGGTTTGTGGGTTTGAGCCCCACATTAGGCTCTGTGCTGACAGCTAGCTCAGAGCCTGGAGCCTATCCTCAGATTCTGTGTCTCCCTCTCTCTCTGACCCTCCCCTGCTGTTCATGTTGTCTCTCTCTCTCTCTCTCTCTCTCTCTCTCTTTCTCTCTCTCAAAAATAAATAAAGCATTTAAAAATAATGATAAAATAAATAAGTAAAAGGTACTAAACAAATATCTATAGAATGCACTTGTTTTGATCCCCACCTGAAATGAATCTTAAGTAATTATTAGAAAAAACGTGCCACACACCCACAAAACAAATAACCCAGTGAAGAAATGGGCAGAAGACATGAACAGACACTTCTCCAAAGAGGACATCCAGATGGCCTACAGGCACATGAAACGATGCTCAACATCACTCATCATCAGGGAAACACAAATCAAAACCACACTGAGATACCACCTCACACCAGTCAGAGTGGCTAAAATGAACAAATCAAGAG